>NC_133935.1:8549950-8858440 GCF_031877795.1 Strix aluco
CCACTCAGTAGCTGGATCTTCACTTTCCCCAGTTTGCCTCCCAAAGGGATGATAGATAGACAGACAGATAGGCAGATAGATAGATAGATAGATAGATAGATAGATAGATAGATAGATTGATTGATTGATTGATTGATTCTCTCTCTCTCATATCATTCAGTCGATTTCCAGACTCTGCAGTTTCTCAGTCATTTAGCCTGAACCTCTTGGTCCCTCTGAAAGCATTTTTACCCCTGGAGACACGCACAGATTGCTCCCAAACCATCTACTTGCTGGCTAGTCTGGCTTGATAATCACTAGTGATCACACCCTTGCTGCTGGCACTCCAGAAACAAACACACACGGAGAACTGAGAGCTCCTCATGCAGGAAAAGATTTAGAAATAGAATTTAGTGAGAAGATAGGACAGACTGCACTGACAAGGTGCAGAGCATGGACAGACAACTGTACTGATGTTGTAACATGCAACTAGCACCTTTTATCGTCATATTCTCCCTAAACATCCCCATAATAAATCTTGTGCAGTCCCAAAATGCTCCCCCCTTGCACTCTGTAACATGTCCCATACCATCTATGCAGTAACCCCCTCAGTCTGTAAGGTGACTGGTTTGTGAGCCTCCCCAGCTGGCTCACTGGGTTGGTTTCACACCTGGACAATGGGGCTGATGGCTCTGCCGGGACAGCCCTGGGAGGGGCAGAAGCTCTGTTCCTTTGAGGCATTACTGCCCCAGGGTGGAGATGAGCCTTTGATGGGCTGATCTTTCACTAGTGATGGCCCTGGGTGTTTTTGTGTCAGAGTATTATTCAGGTTGCTCCACCTGCCATTGATCCTCTGTGCTCCTTTGTTTGTATGGAGACACTTTTTATCACATAACCTAACAGGAGCAATTTAAGGCAATTTAAGGACAAGCAGCTGGAAGGTTGTATGTTCTTCACCCAAGCCATTGTTCCTGCCCTCTTGTGGTGCTATTGCTAATGTTTGTGGAGCAGATCAGGGAACAGATACTATTAAAATATCTTGTGAGAAAAAATGGCTAGTAAAATGGAAGCCATCCTAGGAGAAATAAAAAGTAGATTTTATGCCTTTAGCTTGAAAGTGAACGAGGCAGATTCAATGTGAGAGGTTCTTTTAGAATCTTGAAGTATCTGCTGCCCCTGATGTCAGATGATTTTTCTTACAGTGGTATTAAAATGGAGCTGAGCTGTCTTGAAAGCTAGGTTCAGTTGTGAGTGTTGAACATCTCTGAATCTGGGCCTAAAAGTGTGAGAGGCATCCAGCCCAGATGTATAGCCACTTGCATAAATTTAAATCTATCCATGGTTGAAAGGAAAGGATAAACGAATGGGCACCAGTGTATTAACAGGCTGATAAGGATCTCTGAATAACAAGTCTGTGAGGAGAGCCTGCTGAACACCTACAGGGAAATTTTATTCAGTCCAGTCCTGACCCCTTACTGTTTTTTTAAGTCTTTCTCCATGACCCTCTCTTGCCCACACAGAAAGATAATTTCCCAGAGACACTTATGCCACTTTCTCCCTCAGGAGAAATATTTAATCTAATCTGCACAAACAGTTTGTCAAGAATCTATTTTGTTTTGATTTGGTTTTTTTGTTAACCATCTCTCTTTGTGTACTTCTGTAGCGTGAAACCTTTTTCTCAACAGCCGTACGCTGTACAGCCACCGCTGCCGTTACCAGGTAGGTAAGGAAATGTACTTCCTTGCTTTGAAATTATTTTCCAACTTCAGAAATAGCCAACACTTTAAAAAGTTTTAAAATTAATCTTTAAAAAGGATTTTTACTTATTAAAACATTTCAGTGAGCCCTAAATTATTTTTTATATGATTTCTCCTTATTACCCGTTCCCATCGTTTTACTGAGAGAACTGAATCTTTTAATTTTAAATTTTGTTTTAATTTAAAAAAACTTTTTTTCCTGTTCTAAGTTGGTTGTTTTGGGGTTTCTTTTCCTCCTGGCTCAGCAGAAAATAAAAGTTTATGTATCTCTACTGTTCTTTCGCCATGCTACATGTACTAGAGCACTGTTTTCCATCATAACTTGATTGTCTTTCCAATTTCTCACTAAGTGGAACAACAAATGTATTTCCTGCTCAGTTTCCCCATTTTGAGAGGTTAATGGTCATGTTAATGGTGATGCTTCATTCTGATACTAAAGTAGTTTATTTCACTGCTTATTTAGGGCTCAATAATTTAGGTCCTCCTAAAGTTGCTGAACATGTTTGCTCTAGTGTCAAAACCAGGCAGATTGTCTTTTACATCATTACCAGCCCTGACAGTGCTGTCTTAGCAGAGAGTAACTGACAAGCCACTCTAACCACAGGTAGAGTGAGGACCTTATGAATGACATTTTTGCATGATGACTGAAGTCATAAGAAAATGTAATTAGTCAGCTTTGACAACAGGTGCTCTACTGGAAAACTATTACCAACTTTTATCTTTCTAAATTTTGTTATATAAATCCTGTGTGCTTAGGGTTTGAGTCTCCCACTGGCCTCTCACCTTCCCCATCAGCACCAGCTTGGCAAGGACGAAGGGTTGCTAGCTCCAAACTCTGGATGTTAGAATTCTCTGCATTCTTGGAACAACAACAAGACCAAGACACAGTAAGATACACACCTGACTTCCACCCTTCATTAATTTTTGGTCTTCAGGTAGCTCCTGTTCATTGTGGATATGTTATACTACTGTACATGTATGGGAATACTTGCTTCACCACTCTACTGAGAATAGAAAGCCATCTTTGGAAAACACAAGATACCCTTCATTTAGAGGATAGAATTGCCTATAGTGATATAGCCAGCTCTGTGCCATGTGCTTCTGGCCTCCCTTTCCAGGGTCATGGATGTTCACATATCAAAGCTCAAAGCACCGAGGTCATAAGACAGTGGTACAGCTCCTGCTGGGCTATTCTAGCTGTCTCAGTCAGCCTTGGAGGATAGACAGAGAATCAGATGATCACATGAAACCAGTCTGGTGTGTCGGGAATCTAAATTTGGGGGCAACTGGGATGAATTTGCATCAATGTGTTTCCATGGTGCCACCTCTAAAATGGAAGCAGTAAGATATGCCTGTCTCACTAAACCTTGTGATACTGCATCTTGAGATGTACATTGGTGATGGACCGGTTACATGTCCTCTGTCTGAGATAGGAACGTTCGGAAAATTTGGCTGGTACCTTACTGTGAGATTTCAGGCAGCTCTTCACAGGACAGGCGGATTGATGTTTGACTGAGTGACCTGTGACAGGTAATACTCTCTATCTCTTGTTATTTCAGACTTTATAGCAGTAGCAAGAGGCAATGGTTTAGGAGTGAATATAGGAAAAAGCCCAAAAATCATGTTTCAGAAGAAGCAGAAAGCATGGACGTATTGTTAGGATAAAAAGAACAGCATGAGCTGGTATTAGCAAAGATATTTCTGCTAATACTTCTGGTCTTTTAGAAAGTGCTATCAAATCTTCAGTGAGTTCCGGTAGTCTTCTGTGAAGAACCATGAATGTTCAGTATGTACTGAATGGTACTGAACAATTTCCTAATTCCATCTTTTTCCTCTTCTTGCAGTATAACAAACACCTGTTTGTGCACATTGGGCAGTCAAGCCCCAGCTACAATGACCCCTACCTCGAGGCAGTGGATATCCGGCAGATCTATGACAAGTTCCCTGAGAAAAAAGGGGGCCTGAAGGAGCTCTTTGAAAGGGGGCCAGCTAATGCCTTCTTCCTTGTCAAATTCTGGGTAAGGGAAGGACCCTTTGTAGGGTACCTATTTGCTATGAAGTTCTCACTTTAAAAGTGGTGGCCTCTCTAGCTGTTAGAAGACTGCCGCCTCCCAACAAATTTTCCCTCTGCAGGCAACTTAATACAGCCACGACTGTCACTGGAGATCTTTCCTTGGCTAGACAAAGCACTCATTCTGTCCTGGAGCAAGATGTATCTTTCTCAGTGTCATCTGCAGAGTTGTTCTTGACTAGTGCCTGGAGATTTTATTTGCTAATGGTAACTTGGGCCCTTTAAAATTTTTATTTATATATGAAAGAAGATTTCAGAGGAAATTATTCTCTGTGTACTCATATGCGTTCATTTCTCTCAGTGTTGAGTAACTTCTCAGAGACATTTTTTCCTCTTTTCTCCTATATCATTAGCTGCATTTTCTGTTATCCAACTACTAATAATTCACAGATGCATATTTACTGCACACACAAGGACAGACAAAAGATAAGAGAGACATAATGAAATTGAATTATGCTGATAATATATTACTGAAATGACTTCTGGTAAGTTGGCAGAAATCAGCTGGGCAAAAGCCTACTCACTCAATTTGGATTTTTGTGAGTTAGCTGAAATTTGCAAAAGCTGTGCCATTGTGCTGCAGGGTACAAACAAAATAGTTTTGGTCATCGATATTATCATAGGTATTACAAGATTAAAAATAATAGCAGCTTGGGGCAGTTGCACGCTAGATGGCTGAGGGAATGTGTAATGGGATTTGGAGCCTTTCACCTTGAGTTTACTGCTTATAATTCAACCCCAGGTCAGGAGTGAGATGATGAGAAATGAACTTTCATATCTCATACTGTTCATACAAACTAGATAGACTCTTAACTGGTCCTTTCAGGAGAAGGAAGAGTTAAGTGCCTTGAGATGCAACTTCCCAGCTGTCACAAGCCTAGCCTTTCCAGAATTGAGTTGGAGAATGTTGGCTGGGAGTCTGCTGTTCAAGTGTCTGGTGTTTAGGGTGTTAGTTGCTGGTGATTCTTGGAGATACATCATTTTACTACCCACAGACTGTGTGCTACTGAGCTGGGCCCCTCATGGGATTAGCCTCTGTTAGAATACAACAAAGCCTGCTTGGGAAGGTCAAAACAAAGAGTAAAAGACCAGCCCTGTTCTGGGTGGAAGAGAAATACTTGGGAGATACAGCAGCACCTTGCTAAGAAGCATATCCTTTGACAAAACCTGGGTAGTGATTGTCCTACTAAGAATTGTCTGGAAAAGGAAACAGAAGTCTGACGTGACAAAAGAAAGGAAGGAAAAAGAGTAAGAGGGGACAGGGGATAGCTTCTAAGAAATGGTCCTTGGAGGAGTAGGAGCTGCAAGAGCTGCTTCCTGCTGTGGGATAGGATGCCAGGAAACTCTTCATGTCAAGGTGAAGAGCATTGGCTGCTGTGTGGTATCCCTCTGAAGTGCTTTAGAAGTTTCAGGAACCAAACGGAAGAGCATAGAGGGAGATGTTATATAGAGAGAAGACAACACTTTGAATTTCTTGACTTAAGGAGAGAGAAATCATAATGAAATTGTGATCTAGCGCAACTGTGATTTTATTTATCAAAACTGTTAGTGTGCTTTTGTGCTTGTGGGGTTGGGTTCGGGGATTGTGTTTGTTTTTTAATATTAGAAGGATAAATGTGGCCTATGCATCGTGTCAGACCAACCTAAATTAGGGTTTTGAAGGATTTGTGTAGTAGGATGCCATTAAGTTGGACTTTTTCCGGGCCCACATGAGGTGTCTGGTGTTCGGAGGGTATCAGCTCACAGAAATTTGGCTTACATGAAGAGATGTGACACAGGATGTGAAGCACCTTTACGTCAGCGTATACATGATGTCCTAGGGCCCTGCATCTGTACACTTATAATGACCATGATATTTCTGGGCTTGGTTTAATATTTTGACTTTCTGATTCTTTTTTTGATGCTCTTGCATTGTTGAATCCCATCTAGAGTTAACAACAGGTTTTTTTGGTGGAAACGCTACAGGCTGTCACTTACAAATAAGATAAGTTTACAAGTCAAGTAATTGATTGAATGGAAGCTTCTAAGGCTTCCAAGAAGTAAATCATTCAGTCTGGTATTTGTTTCTCAGTGTAGACAGTAGTAGGGGATGAAAACACCATTCCTGATGCCATATTCTGGATGAGAAAGTTTTGGGGCACTTTTCTGATTTGCGCTGTGTTTCACAGGAGTGCTTACATTAATCCTGTTGTAAGATTTCAGCTAGGATCTCTAAGGCAATATAACCAAAGCAGTTAAAAAACCCTCTTTTGCTCCAGAAGATTGGAACCTTTTTGAGTAGAACTCAAACCTTTTTGTTGCAAAACTTTGTATTCAACATTCCTGAAATATTGTGGTAATGCAGTCTTATACGTAAACAAAGCATGTGAGACATGCCTGTAATGCACCATGCTGCATGTGTGAATTTGATATATTGAAATAATTGCGTGTAGTGCAACCCCCTCACTAATAAAGACTCTTCACAGATAAGGCAATACGATTTAAAATCACAGTTTAACAGAAGAAAACTAGATTTCAGCTGAGATTTTTATACCCCTCTGCATTTTTATACTTCTGTAACAGTATATGCTAGGGTGCTTTTTCATTTTGTTCAGAGCCTGATTGCTCTGGACAGCTATACAAATATACCGTTGATGTCCAAAGATGTGCTGGATAAAGCAATTACTACACTGTTGAATTTATAGCATCATTTTAGGATAAAAGTATTATCCAAAAGCAAATTACCGATAACCTTAAACTTGCTGGGTAGAGTTAAATACTTGAAGGGGTGTTTTGAAACATGAGGGTATGATTGATTTTTCAAAGGTTCTGAATTGAAATGGTGCTTGCAGGTGACAAAGACATAAAAAATCAAGGCATTGAATAAGTTGGTTTTGTGTACATGTAGTTTTCAGCTTGAAGAACCTGGGGCAGGAACCTGCAATTACTGCAGTAAACATTGAATATTCCAGATGATCTGTTGTGCACCAGAATCCTAATGCTACACTAGGGATGGGGTTTCTTGACATCACTGATAGCACTTAGGATCTAGTGTGACTGAGAAAGAGATGTTAATATTTGTTCAGTGGTGCTTTAAATTATTTATACAATAGCTAAGAGTCAAAAATTGATTAGATTGAAACATAAGCAGTGTTTGCAATTCTTCCTTGATTTTGCCACTGGGAGCTTGGTACAATGAATTAACTCTTGGACTTGGATTGGCAGGTTGTGTATGACATCTGTGTGACATTTCTCTGTGCTCCAAGTGCGTTCTAGCACACGACAATGAATGTGAGACATTAGCCTCCCAACACATGGGCAGTGGCAGCTCTGCTCTTTTCCAGTGCAATATTATCTCTACCACCTGTTACTTGGTTCTCCCCATGAACTCCTATATGCATCGTTATTAATAGTTTGGGGAAGAGGCGTTTTCAGGGCTTTGCACATTAGTAGAATGGTGCGCTTGCATCTTAAAGCTTTCAGAAGTTGTGAGACTCTGGGTGGAAGACAGAAGGAAAATGACAAACCAGGAATTCAGAAAGGCAGTACTTTGTCCAGAGCAGCCATCTGCAGAGGGGTGGATCAGGAGAATTGCTTGGGAGACCTCTCCTGCCAATGATGAATATTTGTAGTAATTTCTTCTCAATAATAGGCAAGCTGAACCAGTCAAACCACTGTTTTCTTTTCAGTAAATTAATTATACTTTTGTGGAAGGGGCTGAAGGGGTGGGGTGGAGACTGCTGTCCTGCACTTTGCTTCTCTTCTGTCCCAGGTAAATCCAGTCAAAACAGCAGCAGTGCAGATTCCCCTCAGCACCCTGCCCTGCCCATGTATGCCTTCAATCCTGACCTGGCAGAAACTGCTTGGAGAGCAAGGAGATGGTAATTTGGTCTCCATGTCCATTCTGTCCTTGGCACTCCTTCTGAGGCAGCAAACAAGACAGCAGCTAGCAAGAGAGATTTTTATGATCTTTGCACATTTTTTCTGAGAATGGATCTGACAGCCCATTAGTTTCAGTTGCAGTCACCAGCACCACCTCCTACCAGTTATTACCTTATGTAAGGGGACTCTGTCAATGGCACTTCTTTCAGCAAAGTTATTCCCCACAGTGTTCAACAGTATAAAGATTGTTGGCAGCAAAAAGCAGACTGAAAGACTGAATTGCAGAGGGAATCTGTCTGTTGGGTGTCAAAATAACAGTCTAGATATTAGACTAGATATTAGGAAGTATTTCTTTACAAAAGGGGTTGTTAGGCGTTGGAATGGGCTGCCCAGGGAGGTGGTGGAGTCCCCATCCCTGGAGGTGTTTAAGAGTCGGGTTGACATAGCACCAAGGGATATGGTGTAGTTGAGAACTGTCAGTGCTAGGTTAACGGTTGGACTGGATGATCTTCAAGGTCCTTTCCAACCTAGATGATTCTGTGAATTCTGTGAGTCCTGTGGGGCTAGCTAAGTTGCAGCTACCCGCACTGTTCGCAAGGCCTTCTGCTTGCTATCTTTGGCTAGCTCAGAAACTTTCCCCTTCCCCCTTTCTTGGAGGCTGAAGCTGCAGTGGCACAAGTTTTGGACTGTTCTTAAAGAATTGTTCAGCACATGTCTTTCCACTGACCGCATGGGACCTGTGTGCAAGATACCGACAAGCTATGGTTTCTCACAGCATTTAATGTCGTTTGGACTCTTGTCTAATCACTGCTTTTCAGGCCTCAGATAAACTGAAGACTTATTCTCAAAGGTCACATTTCCCTCTGTGAAGAGTTTCAGAGAAATTTTGAATCACAGCCTCATCCTAGTGGGAATGAGGCCTTTCTCGGTAATCAGTTGTGAAACTCACTCCCACCAAAGATCAGACAAAAATCTTGGCTTAGTATATGTTTAGGACAGCGCACAATGCCAACTTTTCTGTAAGTGTTTCTTTCTTGGGGCTGCAGAAGTTGAGTGGTACATTCAAGCTCATCAGAGCTGTTTTCAACAGAGCTGCTAAGAGACTCAGACCACCAATATGATTTAAAAAAAAAAAAAAAAAGAAAAAATACTAGCTTGTTGAGGTTTACTGTGTTCTTCCCTGAACAAATCCCTTCTCTTCCATCTAGAAATCTTGTCTTGTAGGTATTTAAAAATTCTGCTTACTTCTGTGGAAAGGAGGAATTCTCAGCTGTTTGCCCCCAAACAGTCAGATCAGCTCTCTTACATACAATATGTAGATCTCTGAGATGTGCTAGATCACAGATGCCTCAGTGATTGTAGTTTCAGCACACTTTGAAGTCATCAGACAAGCTATGGACAAGTATGTCATCTGTGCTCAACTTGCACAGTAAGTTGAATGCATCCCAGACACATCAGATTGCTGTTATGGTAGAGTGTGCACAGCTTTTGCATCTAGAACTTCTTGGACAGAAAGAAAGAACCCTGACTTTGTCAGATAAAGTAGTATGATCCGGTTGGTGGCTCATAACTCGGATTTATCTTATAATATGCCTCATCTACTTGATCTTCTACCTTTGCCCTTGAAGAGACAGAGAACAGCTATTTGTGTGCTGGATACCACCCAACCAGCTGCATCTGCTGCTGCCCCTACTGCAGTCCCACCCTGTTGCTAGCAGTGGCTAGTAGGAGCCTGTGGGGCAAGGCAACTCAGCCCATTGGCTATGGACTTTCCTAAATCCTGACTATGTCTCTTGTGGCTGCCTAGGCTGGGGTAAAGAAGAGTTATCTCAATTGTTGGACATACTAGTGCATTTGCCAGTGAGGAGCTGAGGCACCTAGGTTCTGGTCTCCAGGTCAGAATCACATTCAGCTATATATGCAACAAGTCCATGCATTCCCAGACTATAAAGTGAAGATTAGCCTTCCTACTTGATGAAGTGCTGGGAAGATTAATTTCCTTTAAGTCAATAGTCACTATTATTCCTTTGCATCTTTGAGGGATTGAATGTACTGGACAGAGTAAAGCAGACCTTCCTCTGCTCACCTTGGGTGCTCACCCCAGAACTGGATGTGCTTTGACACAAGGTTTTCTTTAGAGAAAGAAACTCTGAAGAGAAAGGAAGAGTCCTTTTCCCAAAGCAGCAATGTGGTTTCCAGTCCTGATGGCCTAGGTGTTGTGAGGCGCTCATAGGAATCTAGGCATAGAGGCTGTAGCATTTTTAGATGTTAAGATAAAAGCAGTAGCTCTTTTGGCCATTAGAGACCCCATGATGTGCAGTATGATTTAGTCCTGGTGCAATCCTGGGAGGGTTAACGGCATCCAGTAGTGATTTACTTCAATGTCCAGTTGACATTTAGAAGTTAATTTGGCTATGGCAGATAACAGTGTTCTTCCTCAATTTTCTGCTTTGTGTCCCTTCAGGAGATATAATCATCTCCATAGCAAGAAAAGCTAACAGGTTGGAGTTCAACTCCTGAGTGGTTCTTTGGTCTTGTATTCATGTACATCATTGCCATTTTCAGTTTACATGAATAAACCAAGTTGCAAATAACTCAAGAGCAGATATATGTGTGCTAAACAATCTCTGGAATGGGGGCTGTAACTTCCATGAGAGGGTGGGAACCAGCAGCTGTAAGTAAGTAAATGAGCTGTAACTGTAAGGTCAGCAGTATCTGTCTGAAGTGCTACAGCCCCATTCTCCTGCAAACGTGGGCTGGAGCCCTCGGCAAGCTGCTACTGTCATGCCCTGGAGTTGCTGAAATTCCCTGTATGTATGTTTATGGGCTGAGATTTTCAGAGGTGACAGAAGGAGATGGGTGCACAGCTCTTGTTGACTGACCACCCTAAGACATGTCTGACAGTCCTAGTCCATAATGTGGGACAAGCTTTAGAATAAAAGGTGCAGTATAAATGTCAGGGAGTTCCAACATGACCCCATTGCTTCACTGTGACAGGGCTTCCAGAAACCTGATTGTACATAATGTTAGTTGAATGGCAACAACTGCTTAATTCAAACAGTATTGCCATAATTTTGCCTACTGCCAAATATTTTAATGTTGATTAATTAGATGTTAACTAGCTGTGAAATTCTAGTCTGGTCTTTTGACAGGAGACTTGCCAAATTGTGGACGTATCTACAGTGGCTTCTTAGGGCTAGTGAAACTTTTCTAATTAAGTGGAACTAGCACCTTTCTTCTTTGCCTCATATTGACTGCACTTATTTTTAAATTTGTCATTAAGAATTTAGGGGAATGTAACCTTAACTTTACTATTGAGACCCTGAAAATGTTTGTCTGGTTCTGCAGTGAGAGCCTCCACTATGTTTATGTTGCAGTGGTCCAACCAAGTTTCTGTAGCCTTGACCCTTTGTTTTTTGACTTAGTGGGACAATTTCTTTGGGAAAGTGCAATTGGGTCCATCCATTGTGTTTATCACCACCCCCAAGGGAAATAGCTGAACAATACTGTGAAGGACTCCTAGTCTGGTTCCTCTTTGGAGAAGGGAAGGAATTAATCTTTATTCAGACAGCTGGAGTATGGGTCAAATAAACAATACAGTTAGTTGCATTGACATGTAAATTAGTATTACAGTAACTCAATAGAAACCTAAACCAGAATAGAGTAACATTGCAACTCTTTAATACATGTACATTTGTGGTGCAGAGTAGCTGCATAACTATAGTGAGGAAAACTTGATAGGAAGGACTTCAGCATGACCATAATAATTCACTTGGCAACCTGTATTATGATGTCTGTAATGCCTGTGCCTTGCCTTGTTCCTATTAATACCTGTGCTACCAGGTTAAAGCTAGCCTGGATTTCCCCACATATGCTACTCCAGTGTAGACAAACCATTGGAGCATAACACTGCATTGCAGTTGTTTAGGTGGTCAGGACAATTTAAAAGCTTCCAATCTTCCTGCAGCTGTTGTTTCCAAGTCTTGTGCAAAAGCTATTACTCAGTGGTGCAAATGTGAATGATGTAAAGTGATTTTTAAAAAAGTTTTGAATCCAAATTGTTTTACCGATGAATTTTAACAAGTGTGCCCAAATCTGTTTTCAGCTCAGTGAGGAGGCAGGAAACTATGGGGGCAAAAAGGGATAAATTGTTAAGAGAAGTCAGGAAGCTATTCAGCTGGATACATTGTTTTGGAAAGCTATCTTCTGAGGAGAAGCAAACATGAGAATAAAATATTGCCAGCTTTGTACAACTATCTCCTCATAAATCAGAGGATGCTCTTGAATATATAGTATCCAGGAGATGACAAATTAAGGAAAACACAAAGGTATGAGTGCGCAGCTGGTGTAAACTGGTATGAATGTATTATGCATGTAGGGCTGAGCATATACACAAGGGTTGAAGATCTGTCACCACTTTAGAAGGAGGAATTCTACTTAAAAGGGGGAGTCATAGAGAAGAAGACAAGCCATTCTGACAAATGAACTTTCTTTCATCCATAATCTGTGGTGAAGATGGTAAAACTTTTAAGGATTTTTGTAGAAACAACACAGTCATTTTGAAGAGTGATTTGTGATCATGTATTTAAATACTGTGCTGTTATGCCCTCATTGTGAGCAGAGTGAAGGCTGTATGTCCATCCCTAATGCTGCCAGTGTTGATGCAAACATTGGAGCATTCTGTCATCTTGCCTGGACTGCATCTTTGTCCCGCTAGAATTATGTGAATGCTACAACTGTTAGTTTAAGAGATACCCCAGGAGATGCATTGCCCACTGTACTTCATGAAAAACCTATCCTAAATCTGTCTTTCACTCACTTCTGACTTTGTACTTAAAAAAAAAAAAAAAATTTATTGGTTTGTTTGCTTGGACCTTCTGTGGCATCATTTATCTAATGCAGATGATAGTTTTTCTCTAGGTGGAAATACGTGTGCACAATGGTGCAGTGGCAGCAATGCCCCAGTTGCGCTAAGTGGGAAATGGAACTGAATTTTCTGAAATAAATGCAGAGATGGTTCATTTTATTTCCTTTACCACCTCCTCCTTCACACACCTGAAGTGGCAAGTTAACAGCCATGGAATTAGATTGAATGGAAAAACTGCACGTGATTCCATGGCTGCTTTTCTTGCTGGTGTTTTTGGCATCACTACTGGCAAAATGAATTGTTCTGTGACAATAACTCTGTGCGACGGGATCTGCTGGTGAGTGTTGTGGTGCAGAGATGGCCAAGCCCGATTGTCCAGGGCCAAAAATTTTAACTTGAAAGGAATGACAACAAAGCGTGGCTTCTAGCAGGTTACCAGTTACTGCTGTAGTTACTCAAACCCTAGAAGCAGCAGCCTTTCTGCTTTTCCTATTGCTGCCCATCCTCTCAACACATGTTCTTTGTCTGAACACACACAAGTGCTTCTGGATCAGGTCAGGGAGCTGATCCCACTGAGAACTAGCTGAGCACTTAGTTCCTCAGTGAGTTTTGTAATACAGCTACAGAAACATTTGTGTCAGTACAGGAGGAATGGGGAGGCACAAACTGCTCCAGGACAGTGAGACTGTTCTCTTGCTGTCAGGACCAGCCTGGTGTTATCAAACTACAACTTTGAGGTGCACTTTCCCCAAGAGGCTCAAGCCAACCTGAGTATGTGTTACTATCAAAATAGGCAGTCTTGGTGCCCACAACTTTTGTGTGCGTTCTCACCTCTTCGAGCCCCTGCAGCTTTGTGGAGATCCAAGTGAGCTTTCTTGTGTGACTGAAAACTAACTCACCAAAACCACAACAAAATTTATTTTGGCTGGGATAGCTTTCTCATCTGGCTAACCACAGAGTTGTACCATTGCTAATGGTGGCACAAAGGCAGCAGCAAGCTTGTGTGGCTACAGATGGGGAGAAGGCTGGACTGACACTTTCTAGATTGACTTAAACCTCTTGTGAAATTGCTACTTAAGAGAAATAAGCTAACAGTATTATCTCATGGCAGAGACACGTATTTTGTATGGCAAAGAAAAGGGGAATTAATTATTGAGATAGTCCAGTTCCAAGGCTAGCATTGCTTGTCCTAAGCGCTGCTCTAGATCTCAAAATAAAAAAATTCCTGACATCTGCTAAGAAAACTATGCTAGGATGGCATCTAATGCACACTGTATACACTGTAGCAGGAATACACTTTTCTTCAGTTTCCTGTTTCCCTCAGCTCAGCAGGAAGAATAGAACAGTCTGAAGTAGCGAATGGGAACTGATCATGACTTTTCTGCTGATGTAAGTTAACACCTCCACTTGTGAAGTACAGAGAAGCTCTTACCCTTTCAGTTTTGAAAGGGTGGAGGCTGGGCTGGGCATTCCCACACACCCGTTGCCTTTTCTTTCCATAAGTGTGATTTGAAGGACCCCTGGTGGAAGCTTCAGACAACCAGGATTTTTAGGAGTTGGGTCCCAACATGAGGCTTCAGTTGGCCAACCTTGGTCCACCCGCATTTGAAAACTGTGGCTTCTAATGGAGATGGGTTTGTATTCAGGTGGAACTGGGCTGGATCCATCAGCAGCCTACATTCCTTATGTTGCATCCTGTCTGACATAGTACCTGAGCCTAATGTGTGTGTACTCACATGTTCCTTCACTCTGTCTCTTTCCCCTTACCTGCATATCCAGGTAAAAAAAGCTTTATTACAGTTGCTGTACCCTTATTTTTCCTCCTTAGTGAGGCAGCCCAGTCTAGCCTTGCTCTGTCTCTACGGTGCCCTCCTGTCTGCTCTCCGCATGCTCTGTGCGTAGCTCCATGCTGTTCTGACACTGTTCAGTTATGGTAAATATCAGCTAAGGCAAGGGGCTGTATCATGCGTTTTTAATGTTAAGAGGATATTCCACCAGATTTCCCCAGTGTGTATGCAAATCCCCACCACCATCTTCTAAAGCAGGAACTCGATTTTAGTGCATACTCTTCAGATTTTCCCTGCTTGCTTGATGCACATTGATCTGCTTAAGGAGCTTTGGACTCTCCAATACTTTACAATCTTGGCTACGCAAGGAAATAGTGAAAAAACCACCACAACCATATACTGATAACCACCTATTTTTCTTGCCTTTTTTTTTTTTTTGGCAGGCTGATTTGAACACCAATATTGAAGATGAATCCAGATCTTTCTATGGCGTTTCCAGCCAATATGAGAGCCCAGAAAACATGGTCATTACCTGTTCCACCAAAGTGTGTTCCTTTGGAAAGCAGGTGGTGGAGAAAGTGGAGGTATGGAGCAGACACCTGGGTGCAAGGTTCTCTCTAGCTGCTGTTTTGTCACTTCAAGTATTTGCATCCTGCGTATATCTCAAGCCAAAATATACGCCATGCTTGTTGTCAGGGAAATGAATGCCATAGATTATTACTTCTGAGACATGCAGGTGTAAGATTGCTCCAGCCTGAAACATGGCCTTGTCGCAGGACTTCATTGAAGGTCTGGTAGTGTTTGCTAATTTTTCTTTAAATCTCAATTTCTGAAGACAGGTGAATATGTAAGACTCTCAGCTCTGGTGAGTCTCTGGGTTTTTTTGGGGAGCAAAGAAAAACTAGGAAACCTGGACCCTTGTTTTATAGTCCAGAAAGGTGAAAACAAATAGGCAACACCTCACTCTCATCAGTGGTTTTAAACAGAACATTTATAGACTATAGCCATTAATTAATAGACTGGAATAATTTACAGACTTACAGTTTTATGAGGCATATCTTAGTGCTTGTACACTTACAGCTCCAGCAACAGTGGAGTTGCATAATTATGAGTATATCTGGCATTGAAGAAATTCTTTCTGATGCCACATTCAGCTGCTAAGAGAGCTGTTCTGACACACTTCCTGCTGCTCTCTTGCTCAAGGAGCCTTTAGATGCAGGAGGAGCGGTTACATACAGAACACCAGGTGTTCTTGTGTCAGCAGTCAGCTCAAGCTACATCATTCCCCAAGATCCGTCTCCAGCCATATGACAGACATGCCTGAAGTCTGGTTATGTGTTTGCATGATGTGATGAAACAGGCCAAAGAAAGGTGTTGTGGTGCACAGGAAAGGAGAGCAAGCTCTTGGGGTGAAAGGAGGTAATGGGCATTTAAGGGTCTGCTGTGAAATGATAGAATGCAGCCTCTGCTTCTGTTCAAAGGAAGATAGAATATACAGCAGCTAAAATGTGAATATGAACAAAAAAATCCCTTTGTGTAACATTGGCCAGACTCTCTCCTAAGGGGGAGCAGAGATACTATGTTCTCTCTCACAGGTACCAGAAGGTTTTAGTCCTTTCCAGCTGTGAAGCATCCCAAGCATACGATTATCATCATTACGAGGAGTTTCCTGGTCTTGCCAAAGAAGTAGCTTTTAACTTTTTCGTTTTATTCACACCTAATATTTTTTCAGTAGAGATGCAGACCATAATAGAGCTGACAATTGGTCTGCTCCTCTTAGTTACCTTTCACAGCTCCTTGGCAGTTTGCTGCTCGTAAGCTGGAACTCACTGTTTTAAAGAAAAAAGAAATAAAACCAGAGAAATTGGAGGGCTCAAGGAGACTGACCTTGTTGCGAAGTACTGTAGAGGAATGATTAATCAGCTCATTACTGTTAGTAAAATGACTTGAAAATGCCATTGTAATTTTTCAGTTCTGAATGGCTTCATGTGATTAATGCTACTAACGTGACATCATTAACCCCATGTGCCACTTTTATGTTTTGCATTGCAGACAGAGTATGCACGCTATGAAAATGGACACTATTCCTATCGCATTCACCGTTCCCCTCTCTGCGAATACATGATAAACTTCATTCATAAACTCAAGCACCTTCCTGAGAAGTATATGATGAACAGTGTGCTGGAGAACTTTACTATCTTACAGGTGGGACTTTCAACTGTTTTCATTGGAGCTTGGAAACATGTAAGCCCCATGCAGGAGTTCACTGTTGTGAGTCAAAGCAGATTTCCTTTTACATCTCAGCATCTAATTGAACTTAGAATCTCTCACGTATATTGCACCTCAAGACCATTTACAGAGCTCTAGAGCTAGTAACTCATGCAGAGAAGCAGTAGAAGAATTTGAGAGACCTGAGTAAGAGAAAGAAAAAAAGAAAGATAAAGGGAGAACTCACGAGGCAGAGAGATAAAGGAACGAGAAGGATGCAAAAGTCAGTGAGGGAAATGCTCATTCCACTATTGGGCAAACGTTGAGGTCCTTTCTGTGCCCTGGGCCTTTTTGGAAGGTAAAAAAAATCAAGAGCACTGTTAAGTGACTATATAATTTTGTCATGAGAAGAGTTCTTCATCGACAAGGTGGGGGGGGGGAAAGTTGTTTTCCTAGGACCATCCTGAACGTGGAAAGAATATGGAGGCACATAAAGGAAGGGGCATGTTGGAAGAGGCTCTGTGACACCTTCACGAATCACTGCAACCTCTAGGTAGGGCAGTACTACAATGCTACAGCAACTAGGTTTGCATTAGTGTCTATGTTATACCAGGAGCCTTTCCAGCCTCAAATTTGGGAAGAGGGCAAAGACAGCTTAAAAGGTGGATTTTCCTAATGGACTGAGTTCTGTGCTCGCCTCTACAAGGCGTGTCACAGATCTTTGCCCAGAGAACCTGAGGTTGGGTAAGTAGAAGAGATGCCAGTGGCTGTATGAAAGAATGGAAATCAGGTCATCTTCATTCCATTCTCTGGAGATCTTGTGGGACTTCAGGAAACTCATTTCACAGTTTTGTGGCTCAGGTACCTGAGCTATAAAACACAAAGTTAATAATATACCTCACAGGGCTTTAGGAGGCTTTACTCTTTCATGTTTGTACTAAGATCTTTAGCATCTGAAAGAAGAGAGAAGTATAAATGTTAAGAGTCTTTTCAGATGAGCAAAAGCATGAAGGGGGCAGGAACAGAGAGATGGAAGGCCTGCGTGCTGTAATCCATACTGAGAAACACTGTAACTGCCTTCTGCATGTTTCATTACTCAGTCAGGCCAGCGCTTGCTATAGATTTTATGAACAAAGTTGTTATATAGTTATACTTCCTCTGGGGCTTTTTGTTTAGAGTAATCTCATGTCCTTCCCTTACCTCCTGTCACAGAGAGGCATGTCTCACGTGGGTGCTGGCACATCCTTTTATATATTGCCTTTCAGTCCTGCTTCCTGAGCAGCAGGCTGAGCATTTTCCACTCTCCACTCCCCACTGGAGACCTGAAAAACAGTCGTGCTTAATGTAAGGTGTGCTGCTAGTCTTCAGTCCCCACCACCAATTTCCGAAGCAAGCTTAATTACATTTTTTCTAGACCCTTTCATGATCTTAGATACTCCTAATCTCACTAGGATGATTTATCTTGCTTTGCACATTGCTCTGGATCTAGCCCTCCAAGATTTCAGAGCCCATTTTTCAGAAAAGGCTCTGGTGCCTTACCACACCTGGATGCGTGTAACTTGCAATGGCCTGCAGAAGAAAGGAGAAGGGTTAGTTCAGCTGCAAACCCAATCATGAAGTAAGAAAAGAAAACACAGTAGACCAAAATCAAGCTGCTAAAATTAATAAGCAAGTTTGAAAACAGCTGTTTTCTTTCTGTTTTCACAACAACAGTTAGGCTTTGGTACAGTTCAAGTCTCCAGCTGCGATGTTTTTCTTCTGCAGTTGAGTTGGTGCTACTGCTGATAAAAAGGTATCTCCTCCATCAGGAGAGAACTGCTTGAAGCTTTAGCTATGGCACAAACTCAGATGACAAGAATGTGCAAAGTTGTGCAGTGACAGAGAGAGGGAAACAGAGCTAGGAGCTCTGGGTGCAACATTTTGCTTGTCCCTGCCATGTAGTGTAGGCAGTGCATGCTTCTGAAACTAGGACAACACTGTTCCATCACTGTGCTGGTGACACTTAGTCACACTGCAGACAAGCTAAGGTTCCTCTGATGGACCACAGAAAAATGAATGGAAAAAAAGGAGCTTCCATAAGAACGCATGAGTGTAGCAGCCATCTTTCTCCTGACATCTACAGCATGTGGAATGGGCGGTGTAATGGAGTCAAACCTGTAAGTCTCCTGTAAAATGAGTTATACTCTAGAATTCTCATGGTCTGTGTCTACCACTGAGCAAGAGCAAATGGAGGGAAAGAACTGTTCATGGCTGTGATATATCAACACATATGTGAGCAGGAGTGGATGTGCCACAAGGGTGGCCTCTTTATACCCAACAGAGCAAAAAGGTTTTCTGTGAAACACCTTCTCTCTGCTGAAATCCACAACACCATGGGGTGGGGAGTAGAGGACCTAGTGGACCTGCTTCCACTTATGTGGTCACTGCTTGGTCACAGCTATCCTTTCTCCACAGTGAACTCTGCTCACCTCCCTGTCTCTTCACTGCATTGTAGTGATGCTGTGAAAGTGCTTTGCTTGGGTGTGTGGGCACACAGACTGGGGGTTGTGGTGGCCGAGCTGTATATCGTTCCTGTGCTTCTCTGTTCTTTGCCTATTACTCATGTTTTGGTCTGTGTTAAATGTGTTGGAATATGTAAGCAGAGAAACAGCAGTTGCCATCTCAGCTTCTTCTCCTTTTCTGTCTAGGTTGTGACAAACAGGGACACACAGGAGACCTTGCTGTGCATAGCATATGTTTTTGAAGTGTCAACTAGTGACCACGGTGCCCAGCATCACATCTACCGGCTGGTGAAGGACTAGAGACTCTCTGCCCTGAATTGTCCATGGGATGCATGTCTAAGAAAAAAGCCTGTGCTTGAACAACCCCTGCCCCCTCATACCAAACTGAAGAATAAACTGCAGATATTGTGTATTTTCAGAAAAGCACCTCTGAGCTGTTTTGTGATTGACAGGGTCAAATAAGTTTGTATCTCCAGGTTTGTCAAAGAAACAGGGAAATAACTGCTTAAGGGTTTCACCACAAACATCATCCTCTGGAATGTATTTCCCACAGAGTACACACAGGGTGTGATCATACACATAAAAGGAGTCAGGTAGGGCAATGGCAGCAGCTTCCACAACCACATATGAACAGGTTGGAGATGGTCATGCTACATCTGGTCTGAGTGTGTGCACTCCTATACATTCATTTGTAGGTCAACACATGCACAGACATGCTTACCATATATTTATATAGATGTCAGTTAGACATGTGTGGGCACGTGCATGTGTACAGAGATTGCACATATAGCACACACATCTGCCTGTCTAGCTGTCCACCTCAGCAGGTGTGCAGTCAGAGGCTCCTTCAGCCTTCCTCCTATTAGAGGCTGGATAGTGTTTTCCTCTCTTTTGCGTGCGATAGAGACCAACCTTTTGCTTTTTAAATGAAGTTATGCTTAGAAAATTGGGTATGTTAAATCATGTCTTGTGCAGCAGATTTCCTCCATGTATCAGGTCTGCTGACTTGACTGACTAAAATAATGCTTGCTGCTTTTGCTTCCATTCTCTCTGCACAGTTAGCACTTCTTGGGGAGCTAGACTCTCCTCTTTTCTTGAGCACCAGTAAAATAATTGTTTACTGGGATCAAATTGTTCCACCTGTTAGTTGCAGTCAGTGAAGTGCACAAATATTGCTAAGAATGCCATTTGGCCAGTAAATTGCAGGAAGAGGATGGGCGAGAATAGTGAAAAGAGGTTAGCTTTCCATGTTTCCAAGACAATCAAACACAGTCTCTCTGTTTTACTTGTAAACTGAGGTTGTTTACTCGAGAGTCACTGAGAGGCAATAATCTTGGTTCCCACAATGCTGCTGATGTGGGGGAGGATCCAGCCATTCATGTTACTCTGGGAGAAGAGGTGGGTCGCATGATGCTCTCTGGCAGCCACTGAACAGGCCATCTGTTGTGTGGCTAGGGACAGTCCCATGGCACGGATTTGGATAGATGGTGTTACATCTCTCTCCTCTTTCCATAATGCATCACAACACCTTAGGAAACACCTCAGGAAACACCTCTCACGCTTATTTCAGACATTTCCATCCTTGCATTTTTGGCACAGAGAAGAGTGCTCATGGGTACCTGAGGAATCTGAGATGCAGTCAGAAATCATGGGTTTATTAGAATGCCAGAAGGTAAGGGCTTCAGCCACACACAGATGAAATCTGACTTCTTTCAAGAACTCATGAGCTTGTTGGTACTCCTACAGCTTTCAGTCTGATGATTAAAGGGCTCTGTGGATTCCATGAAGATACTGTACAATTCTCCACAGCGCCTGTAGAGGCCTGCAGACTTAGATATCTCCTCCAGCTTCTTAACCATCTTCCTGTCCTTCAAAATATTTCATTTCTGCATTTGAAGTTGTAAGTTGTACTCATTTAAATTGTACTCCAGGAGTCTTCTCACAGATTGATGATTTTGACTCCTGCACATTTAAAGCTCAACTCCCTTCAAAGTTTCAATCTTTCACTCCCAGAGAATGTTCTTCCCATGTTTTATGGACTCAGATTAATCCTTTGAGTACTTGAAGATCTAAGTCTCCACTGGGCTTTTTCACAAGTATTGTTGAATATTCCCCATCCTCTCATTGAAATTAATGAAAGATTCTCAGTCACCTTCCAGTGTACCATCAGCATCACTTCCATTTGGTATATTAGATTGGGGGGGGAGGAAAAGAGGGAAGATTCCCTTACTGGAACACATTCTTTTAAAAACATGATCTATTTTACTCAATTATCTCCCCCAACCTCTTCATTTTTCTCAGAGAAAGCACTGGCATCTTTCACATCAGTTCTCAGTTCTTTCACTTCCCAGGGGTTCTCAGGCTCCTTAGCTTTTCCCCACAAGATGTTTTGGGCAGTCTGCTGCTTTAGATGCTTCTTTCAACATTCTAATTTTTCACTAGCTCTTCCACTTGACTGTGTTCATGAATTTCCTTGTGTGTGTCATTAGCTGTGCTTTCTCTTACCCAGCTTTAAACAAATCCTGGTAAACACTGAACTTAGCTAGATAATAGTAGCTTCAACCACTCTGTGCAATACTTCTGAGGAAGAGCCTTCTGATGCCTTGGAATCATCATGGTTTTATTTTGAAGAGTATTGACAGTAATTGTTCTTTGCTAGCTCATAAGTGTAGAGAAACACGCAGTGTTTTCCTCAGTTACTTAAATCTTTAGTATTCCTCTGGCTCATTGCTGGCTGGAAGTATGGAGTTTCTTTCTGTGAACTGTTTTCCAAAGCCTGTGTGAAACTTACTCAAGCCTATAATGCTGCCTCTAGAATTGTAATACTTAGTTTATGACCTTAGGATTCAATACAATCTTCTCTGACTGTGTTGCAGCTGGGTGAGTTGATGCCTCACAAGGAATTAACATTCAAGAAACAGTAAAGAATGAACTATTAAAAATTAACTTATAAATCAAGTGAGTTAGACAAGTTTATTATGGTAAAATTTTGATATGGGACCTGCTAAAAATTTTTGTCTGAAGGATGAGTTCACATTGGTGTGGCTTCAGCAGTTAGTTGAAAAGAAAACTACAAAAAAGACCTTTAACAAAGATGACAGATGACTGTGTTAACTGAGGGGAAGGTGTGGACTGAAAAAGATGAGTATAGACCCATTCTCTTTTAACATCATCAGTAGTCTGGAGGATGGAGAAAGCAGCAGGCTGAATTAATCTACAGATAGCACTGAAGGAGATTTTTGTAAGTGGAGTGCATATAGAGAACTTGAGCGACTTGAACACCATTGAAGCACTAGGATTGAACTGGGAGAATAAATACTAAGAATGACTTGAAATATAATTTAAAACATCCTTAAAAGAACAAGAGAAAGATGGCAAATGGAAGGTAAATTATCAGAAAGATAATCAGTGCCTGAATGGTACATAGTCAGAATATGATCCAAAATTGGACAGCATGTTGGAACTAACTGTCGAAGGACAGTTGCACAAATACAAAACATCAGAGAGAAATGTGAGAGTCAGATGAAAGTCTCACGGTGCTACCCACTCAAATGAAATGGAGACATACAATGGAGAATGAAGATTTCAATATCTGTGGAAGAAGTGATGCCAGGCCCTAAAAGGTGTTTCATTTGGCCTAGAATGTGAGAAAGCCTGAGGATTTCCATGTCAACAAAGATTTCAGAGGACGAGAATATAGACTACTTGCAAAGCCCTACTGAATGTGCTTCATATAGAGATACAATTTTAGAATACAGTAGAATAGTTCTGCTTGGAAGGGACCTACAATGATCATCTAGTCCAACTGCCCGACCACTTCAGGGCTGACCAAAAGTTAAAGCATGTTATTAAGGGCATTCTCCAAATGCCTCTTAAACACTGACAGGCTTGGGGCATCGACCACCTCTCTAGGAAGCCTGTTCCAGTGTTTAGCCACTCTCTCAGTAAAGACAGGCTTCCTAATGTCAAGTCTAAACCTCCCCTGATGCAGCTTTGAACCATTCCCACGTGTCCTATCACTGGATCCCAGGGAGAAGAGCTCAGCACCTCCCTCTGCACTTCCCCTCCCCAGGAAGCTGTAGTGAGCAATGAGGCCGCCCCTCAGCCTCCTCCTCTCCAAACTAGACAAGACCAAGGAAGGTCCTTAGCCGCTGCTCACAGGACATGCCTTACAGCCCTTCCACCAGCTTTGTTGCCCTCCTGTGGACACATTCAAGGACCTTCAGATCCTTCTGAAAGTGTGGGGCCCAGAACTGCACCCAGCACTCAAGGGGAGGCCGCACCAACGCTGAGCACAGCGGGGTGATCACCTCTCCTGACCGGCTGGCCATGCTGTGTTGGATGCACCCCAGGATGCAGTTGCCCTCTTGGCTGCCAGGGCACACTGCTGGCTCCTGGTGACCCTGCTGTCAGCCAGCACCCCCAGGTCCCTCTCCGCAGGGCTGCTCTCCAGATACTTGTCTCCCAATCTGTACTTGTGCCCAGGTGCAGAATGCAGCATTTGTCCTTGTTAAATTTCATGCTGTTAATCATTGCCCAATGCCTCAATCTATCCAGATCCCTCTGCAAGGCCTCTTGTCCCTCCAGAGAGCCAACAGCACCTCCCAGTTTAGTATCATCAGCAAACTTGCTAATGGTGCATTCAACACCTGCATCCAGATCGCTGATAAATATATTGAATGGAACTGGCCCTAGAGTTGAGCCCCGAGGAGCAGCGCTGGTGACCGGTCGCCAGCCAGATGTAGCCCCATTCACTACAACCCTTTGAGCTCTGCCCTTCAGCCACTTCTTCATTCAGCACACTGTGAACCTGCTCATCTCACAGCATCAAAAGCCTTACTAAAATACAGAAAAACTACACCCACTGTCTTCCTTTCACCCACTAGGTGGGTAACTTTATTGTAGGATATCAAATTATTTAGACAGGCCTTGCCCTTTGTGAACCCATATTGACTGTGCCTGATGACTGCATTGTTCTTTAAACGCCTTTTGATAGCCCCCAGTATGATCTTCCCTACATTTTTTCCAGGTTCTGAGGTTAGATTAACAGACCTGTAGTTTCCTGAGTCTTCCCTCACGCCCTCTTGTAGATTGCAGTAATTTTGGCTAGCTTCCAGTCAGTGGGGACCTCCAATTTTTGTGGTCAGGTAAGCACAAGCTGCACCAGGAACTAGCCTTACAACACATAGCCCTGCACTGCTGGAGTCACAGCGGGCCTGGACAATCAATCTGATGAGGAAGAGGGACTAATTGACTTATTTCCTCATTAAGCTATTGCATACCAGTTGATCTGTTGTAACTTGTCCAAGTGCAGGGGTTTTTTTGCGCATAGGAGGTCCCTCACAGGGATGAGTCTTCACCAGACCTTACTGTGGAGCAGCTGACATGACACTGCCTCTGCCACACATACTGCACTTCTTTGCTGCTCATTGCCCGTGTCTAGATCATAACCTGTGTTTTGAAGCATGGGAAGGATGTGGGTAAGTAGGATAGCAAAGATGGTGCCATGAAGTCAGAGCTGGAGAAAGATGGTTTGGTTTTTGTTGTGGGAAAAGGACTCCATTTATTTTTTATATACAATGAAGTATTTCTCCCCCAGTCTTGCAGAACCTGCACTCTCTGAGGCTGCTTTTAAGGACTGTGCAGGCCTTGTACTATTAATCTTCTCTGTCCAGGAGCTAAAAGTGACTAGTAAAGGACAGAAGCACTTTTTGCACCCATTAAGCAAAATCTACACCTTCTTTCTGTGCACAGAGTTCCTGCTGTGGCTACTCTCTCCAACACACAGATGCCTTCAGGAACTGACTTCCAAACAGTAACATTGATTCTAACAGCTTTTCATAAGATCTGTATGGCTGGTAACCAGAATCAGTCAAGCTTGGAGAAAGACAAGCCAAGTACTTTTAAACACCTAGAAAACGGAGCATCTGGAAATGCCTGCTGTTCTGTGCTATTCACAGAAAATCCATGCAAACGCAGTCCTGCTCTTGCCCCTCGGGTGTCATTGCTAGCCACAGCAAGGTGACCAAACCACCCGGGGCCAAATTAACTACTCTGCAAACCAGCCAGACCCCACAGTAGGCCACACAGGTATGAAGGTCAACAACTGCCTCCAGTCCATTACCAATGGACATACCTGCCTATTTCAGCCCTACGCAATTTCCTTCCTGATCTTTGAACCGTGTGGAGCAGACAATAAATCAAATAAAACTTCACTAATGAGAAGAAAACTTGACTCTCAGGAAATGTATTTTTGGCCAGCACAGACAACAAATATGTTCTGAAATGGAAGCCTGTACAGAGAAAGGGCAGCGTGTTGTCCCCAGCGATGGAAAGTTGCTTGTGATGTGTATTAGCACTCTTCCGCAAATAGGGGCCTGGTGCCTTTCATGCATCCACTGCAGGTTTATACTGGTACAGCAGACCCCATGGAGTAGTCCCTAAAGGAGATGAGCCCTAGAAATCTACTTAGTCTGTCAGCTGATCATGAATAAAATCACATTAAAACAGTTTTAAGACATTATCAAAGCAATGAATACAAGCCGACAGGCTGAAGAACAGATGAAACCTTAGGACAGTTGATTTAGGGACATTCATGCAGGTCTTTTTTTTTTGCTTAGTAGCAATGAAAGCCTCTTCTCTGGCACTATTCCTTTCTACTGTTGGTCTTGGAGTTCACAGCTCCTTGGCACCAAGAACCAGGGTCAGCAAGACATATCTACCTACCTTTCAAGCTCAACAGAGAAACCAACAGAAAATTCATGTGTCTGGGAGAGCTCACTTTTACGGAGGCTACCAGATGAAGAAGATTAAATAAAGCTGTGAGTCAAAAGGAGTACTGGAAATTTGGATCTGGACTAAAAAGCTTCTGTCCCCTTGCAGACTGAGATCCATGTAAAAATACTTCAAAGATTAAAAGGACTGTAGATGTCTGTCCTCAAAGCTTCCTTTCTTGGAATTTCACCAGAAGAAACCAGACAGTACATCAGAACTAAGAGCCAGCTGCAATTTTGCTGAAAATAAAGGAAATCAAACACCAAAAAGCAGCATATGTTAAAAAAGAGCTAGCCTAATTTCAAGAGAACAGGCTAAATTAACTCTAAACAACCAGCAATAAATGAGGATATCTGTATCTTACAAGTGTAATTCCTGTTGGGGCAGAAATACTAGAAATATTAACCTTAGCCTGTACGAATTTGCTGTAAAATCAAAGGACAAAACAGCAAAAGCTGATTCCCCTGATCACTTTACAGCCACAACACTGAGGCATTAGAAGATAAAGTGATAAAACAGGGATCTAAATATCCATGCTTTCTTTATAAAAAAGCAGCTTAAAAGTTTCCATTCAACTGTGGCTCCTTTCTTTTATAACCCCCACACTTCCGTTTATCAGCCCTCAATTGTGCAGCTACATCTGCTTGTGGAATCATGTCAAACTCGATTACTGAAATGATTCCACTTAAAGATACTCTTCTGGGGTAAGACCATGGGTCTGAGCAACACAGAACTAGGTAAGACAGGAGCCCTCCCTTCATCTTCACTTCAAAGCCAAAAGACACACTTCAGGTAAGACAAGTTCATTTGAATTCATTCATTTATCTGTGATGAGGGGGTGGGTACTTCTTAAGCTGACATTGCAAATAAAGAAAACATGTGGGTAGGCCTAGAGGCAGAGATTGAATTTAAATCTCTTTCTACTTCAATATCTTGACCCAAGGATCATCATTTCCTTGAGTAATATATACATGCTTTAGCCTTTGGTGCAATGGCTTCCAAGTGACCTTTTCTTCCCCATTATCCAGCTCATTTTTCCTTGGTTCTTTGACATCTTGGACCAGATGAAGGAGTTGAACTTGAGTGGTGACAGCAAAGAATAAAAACTGATTCAGACAGGTGAGAATACCCTCAAACTTGCTCTAAAGCAAGAGGCAGAGAGAACACGTACTGAGCCTCCAAGAAGCTGTGAGGGAGTCATGCTGCTTCATCAATCCTGCAAGCAGTCTACATCAAAACCAAGTAGCAAGGCAGCAGACGACTGACACACTTGTAATGCAACAGCAAGAGCAGGGTTACTCTACAAGGGAAGACTAGCCAGAAACTTAGGCTGATGACAGCTCTGTCAGTAACCTCACAGACTGGGGTATAGTCCCATAGCATCATCTAAGCAGGTGGTCAGAGAAAGAGTTGCAAAAGATTCCACGCCATGTAATGAGTTGGGGATGAAGTCAATCCAGGACTAGACACACACACAGATCCACAACATAGCTCAGACAATGACTGGAATGCCCAGATCTGAGCACAGATAAAGCCCCTGGGCTAAGGAGCAGTGGGTGCATGCTAGTCAGGGCACCTGAGGCATGTTAGTGCATTCAAGGCCCCAGGAACAGCTTCCCCTCCCATCATGGTGTGTCCCACACCTTGCAAAGGTCTGTTTTTTTGGACAATCCTCCTCTTTGACACTAGATCCAGATCTACTGCACTGGTAGCCATGTTTTGCCTGCATTTGGGTAATTTAACATGTTGATTTAGCAACTAGTCAAGACTCCAGATCTGCAATCAATACCATTTTTAGCCTCTTAAATGAGCCACAAAGTACTGGTGCCCATTCTGAGGAAAATTAGCAGTTCATCATTAAAGAAAAGCACCCTTCTCACCTCCTTCAAATGGGCAATATAGCAATAATGATGGGAGGAACTTGAAGACAGCAAAGCTAGAGAGCCTAGATGGATGTTCTCTTTCTGCCAAAAAGAGAAGCACCGACTTTCATTTTCAACCTCCCTAATTTCCCCACAGCACTCAGTACTGTTGCCATGTTGTTATTTAATCTGAAAGTGGTAGCTGGGACCCAAAGCAATCTGTCTGTTACAGTAAGAGGGTGTATACCCAGTGACACTGGAAAGCTGTGTGTCCACTTCTAGATGCCTCAAACACAGTTACTCAAAGCTGTTTCAAAGGCTGTATGTAGCCTTTAGGTTTGCTGGTCAGATGCTGTAGACTCAAGTATATGGCTGATGAGGTGCAACTCTTTCTGTTCCTCACCATATGGACAACAAGAGAGTGCCCCATGCTAGATTTGGTCACATGCAGAAGACAGCTCTTGAAGCTGAAGCAAAAGTCTAATGAGATTACTCTCCTAAGCTTATCAGTATATTGAAAAGAGATCTGCAGCCTAGTGCAGTCTCCTTGGTAGAAGGTGCATCTGCAGTACCAGCCACTTCAGTCCCCAGCTTCAGAGTGATCCTCAAGTTCTTCTGTAAGTGATTGTCAAGTTCATACGAAGTTCCCGTATATTTTTTACCTTCTTTCTAAGGTAGACTCCAAATGATGACTTGGTTTCATCTATTCATCTTTCACATTGACTTGAACTACAGAAATCCCATATACCTGGGTATAAAGCTGCTTGTGCGTATGGCAACAGGTAAAGAACACAACATCATGCTATCTCTGTTAAAACAAACAAACACCAATAACACCACCACCAAAACAGTCAAACTTGTCCTCATTGTCTACTGGCTTCCTGCACTGCTCATCTTTGAGGAAGTGGTTCTTTATCTTCAAAGTTTGAGCCTGAGTTATTTAAAGATTGACAACAATTCTGGAATGAAGATCCTTCAGTCCTCAGGTACAATGGGAGTTACCGCATTAGAGCTACAGCATCCAGGAGATGGACCTTTTTCAGAGCCTAGAACCAAAGAACTAAATGAAATTCTCTCCACAGATCTCTATCTCCTGCTGCATTGCAAGTCAGGTTTCTTTCATTGCTTGCTTTAAGGTAAAGACATAGCAACGTTTGTGTACTTTTGCACATAAATAAATGAAGAACACAAAGCTGCTGCACATGCTTCTGGCGGAGAGAGGAACAAACATGTGGTAGGTGCCAGCTGTGTTGTTGGCAGCACTACCACCAGGATGCTTAGAGTCTGTTGAACTGAGCGGTTTATAAAAATCCACACAAGACAGAATGGAAGGTATGAGAGAAAATATTGGGTGTGAACATGCCCTTGAGCTGGTAAATGTGACAACAGCAGCACCAGGGAAGGAAATGAGAATACACAGGGGACCTGGGAATGTGAAACAGATCTTCCTTCTGCAGAAATATCTACAGATGAGCCTTGAGTTGCTCTTCAGAGGGTTCCCCCCAGGCGGTCCATGTTCATAACTGCACTGGGCTGTGTCTGTAGGGATCTCTGTCCCGATTCTACCTCACTTCCCCCTCACACACCACTTGTCTTAGTGGTCCACGCCAGAACCTTCCTCAGCGGTGTTAAAACTCGAGAGACACCTCTGCTGCAGGCAGCGTTTGAAGTTGGTCCCAGTAACTTTTTGTTGCACTTCCACCGACACCCAGGGGAAGGCAGGTGGGGACTTTCTGTCGGATCTGAGAGGACCTCCCTCATGTCCTTCTCTCACCACAGATAACACCCTGTGCAGACCCCCGTCTCCTGCTACCAGAGCTCAGACGAGCTCACCCTCTGCGCTAGAAGCCACAGGGACCCCCTGGCAGTCGCCGGCTCGGGACCACCGAGCCGTTTAGCCACGGGTTTGCCATTTGCAGCAGCGGCCCGGGCGCCCGCGGGCGGGATTCGCCTCAGCCCGCCGGCTCACAGCTCCGCGCTGCCCCTGCCTACGCCAACCCTGAGGGGACGTTCAACCCCGGGCCCCTCAGGGCAGCGCGGGCAGGCGGTAGCTGCCCCCAGCCCCGGCGCAGCCCAACGCTGGCAGGGTGCAGGCGGGGGATGCCCCTGGCACCCACCCAAGGGGCTTCTGAGGGGCTCCCGTGGGATGGCGGCGGCCTCTCGCTCCCGAGCTCAGCCGGGCCGGCGCCGGGCGGCCCGAGGCGCGCTGGAGGCCCGGGCCGGCGCCGCTCCCTCCCCTCCTCCGCGGGGCTGGAGCCTCCCCTGGGCAGCGCCCCCAGCTCCTCCCCGCTCGGTAGCGCCGGTCCGAGCCCCTCCTCCCGTTTCCGCTGGCAGGAGCTGTAGCCGTGTCCTGCCGTTGCCTCCGCTGCTCGCCCGCCACTCGGCCCCATCCGGCCCGGCCCGGCCCAGGGACGCGCGGGTGAGACCCGGCGGCGGGGAGGGGCGGCCGCTTCCAGGCCCCGGGAGATGGCAGGAGCGGGGCGGCGGGGAAGGGGGGGGCCGGGGGGCGCCGGTCGCAGGGGCCGGGTGGTGGGCGCCGGCCTGGCGGTTGGAGGCGCTGGGGAGCGGCGGGGTCCCGGCGGGTGTGGTGGGGTGCAGGAGGGGGTAAGGCGTGTGTGGTGAAAACGGCAACCTCCCCCCCCAGTGTCTGAATAATTTTCGCGGAAACGGGAAAGTTATTTCGGAGGGACGAGGCGAGCCCACCGGTACGCGGTCCCGCTCTCCGCCGAGGAGCAGATGGCTTCGGCGGGGGATTTCTCCCCGCCACCGGGGAAAATACGCCGGTTGCAGCGCTAATAGTGCGGGAGGGGCTTCCTTTCTTCTCCCCTTGCGCACCCCTCGAGGCTGCCGCGGGGTGTGAGGCGCGGAGCCGAGCCTTGGGTGGGTGGGTGGGTGGGTGGGAGCGCGGAGAAGCCCCCGCGGGGGGCAGGAGGGGGGCTGCGGGCCGGGGGGCGACGGCGGAGCTGGGCTGACAGCTCTCCTCGGCAGCCGCCCGCGGAGGGGGTGCCGACAGTTCTTGCCTTCCCACTTCTTATGTAAAACTTGACTCCAGCTTTGCCTTTTCCTGTTCAAGCTTTTGGAAACTTTTCTTGCTGAATCTTGGATATCCGCCTGTCACCGTGCTCCTGAGGGGAGGTGGGAGCTCTGGGAGCGCTGCCTCTCTCGAAAAGGCTCCAGAGGTTTCTCATGGGCAGAGGAGGACCTGTGGTATGGGGATGCTGTGTTGGGGCAAAACTAGACTACAAGGATGAATAAAGCTGCATTTCTTTACTTAGTCCTTTTATCAGCTCTTTTGTTCTATGCTTTTACTCTGTATAGTTTTGTGGTTTGAACCACAGGGCTAGGAATGGGGCACCTGATTTTCCTACCTGACCGCACTGAACTTATTTTAAGACTTTGGGGTAAGTCACTCGAGATTTGACTGGGAAAAAGTTGGATATTGTCCAGAACAGCCGTGAGAGTCAAATCATGCAGTTTGTTTGTGCTGTTACTCCTAGATGGGCCTAAACTTTACCTGTGGATGCCAAAACTTAACATATTACTGTAGCAGAGTTCTTAGTAACAGGTGCTGCAGGTAGTTTTCATGGTTTATTTGTTAAGTTGATAGATAGATTAAATTCTTTATAGCCAGGGCATATAAATGGCAAAGGATAACAGACACTGAAGAAATGGATTCGTATGAGTTATATTGGTATAGAATACAGGGCCAAAGTTAGCACTCAATAATTTTAAAAATTTCAAAAGATAATTATCAATGTGATATGCGTGTGATTGATAACACCAAGGAAGAAAATCAGTCCTCATAGTTCTATGCCCTTTGCTTCCATTCTGCATTTTTTCTGACCTCCAAGAATGAAAAGTGATGGAGCTAATGTAGCTCCAATGCCTCCAGGTCTTTCCCTTTCATATTTTTTAGACCTGTGATGTTCAAATTGCAAATTCTACAGACAAGGTCTTTTCTATAATGAGGCTGTAGAACTTATGGCAAATTTGGTTTTGGGCATCTGCACTTTCTTTAAAACTAATTACCACGAGTAAAGCTGCATGAGAAGACCATGGGGTCAGAATATAACTAATGCAGCATCATTTGCATTATTCAGACAGAGCTCTGAGCTTAGAATGATCCTGTTCATCTCTCTGGAGGAGGGTAGAGGGTTAACTGGGAATGTCAGTGTTATCTTAGTTATTGTGGTTATTTTAACAGAGATAGCCATCAGAGATGCATATCCCACAGTCTTTGCTTTCCTTGCTATTTTAAGTTATTTTCTTCCAGAGCATGCCAAACCTCAGCCTGTCCATGAGGGCATTTCCAACACAATCTATTTTTAGTGTTTAACCCCTTCCTCCCCAAATACACAAAAAAATTGCAATAAAAGAGTGAAGTATGGGAACAGCACAAAATAAAATAGCAAACCAATATTGAGGCTGCAGCACTGGTCGGAGGAGTTACCTGCAGATTTGTGGCGTGTGAAACTAGCAAGTTTGCACTAGAGAATCCAAGACTTTGTCTCATGATTACTCTGAGAGCTGGTATGGAGTTGGTTGGGCCCTGATCAGAAGAGACTGTTTGTTTTAGAAGCAGTACGATAACATTCCTGTTGCACTTGGGTTTTACAATTGAAAACCCATCTCAGGTTTTCACTCTTGTCATGTTTCAGAATTGTGCTGTTTGCAAGTGACTGATGCCCTGCTGGTTTTCTACATTGCAAGAATGTCGCTACGTTTATTGATGCATATAAAAAGATGAGAATGCTTTAAAGAAGCTGGGCATGAGCCAGCAGTGTGCCCTGGAAGCAGAGGTGGTAGACAATACACAGGACTGTATTAGTAAGACTGCAGTCAGTATACCACGGGAAGCGATTATCTGTCTGTACTTAGCATTTGTTGGACAGAGTCTAGAATACTGCATCCACTTTTCTGCCCTCAGAGACAAGAAAGGTGTGGATAAGCTGGAGTTAGTCCAGTGGAGGGCCACTAGGTCCATTGGGGGCCAGAGCACGTGCCATGGAACAGCTGGTCCTTGGTATGGGATGGGGAGCTGGGAGCCAAGTGTGGTAACCCAGCTGGCAAGGCGGGTGCCCCACCAGCCAGGGCCACGTCCCGTGGTGCTGAGTTAGGCAGCCAGTGCTGAGCAAGAGTCTAGATCGTCAGGCAGGTTTGTGGTGATAAGGTAGGTCCGAGATCAAATTGAGACGTGAATCAGCGGGTTAGGATCAGGCCCAGTGGTGGTAATTAGGGTCAGACACGGTCCAGTTAGCACTGAGCACACCCATAGTGATGCAGTAGGTCTGAGGTCAAGTGAGGAAGTCCGACCATGGGACAGGGTCTGGATCAACAGGGTCCCTAGCCAGACACAGGCATGACTGGAGACAGGCACACCTACAACACAGCTTGGGCAGGGACTGAAGGCCAAAGACAGGGCTTAAATGGAGCCCCTGAGGCTGTGGGCAGGGTGTGGGTGTGGAGGTGAGGCTGATCAGGGCCTTCAAAGGCCTTTCAGTGCGCTTGGGGCCCTGGTACAGTATGAGGATCATATGCTGAGGGAACCAGGCTTGTTTTCTGCCTGGAGAAGAGACAGCTTTGATGGGACCTATAGTAACTTTCCAGTACTTAAGAGGAGGTTATCAAGAAAATGGAACTAGGCTCTTTGCATTGGTACATAGTGGTTGCATGAGGGACAACAAATATAACTTGAAACAAGAGGTTCAAGCCATGTGTAATGAAAATTTTTTCTGCTATGAGGACAGTCAAGTGTTGGAACAGGTTGCCCAGAGGGGTTGTGCAATGTCTGTCCTCACAGGTTTTGAAGACCAAAGTGGATAAAAGCCTGTTGTGACCTCATAGCTGACCCTGTCTAGAGTAGAGCAGGAGGGGAACCTCCTTGGGCCTGCTTCAACACAAATTACCTGATCCTAAGATCAAGGAGCAGTTTGGTCTGAGAAGGAAGGAGACGTGTAAAACTGTGGTAATACTTGTAAGTAGCACAGATGAAGAAATGGAGAAAGATTTTAGGATGCTGATGTGTTGCTAAGATACTTAGTAGAAGAATTTTAAAAAATGAAATTAAAAATTTTCCTCACCATGCTAAGGGTTTATGCTGGAAAGGTGTGTGTGTGGGCAGTGGGGCTGAAGATACTTTCTATTTGAAAACTTGCTTTCCATTAGTGATTCTTAATGTACAAAGTGCCTTTTTAGCATAACCACTTAAAGATGCTTTCTGGAATAGGTCAAGCCGTGTTCTTTCAAAATTCATGTAGGAAGTGTGATGACAATAAAACATGGTGCTGAGCTTGAGGAAAGACAGTGCATGATGAGGGAGGAGTTCTTATCTGAGGGTTACTTTCTTTGACCCTGTAGAAAATAGAATAAACATGTCAGGATCAGCAGAGCGTTTTCCCCTTTGTGGCATGGACCTTAGGGTTGAGTCAATCCTGGTAGGGCCAGCTTAGCAATACCCAGAGAATGTGAGTGGATCAGAAATAAGTCTTTGTCTTTTCCTCTCTACATGGCAGTGAAATTGTGGTAAAGTATGGATGTTCTGAGGAACTGCCTTCACTCAGTACAATGCATGCTAGAATTGCATTTTGTGAAGTGCTCATTGGGATACAAACTTTCGTATGTTTTGCACATGTGTAGCAAGATGCTCTATTGGAGACAGAAGAGCTATCACTAGTGCACTCTGTCCTTCATCTCTCCCGGTCTCCTAAAGCTGACTTCCAGAGACTGTTTCTGCTGCTCCTGGTAGCCACTCTCAGATAAAACTTGCATTGCTGAATGTCAGTGCTACGTTTCCTGGGGGGAAAAAAAAATATCAAATCAGTCTTGTGGGTTACTTTCTCTGGTTCAGTGACATACTTTTTGTGATGTGTTTGTAATGAAGCAGGACGTTCTCCAGTGAAAGATGTTGGATACTTTCCTCATTGCACAGGTGTTTCTGGGAAAGTTGTGCGTTTCTCTGAGTTGTCTATTGCCACAGTTAGACGGCACTGTGCTTAAACTGTCTTTCAACCCCTAACTCGCCTTTCCTTCTCAGCCTGCTTTTGAAAGCACGTCCTCTTCAGGCTCTATTAAACTGTTTCTTCTGATATGCCAGGCACTTGCATTCACTGCTGTCAAAAATAAACCTTGAGAGCTAGGGTTTGTAGAATAAGGCACAATCACTGGGCAGAGCCCAGCTGCTTTTGCTATGTTTGCAAGCATAGTATAACAGGAGGCATCTGACCTCCATGCTTCACACAGAAGAAAGAACAGATAGGAAGCATGGGATCCCCAGTAGGTAATGAACTTACATTTTGATGGCAGTGAGATGTATTATGCTGTTAAACGGCGTGTTGAGGAGGGGTGAAAAACTCCTGTTGTTGAAAAGCTTTTAAAATCGAGTATAAAACAAATAGGCGTGTTCTGGGGATAGCTCCGGGGAGATGAGGCAGACTAAATCATAAACATATGCTCCAGTAATTCTTTAAGTGGACAAAGATATTAATTAAGCTTAGCATTTCTTTGCAGTGATGTGAATATGATACTGTGATATTATTGTGATAACACTGAAATAGTAACATCAGTTTAAAAGATTTGAAGTTTGCATTAATAGGAAAATTTTTCTTAAGTTCTTTTGAAAGCATGCTTTTCCTTTTTCTGCCAGAGTTCTCCTTTCTAATGCAAACTCTGTCATGCTGTTCCAACGCCTGATATTTCTGAAGGTGGAAGTGACTAATAGCTAGGTTGTTTATTTCCATGATCCCTGGTACAAATGCAAAAGAGGAAGCAAACTGCATTAACTAGTGAAAAGCCAATTATATTTCTGAGGCTGAGTCACTGCATGTCTCTAGAATCAGCTGAACTGTGTTAACTGAGCTTTAGTTTCTACGCTGATATTGTTGCCTAAAGCTGCCTTTGCTGTGGATGGTCTTCACTGATTTACAATTACAAAGGACTGGTTTGTGTATACTCATAAGGATATGATGGAATATATCAACCTCATGCAGCCATAGGACCACAAGAGCTGTGTTATCCTTATGTGGCATGTCTGGGGAGGAGGCAAGGCTAGACTGAAGAAGGAGCTCAGGGAAGAGTAAGTGAAAATGCAGGAATCTTGAGGAGGCAGTAGGCTAAGGGCAAGGAAGTCTGCGACCCTCCCCTGGGAGGAAGGACTGAAAAGGAAGGATGAGGTGGTACACTGAACAGAGAGTTGAAGTGTCACACCCAGCAAGTTTGAAGGAGACTTAGCTTAGAATCTTGTGACTGTTCTAGGGAACAGGGATCGACTCAAACCCTAGAAAGCAGAGGGCTCTGTGAGCTCTCCTATATTTGGTGTCCTTCAGGTTCACTCCTAAAGTCATTCAACCTGAAGGACTGAGGGAGGCAGGGCTTGAAGTTGAAGGAATCCTGGGTTTAGGACACTGGTGGGAAGGACTCATAGGAAAGAAAATGTGACAAAGCTAGACGAGTAGTAATTTCTGATTGGTAGCTTTATCTGTATTCAGGGGTTGCACTGTTCTCTATAACCTCTAGGTAATCATTACTAATTTCCAAATGAATATGGCTATAGAGGGGCAAAGCCTGAGGGCCAGCTTTGCATACTCCAGTGTTACTAACCCAAGTTCCTAGTCTTTTGCAATTTGGTAGTGAATGCTGCCTCCTCAAGTGCCTTCTGGCAGCATGTTGACAAACACTTTTTATGGTGATTGCAGCCATACTCAAAACTCATGTTGAGCACAGGCAAGAGACTTTCTACTTAGATTTGCTCATTTCTAAATGATAAATAATTCAAGAATACTTTTGAAAGTGTATTTTCCTTTCTCTGTGTCTATTGCTGTTTTTTACCCATAGCTCTGCATACAGTTCAGTATGGTTCTGCCCAGGATCTTCAACTAGCTTTAGAAGAGTTCTTTGATTTCTCAAATATGTACTTATCCCAAAATCAGCTTTGCATTGCGTTTTATGTTAAGACTGTAACAGTACATGAATGAAGGTTGTTACTTTGCTTCACATGAAGAAAGTGCAGCTGAAGTTGTGAAGGATCGAAAGCAATGTTCTAAGAATGTCTAGAATGTTGTTCCCACTGGAGGACAGTGTGCAGAGTATTGTTTATATGTGTTTGTATACATCTGGACAAAATACCATCAGGGGAATGGGATAATGGCTCTGGCAATAGGAGAGACCTGTACTAACAAGCAGACGGGAGCATGTCTCCTTGTAAAATAAAAAACCTAAATGGCTAGCTTAAAAGCCTGTAAAGGAAAACTTCCAAATATAAATAAAGTGTTTCTTTTTCGTACAGCAGAGCATTTGGATCTCGCCAGTGCTGCTATGCTGTCTCACAAAGTTTTGCCAGGTAACAGTGGTTCTGAGTGTTAAAAAGGCTCTTGCTGATCTGTTTCCCAGCAATGGAGAAAGTGGCAGGACAGGCAAGACTTTTGCATTTCATAGCACCTGGGACACTATTGGTAGCAGAAGAGGCAGCTGTGGGGAGGATATAAATTGTGTAGACACCTATTACTGAGCTATTTGGTGCCATAAAAGATGAAGAGCAAGGGGGAGGAACTGCAACTCTGGAAAAATTGCCAGCTTATTCCCCTCACAACCACTCGGGACAGAAGATGGGCTGGATCCTACACTGTGAAGCTTCTGTTTCAGGTAAGTAACAGGGAAGACCCAGGGCAGTATTTCAGGTGAATGTGGTTGTAGATTAGGATAAGAAAGCCATGGTAAAAGTAATTGCTGGGACCAGTGATCTGTAGAGGGATATGAAAGAGAGGGAGAGACTTCATTGTGAACAGGAGCTTTTTGGAAGTGTTCTCTGTTTCAAATATAGAAGGCAAAGTGAAAATGACTGTGAAGTAGAGAAGGGATCTTCTAGGGAGAACCTAGAGGAGGAATTGAGAACAGACAGAGTCTTAAGTTCCCACACCCGTGTAGATTCATCTGCATTGCTTTCAGTTTTCCAAGTTCCATGTTATCCCACCGTTCCCTGGTGGGTGGTCACCACAAAATATCTCCCAAGAGTTATACAAGAAACTCTCTCCTTTTAAAAAATTAGAATTAAAAGTAATTTCTCAAGAAATCTTTTTTAAAGCAGTCAGTTTTCCCTGAAAAACACACCTTCATTAGGTTCTTTCTTATTTTTCCTTTTATGTTTTCCCTTTCTTACTCTACCAGTTGAAGTTTCCTACTCTCCAGGGACCCCCAAGCAATCTCTATTACGTCTTGCTTTCTTTTATGAAAGCAAAAAGTTCTGCTTGTGTCTCATCATAGATTGGCCTCCCCAGCTATGTAGTCTTCATCTTCAACTTTCCCTTCTCATTCTCTTTTCCATCAATTCCTCTTTGAAGAGCTGAGGAAGTTCATTCTGTGGTAAGAGAACCACACATTTTGTTTTGCTGTCTGTAGTCCATTTCTGCCTTGCTGTTTTTACATTAAACCACAACAAAGGAAACAAAACCAGTTCAAGTAATTTAGATATGCAACTGTTTTTTTCTGAACAGCTTTTTAAAGAGCTTTAAAGAGAAACGTTGCTTCATGCAGGAATCCCCACCTTTCTTCCTGCTTTAGCAAATGGTATTTCATGCCTCTGTTTTTCAAACTTGAAAGTCACATCTCAAAATCTTCTTAAGGCCCTTGTCTTTTCTGAAGATGCTAAGGCATCCCTCTCCTTTACTCTTAAGAGGCACTGAGAGGTTATCTTCTTTCCTCCATGTTGTTCTTAAGTCAGTAGAAGAAGATCGGTTTCTTCTTGCTGTTCCTTCAGGCTGTTTCTGCTTGGATCACTAGACAGCCCTGTTACTGTTTCAAAGATCTGAAAGTGGTTAGAGATGTAGATTTTAGTTTTATTAATAAAATTCACTCATCCCATGCTTCAGGTACAAAATATCTTTGCAGCAAACTCGAAACTGTCAGTGACAGCCAGAGTAGGTATTTACCTGGTGCTGATGGCATTTGTCCAAGGCATCCATTTACAAAAGCAAACAGATTTTGTTTGCCCTTGGGACATGATTTAAGGAACTGAAAGCCAAGTATGTTTTATTTTAGAAGAACAAGTGTAGTGATGTACCTAACAGTTATCAGGAGATAAGTGCCTACCAATCACAGAGCTTTCTAGAAGATAAAAGATTTTGCCTTTTAGGTTTTGCTAGCCCTCATGTTACAGGACTTCTGGTCTCCTGACCTCCTCTGCTGTCAACAGTGGATTGAACAGATTGCCTGGCTGTTGAGTACGGTTCCTCACTCATGTAGACAACATGGTGAAAGATGCAAGTTTCTGAAGGATTCACAGAATGTGTGTTCCTTGCGTCATCATTTGTTGCAACAACCTTGTACCTACCTGAGCCCAGTGGTGTATCTTGGAGGGAATGAACTGAGCTTCTCAGTGGCATCTGCCTGTGAATTTTCATCTCACCAGTTCTGGTCTGTCAGCAGATTCTTGTTTCTTTGAGTTTGTTATCAACATTTGACGTGGTCAACAGCAAGACCTCTTTAACAGTTTTCTTGCAAGTATTTGATTTTCCTTTCTTAATTTTACTGTATAGACCTGGCTTACATCAAGCCAAATAGCATACTTCTAATGTGGCTAGGACAACTACGTGGCACTAGATTACATGACTCAAAGGACTCTGCTCAGACCATTTCTGCCTTTGCTGAAGATCATGCTGTGTTCATAACAGGCCTGTATCAGTGGTGAATTAAGTTCATCTTTAAATGTAGTTGACAGCATACCATGTGTGGCGTCAGTTTGACTAACTAGCCAACATCTATGCAGTGGAACTTTGGGAAACTTGTATTACTTAATTCTTTATATTTTTATTTTTTGCTAAGCCACATTTGACTTCAGTATGATTACTTCAGTTGTTGAAATTGTTGTCTCTTGTGTCTCTAGGGAGCTAATTCGGTTGGTTGGTTGCCTGCATATGCTTGACATAGAGCCTGACATCAGCAATGAGCTTAGTGTTCGTATAGTATTTGTTCACTTTATGGAAGATGTAGAGAACTGATGTGCGTGATATGTTGAGGTGTCCACGTGCTCCAGCAGGAATAGTAAATAGACTGTGTGAACTGACATCAACAGGAGCTTCTCTTGGCAACAAAAGCAATGATTAATTTGAGGTAAATTAATTCTTAAAACTGGATGTGAAAAGATTGAAGGTGAAGGCAACTAATAGTTTACTATTCTGAAAGGGGCAGTAGTTAATTTTGAAAACACCATTCTTGAAATCAGGTTTTCGTGTCCAGCTTTAACAAATGCCTTATACTGGAAATCTGAAAACATTTAGAACTGTTGACTACTGTTCTGTCTCTGCTCCACGTGGTTGGAGGAAGTCCTGGTCTCACTCTTGTCAGTTTGCTACTTTTGTAGCCCCCTTCTAACCTTGGGGTAGTGCTGTTACAGCCCTGAAAGTACCAGTATGAATTGGAGAAAGTGGGGTGCTTTATGTTGTTTGGTTTTATGTGATTTTCATTCCAGCAGTGGTTTGTTGTACTAGAAGCAAAGATGGGACCATTCGGAAGGTGGGACTAGTGCAGCAGAGTTCAGCAGGAAAGGTCTTGCTTAATTTTTGTTCTTGCTGCTGTAAACAGGTTGTCAGGTGTCTTGGTGATGGTAGGGGACCTAAATGCAAAGGGGAAGGAGCATTGGATTTTTCTGACTAGTATTTCTGATTTGACACACAAGTTTTGCTTTTTCCCTTAATCTCTGTTTTCCCTTTAGTTTCTGTGAATCTGTTTTGATATTTTGCCTATTGCCATTATTAAAATTTGAATCCATATGATGCTGTAGAGACCAGTGTTTGCACTTAGTCTTTTTGTCAGTGCTGCTTGTATTGACATTAAGGGGAGACAAGTTGGGCCAGCACTGAGCCCTTATGAAATCCTCTTGTGATCTGTTATTTTCTTGCCACAAATGCTGAGATAGTCCAGAGTAATGTGGTTGTTGGTGGGGTTGTCTCCAAGTGCTGCTGTAGGTACCCAAGGAAGTGTAACAGAGGAGAACAGTAGTTCTCTTCATTATATTCAAATATTCTTCTTCCTCTGTTTTCTTACTTGTCTGTGACATTTGAAGGGAAAGGAAGCAGGGAAGAACCAAACAGGATTCCTATTGATTATACTTCCATTAGTCCATATAAGTTTTGTCCTTTTATGCAAGTGTAATTTTATAAACAGGCTTGGAATAATAGACATCTTGGAGGGAGCCACTGTTATACTTGTGTTTGGTGTCCTAGTGCAGCTTGGGGCCTATTGCTTTGGTTTTTTTTTTACATTCCCTACATTCTTCAGGGACTTAGCCTTGGCTAGGAAGTGAGTGGAAGATGTGGCACTGCCTACCTTTCATTGTGTTTCTGAGGTAGTAGAGGAAGCAGCCTCTGGTCCTTCAGGGGCAGGAAAGGTGGGAGCCACCTTTCTGCCTAATGTCCCGTGTTCTGCTAAAGGGTGCAAGGAGTGCAGGTTGGTATGTCCTGGCAATGGGAGCAGCAGAGAGATAATAGTCCACTCTTGCACTTGGCTTGCCAAGGACTGTTGCATACTTCTGTGCTGCTTGTGTAAAACTTGTAAAGTCAACTGCAGGCAAAGAACACCTACTGTTGTACATTTTGGGATGAGTGACGAGAGGTTATGGTCTGTGAAGGAAAAAAATCTCCTTCCAATTGGAAAAGGCAAAGAACATTTTAGGTGAGGCTAAGAAAAAGAAATGCTGAAGCTTTGCTTTACTCTTGTGTAACTCATCATTACAGGTGATGTGCCACACAATGACTCAGTCTTGGGGATATGGCAAAGATGCATTGACCTTGGGATACTGTTTATATAAGGGAGAACTGAGGAATATACCGAGAGGGATTTTTCAATGTCAAGGCAGTAGTTCTGTTGTCTAACTGCTGTGGAAAATTTCAACTGTAGGGCCTGTATGTTACTGAGAGAAAAAATTAGTAGTAAGATGTATTAATAAGAGGTGCACAACTAGCTTAAAATCTGTACATTTGCTATCGGACGTGGATAGCTTCTGGATATTTCTGTTGCAAGACAAAGAATGAAGAGATAGTTGGGGGGTGTTAGGCATTGATAAGGTAACATCTGTATTTGTAGTAGATGAGACAAAATTGTTACAGTATATAACATAAAGAACCTATGAAATTCCATGCTGTAGGATTTAAGACAGTTATAAAAAGCCTTGGCCTAGGCATAAAACGTCTCTTGTGAAAGGCTATTGTGTGTTTACATCTTGCAATGATTTTTTTGATTACTTTTTGCATATGTGCCATGTTCTGAATCATACCAAATGGTGCTCTGTTGATCCTGTGTTCTAGGAGAGCTGGGCTCTGCTCTTGGGTGATGGAGTACACTAGGGAAAAAATAGTTGGGTAATCTTGAAATGGTTGTTGTTTGTTCCATGAGTTTTCTTTCTGTTCATCCTTATGCCACTTGAAATAATTGCTGGATTGTGAGCTGTTTCATCTTTAAAATTTGATACTGCAGGAATTAATGTAACATTATCGGTAATGTTTAAACTGCCTTATGTTATGAAAGTGAGAATTCCCACAGCAGCCTTAACTCTGCCCCCAGAAGAGAAAGCACATCAAGTGAGTGTCTTAAATTACACCATTATGTAGCACTGGGCACTAGGATGTAGTGTTTGGCAAATATTTACATTTCAAATCTGGTCCAAGTCCATGGCAGTGTTGAAATATCATATGTTAATTATGCTAGTTGATCATATTACACTGGTAAATGGGCATAGGCTTGATTCCCAGATTGCTGATTTGTGAATCACATCATCAGGGAGGGAGTACAAAAGAATCCACATCCCTCAGAGAGAGAAGATAAATAGGGTATTTCAAAAATTTTTCTTGCATGCGTGGTAATATGGTGTTTTCTCCTCTTTCCAGTATGTTACTCAAATGTTTCACAGCAGATTGAGAAATTAGTATCCTGTCTCTAATGGAGGTCTAGAAATTACCTCACTTTCTTTACCTTGCTGATCAGTGTTAGCTATGGGATTTCAGATATCCTTTACTGTAATTCAAGGATTTTATTTTCAAAGGTGTCCATTTCTGCTAAGAAGATAGAACTTTGTCCTGCTGAGCAGAATGGAGAACGTGCTTTTTACTTTCTGTGAAGCATACTCATGCATATTAAAAAGCTTGCCAGACTTGAATTTCTAGTATCTGAACAATAAATTTGTTGTTAACATAAAATGATTGAATGCCTTGCTAGTGTGTGGTTTTAAAGTTGAGTGAAATACTCCTACTCATCACTCAAAATTAAATGCAGTGCATTGCAAAAGCTATTGTAGGAAACTTCTCAGTAGAGAAGTCAGACCTAAATTGATTAGCAGAGACGGTCTTCCAGTTGTATCTTAAAACCACCACTTACTGTGATTTTTTTTTTTTTTTTTTTTTTAATGTTCATAAAGCACTGTGAGCCCTAATTGTTTTCACTGTTGTGTAATGGTATCAAAAAGGGTGCGTGAGATGTTTTGTCATGGTATGTTTTTGTCAGGCAGCCATTTTAAGTAAGATGGACATTTTAACATCAGGGTGTATTGAATAATGGGTTTTAAATGTTTGAGGTGCTATGGTATGGGGGCAAGTTGGCACTATGCCTTACCCACATGGTGGACTGTGGGATCTTCTAGGGTGACCCTGATACTTCATTGGAGAAGGTCTCCTTTTCATTTGTCTAGTTTGTTTTGGACTGTGAGCAGGTTTATTGCTCCCGAATTCTTTGTACTGTGCCCAGCAGAGTGAGGCACAGAGAGAAAGGCGTGGGAAGTCCTGTACAAATATAGGCTGCAAAGTTTAATCCAGAATAAGATCAGACAAGTAAGGTGAGAAAGAGAAGTATGAGAAGAGATTTAGTTCATTTATTTGGCTGTCTTACAGAAATAACTTGATGACCCAGTTGTGTCAAAGGCGCATATTTATAAAATGTGTGTAATGTGCTGGGGTGTTCCACAGTCAGACCAACAGCTTGTTTGTGTCTGATTTGAGTGACTTCTTGGCATCAAGCTCTGTTCTTTGTGATACGAAGAGCTTGTCCAATTAAATGGATAATGTTAGATCAGGTCCTCAGGAACATTATTAGAAGTCCTGCTAAGGTAGCATGAGGAAGAGTTAAGTTCCTCTGGGCAGCAGCTTTGGGGTTGGCCTTTGTCCAGGTCAGGGTAGTTTCGTTTACAGGGGTCTTTGTTTTAAACTGGATTCTGAGGCCTCGAGGCAGAATTGTAAATGATCCTGTCGTGTAAGTTACTAAGTAATATGATCTAGCTAAGCTTTAATGTGCCATAAATGTAAATCTCCATGTGTGAGAGCACCCCACTGGCAAAAGATAAATTAGTTTTGGGGAAAGGAAGATGATTTGTCCCAGAAATACTGTTAAGAGTTAATTGCTGGCTCTTCTCCGGTTGCTTGAACCTGAAATATTTGCCCTTATCATGAATTAACTTGAGGTTCTCTTTGGTGCTACCACTGTCACCATGAAAACGTGTTTTCTTATTACTTCTGCTCCCTTGGAATATCAGATTTGTGGCCCTCTCCCACAGGTAGATTTTTATTTATTTTTTTTGATACAGACACAAATTTTCACTCGAGTCTTTAGTGACATGTGTAACCAAATCTCCTTATGAATGATAAGGTGAGGGCTGTCTCTTACTCATTTGTCATGTGAGAGAAGACATGGAGGAATATGATCACTGATGGAGCACCATATTCTGCTCTTCCTTAGCTTGTTGTCCCTATTGCTTGTCACCAAGATCCCGCAGAGCTGTGGTCCCCACCTACCTTCCATACAGTAGTTCTTGAGCATGGGTCCCTCTGAAAGCAACTGGGGGGTTCTTCTCTCTGGTCTGAGCTGGTCCATGGTTCCTGTTTTGTTGCATGCAGTGTACTGTGTGCATCTCTGTGATGAAATGGAAAGGCGTCATTTTGAATAGTGATGTTCATATGCTTACTTACTGGACAGCTGTGAACTAAATTCAGTTTCTTAAAGCAGTAGTTTTTTTTCTTTCTATTATCAGACAGAATGCATCTTCTACTGGAGGGTCTCTGTACAGTAAATTCAAACCCACTTTGAACTCTGATTTTTCAGCTGCCGTATTTAAATTTTTGACCCAGCTGTTCATGTCTGCTCTGTACATCATGCTCATGCTGCTCTGCTTCAGGGAGGCTGTGTATGGTTAGGTGTATTTGTCTTAAGGAACCAAGAAAATTAACTTATTAGAGTACCAAAACTTTCATTATCAGTGGATTCTTTCTTTTTATTCTTTTGCATAAAACTGTTGCCCTTATAAACCCTGAACAATTTTCTTCGGTGTAGGAGAGAAGTTAGGTCACGTATCTGTAGCTCCATGAGGATGTAGGTGGGAATTTCTGGAACTGCACTACTTTCCTTGCTGGTAGCCTTGATCTCCTCCCCATCACTTTCAAAGGGATACCTCTGTCACTTCAGCAGAAGCATTTGTAGTATCACAGAGGTTAGAGGTGGTGCTGAGGGGAAGACGTGAAGTTTTCCAGCCCTCTCTAGTGCCAGTATCAAATTGCTTCCTATTAATGTGTTTCCTGGCACTTTGGTTCAGTTACTGCAGATTTTTAGGCAGCTGAATGCCCCTCAGGCAGCTGGGTTTCCCCCAAGCAGAAGCACAAGTCTTTTCTTGATACACTCTGTACTTTTTTGTCTAGCATATCATTATGGACTGTAGAAGCCATTGCCAAGGTTTTTGCCAAGCCCATTGCTTGAGCTTTTGAAAAGAAGTTGGGGATATGTGTAGGTAACAAGAATAGCCATTAATCCTAGTTCTTTCCCTTCTATCAAGCTAATTAATCACTCTTCCCCTTTGTGTTCTTATCATTGATTGCAGTACTGGGAGGCTGTTAGCTTGTTCTCAACCCTGTGCTGTTCTCAACTAAACTATGCTACTCAGCTGTTTCGTCTTTCCCATCCTGCCAGTTCCTTCACTGCCTGCCTCTGTATTGCCCCCAGGCTGACATGGAGATTAATTAACCTAGTATGGTAGGTACATTTTCCTGGTTTAACGTCCTCACTCCAGGAATGTTTACAAAGGAAAATGGGGCAATTAGGAAACAAATGATCAGTTAGCTAGGATATGGTGTGCAACATCTGAGGACAGATAACACAGGGCAGTATTATTAATGGGAAAAGTATGGCATAAATGCACTATTGCTATATAGACCTCAGGATGTGAGGTGGAAAGCCTATTGTATTTCCTCTAATTTGCCCACAGTAGTGGGTTTCAGGGGCTCATGGAGAGATTCCCCAAAGTAACTCATCAGGAAACTTCTTTTTCTAAGTGGGCTGCATCAAGCAAATCCCAGACCCTTACCTGATTCAATTACTTGATTGAATTGTGAGTTGATAAAACCTATTTGGATTTTGATAAGGTATTCAGTAACAAAGCCAGGCAATAAAGTCAGATGGAAACTGAAAGACATACCAACTGACAAAAGCCTGTCACATGGACCAGAAAGGAAGTTAAGCAGCATTTTGAGCTGGCCTATTTGATGCTATGCAAGATGGATAAAAATTTGAACCCAAGGTTGCTAGCATTCGGTTTGCCTTTGTGTGCTTATTTTTATCTTCTGTTCCAAGGATGAGCGTTAAGTCAGGCTTGACTGTACAGTGCTAGGAGTGGTAAGAATCACGGGAGATGCTGTGGCCACGGAGAGTGAACCACGCGTGGCTAAGAACAGAAACGGAATTCAGTGCCTGTGAGTCTGAGCAGGACAGATGACACAGATTTGTGGGGAGCAGCTGCAAAAGCACAAACTCATCCTTACAGAAAAGTTAGTCTGAATTTGGGTAGAAAGTAAGCTTAAAGAACAGTTAGACTTTGCAGGGGCTCTGTCTCAGATACGAGTGTTTACACACGGAGTGTTGACACTGTAGTTATTTTGGATTGTTCTCAGTCTAAACAAGCTGAAGGGTGATGGACTTGTCACATAACATTGCTGAAAATAATAAGTATGTTAATACTGGGCAAAACTCAAATAATGTATATCTTTTTGTCATATTAATTTCTGTAATATTTTTAAAGTGTTTGTGCAATTTAAGTGAAAACAAAACTAGTTTCAGATGTCATTTTTTAAAAATGGTTTTGATTTTTGAAGTGGTTTGCTTTTTTATAAGCATACTTTTAAAAAGATAATGTCTAACAATTAGTTGATATTGTCTCCAGGGATTTAGTTTTAGCCTAAATAGTGTTTATGTATCTAATCTGTGTTTAAGTATTATATGGTTCTCTGACTGCATTTCCTACTTTTTTCTTATATGCCTTGTACGTATCAAAAAGAATATAGAGACAGTCGGGAAGAAGTTAGTGAAGGCTGCATATTGTGAGGTGTAGGTTTTGTTCACTATTTTGATGTTAATTTTTTAATGGTTGCTATACAATTTAAACTTAAAGCCTTATGAGCAGCTTTGCTTAAAATATGCATTGTTAAATCTGTTTTTTTTCTTGAGGCTTGTGATTCTAGGTTCTGTTCACCTGTTAGAAAGTAAAGATGTGCTAAGAGCTGCCTTCTGTATGGGAGACCTCACACAGAAAAGCTGTCAAGTGTGATCTTTGTCCACCCACACCTATGATACTTGGTGCTGTTTGGGTCATTCCAGAGACATGCAAGATGGGAAGAGGACTCCAGGAGTGAACTGAACATTGATATTTTGCAGTTTTAAATAAGAAAATTAGTACACTAGCAAAACTGGTATCCTTCCTTGTAATTTATTATTATAACCTTGTTACTTAATTTAAAAAAAGGAGAATTTGTGGAAAGCTGGTGAGTATGGCTGTATAAGAGTACTATTTTTTACCTTTGTTATTTACTGACATTTTTATATGTCTGGCTTTCAAACCTAATGGCTGAAATAAAAATCTTGGGGGTGACGTTGACCTTTGTTAAGATTTTTTTAGAAGTCACAAGTGTTTGGTCCTTTAGCCTTCAGTTGTCTTGGTTTTGTTTCTTTTTTTTTGCCGGGGGGGGGTGTGTGTGTGTGGTGTGTGTGGTGGTGGTGGTGTTTGGTTGGTTTGGTTTTTGTTTGGTTTTGGTTTTGGTTGTTTTTGCTTTAAAGCTGCCCGCAGTGTATCTTTTATTCATTGGTATGGTGCAGTATGCAATGAAGACTTAAGCTGGCAAAGAGCTGGTGCCAAGGAATGTACTTTTTTAATGTTTCCTGCTTTTGTATTTTCATGCGAGTGCTTCCTTTGATAGCAGCACAGAACAATACATAAACTAGACTCTACGTTGGGGTGTTTTTTTTTTAACAATTGTTACTTGTTCAGGAACAATGGTTTACAGTTGGCTAGTACCAGTCATCTACAACTGGTGGATGAGGGTGCAGTTGAGGGAATCCAGCCAAGCTCAGATAAATTCCTGTTTGTTAAAGCATCCAGAGCTACCCAATTTGAAATATATTAAATGAGGCCGATGAACCTGAGATGAGTGAGAAGATATTAGCAGTATGTGGAAAGAAACAAAGTTGTATGGGTGTGGAAATTTTCTCTTTTAGGGGAGGGTGTGTAAAGAGAGAGAAAAAGACTAATCTTCAACATTTTTATGGGTTAAAATACTGAAACTGTTTAGTGACTTTGTCCACTTTTTGTTCTATGCACTCTGTTCACAGAAAGTTGTAGATATATTTGTGTACCCATGTTTCAAAATAATATCTGTTAATTCACCTTATGCACTTTTATTTGCATTATCTTAATTCCATGCAGAACAAACATATGAAGTACTTAAAACTGAAAATATATTGTATTATTACACATACCATCCTATCTTTTAATTTGGTAGTCTTCCAGGATTCTTAAAAGAAAGCTTTTGATTGCTTTCTGTCACGGACAGGAAGGGGAGGTTCACTGAAGCTCAAATATGGGAAAAACAATGACAGAAAATTGTGTACTTCTTTTCATAGAGCGTATCATCATTATAGATTGTAGAAGTCGTCATCAAGGTTGATGATGGGGCTGTGAGTTTAGTGCATTTTAAAACAGTTTGGGGGTACAGTTAGGTAATGAATACCTACATGTAATACTCAAGAAATCCTACTTGGAGAGGGATATTAAATGTTTGGTTTCATCTCTTAAGTCTGTTCTCCACCTATTAAACTCAATTAGGGATTTTCAAGTGGGAACAATTTCTCTCTTTACTGACTGCTATGAGATTCTTGTCTCTTCCTGTGAGAGTATAGCACTCGGCATTTCAAGACTGCACATGATCTAGTATTTTCTTAAGTGAAGCACTGGCAGGCTGTGCGTCGTGGTGTGTCTGCTCTGATCTGACCACAGTGCCCACAAACTTCCTGTTAAGGGACCAGTGAACTTCTGGTACTGTAAGAACACGGCACATGAGTGCATCACCATGTGATGGGAAGGTTGTTGCATGTGGTTGGATGCATGTTTATTATTCAGCAAAAATGGAGGCATTTTCCTCCTGTTTCAGTAGCTTCTGTCGTGCAATGGGAGTGGCAGGAAAAAGAGAGAAAGGAAACAGGCTGCAGGCCCCTGGGGAATTACTCTGCCCACAGCTGTGGGACAGTCAACAAAGATGATGGGAAATGGCCTTTGGGTTAGATGAGTTGTTTTGTAAAAGTGGATGAATGCCAGACTAGATGCTGTACTAACTCAGAGGTTCCCAAAGGATGGTACATGTGCTGGTTGTGGTATCTGAACATAACCATGCAGCTATATATCATGCTGAGAATGTGCATGAAGCAGCAGCACTGCCATGAAAGTACGTAGCTGAACAAACTGATTTTGAAACTTCTGTACCTGATGAACTCTGGTCTCCTTACTTTAGAGACTTTGACATCCCTATGAAATATTTGTAAACATCATTCTCTGTTTTAAAACTTTATTTATCTTTTGTCCTCCTAAATATTTAACTGTGCTTCAGAGATCCAGCGTGCTTACTGTGGTGTAATGCCTACTGCTGACACTGGTGTGAACAGCACTGAATTTTTTGACAGATTTCACAAAACTGCTGAACAAAAGTAGCTGTGTAATGTGGGTGACTGTTTCTGTATGTGTAACTGAGAGTCATGGGAGCAACTCGAAGCCAAGTATTACATCAGACTGTGCATTCCAGGCAGTGATTTGGTTTGGCCATGCTGGGTTATTGCTACTTGCAGAGTTTATGTCAGCGAGTCTACTCATGATTGACATGAAGTTTTAATCTAGATTAATGACATTAAATGTGGGTCCCATCATTGACTGTTGTAGTCAGATACTTGACACTATTCTACAACTGGCAACCTTCATGCTAATGATGGCTCTTATGGAGGAGATCTGGTAAGGATAAGGCACTACAGAGGTGATAACACAGGCCAAGGGCGACCATCTGTGTCATGGAGACTTTCCAAAGACTTGATTAAAAGCTTGTGTCTGTATGACCTTATGCATCTTGGTACCCCTATCGGTATGTTTGCACTGAAGGGAGCATACGGAGGGAGTGGGGACAGTGATTTAAATTTTCTTGAAACAGATGCTGCTAACTAAGCACATAAGCTGTGGGTGAGCAGCCTAAACATTCCTCAATGCTCCAAACATATGCCAGCACTCCTTATGAATGCAGAACAGGAAACCCTGGTATAGGCATATGCCAGATGTTAGTGCCATTTCAAATACCATTTTAAAAGCATTTATAAAAGCAGTTTCTTCAGGGTGGTGAGCACCCAAAAATAAATAAATATGGATGTTTGTGATGTTACTGTCAGAAAGAGCGTTGAATCTGTGATACACCTGACTCCCTTGTGGTTAGGGTTATAAGGTGACATCACTTGCAGAATCACTGGAGGTTGGAAGGGACCTCCAGGGATCATCTAGCCCAGCTCCTACTCAAAGCAAGATCAATTCTGACTTCAGAGTAGGTTGCTCAGACTTTGTCCAGGTGAGTCTTGAAAATCTAGATGGTTGTAGATTCCACAACCTCTCGGACACCTGTTCCAGTACCTCAGAGTAGTGATTTTTTTATATCCTGTGGCAACTTCAATTTATTGTCTCTTGTTCTCCTGCTCTTTGTTCTCAGTAACCTCTTAGGCATTGAAAGTCCGCTACTATGTTCCCCCAAAACCTTCACAAGCTAAACAAGGCCAGTTTCCTCAGCCTTTCCTCACAGGTCCAGTGCTCCAGCTCCCTGTGGCGGGACTTGCTCAAATTTATCAACATCTTTCTTGTACTGGAGGCCCAAAACCAGATTTAGTACAGTGTTGAGTAAAGGAGAATAATTACTTCCATTATCTACTGTGTATGTTCCTGTGGATACAGTCCAGTAAGCTTTTAGCCTTCATTGCTATCACAGGGTAATTCTGACTCCTGTTTAGTCTAGTGTCCACTAGGACCCACAAATCCTTTTCAGCAGAAGTCCTTTCCTGATGGCCTGTTCCTCTGGCCTGTCTAGGTCCTTCAAAATGGTAGCCCTGCCCTGGAGCATATTGACTTCATTCCCTAGTTTGCTGTCATCTGCAAACTTTATGAGAGAGTACTGTGTCACCTTCTCCAGGTCACCGATAAAGATGTTAAACAGGACAAGCCTCAAGATAGACCCATGTGGTAGTACTCGTTGCTGGCCTCCAGCGTAAAGTATGCCTTCAACCACTTCAGCCCAACCTTCAGGCCAGCTTTTTACCTATGTAGTTGTGCACCCATCCAGACTGTAATGTAATAACTTGCATAACAAGAGCACTGTGAGAGACTGTTAAAAGACTTGCTGAGGTAAATGACATCCAGTACTCTCCCATTGTCCAGAAATCCAGTTGTTTCATCATATAAAGCAATCAAGTTGGTCAGGCATGATTTATCACTGGTAAATCTGTGTTGACTGTTCCCGCTCACCAGCAGCATCTGCATAAGCCCAGAAATGTGTCCCAAAAATACCTGCTTTATGCACCAGTACACACTGGGCTGAGCATCTGGAAAGCAGCTCTGCAGAGAAGGACCTTGAGGTCCTGGTGGACAACAAGCTGACCATGAGCCAGCAATGCACCCTCGCGGCAAAGGCGACAAACAGCTTTCAGGACTACATTAGGAAGAACATTTCCACCAGGTTGAGGAAGGTGGTCCTTCCTCTCTGCTCAGCACTGGTAAGCCACATCTAGAGTACTGTGTCCAGCTGTGGGCTCCTCAGCAAAAGAAAGGAGTGGACATATTGGAGCTAGTCCAGCAAAAGTCCACAAAAGTTATTAAGGGACTGGAGCATCTTTCATATGAGGAGAGGCTGTGAGAGCTGAGACCGTTCAGCCTGAAGAAGAGGTTCAGGTGGGAAAAATCTTACCAATGTGTATAATAAGCCAGACTCTTCTCAGTACTGCCCACTGACAGGACAAGAGGCAATGGACACAAATTAAAACATGAAATTCCATCTGAACATAATAAATTATTTTTTTTTTCCATTGTGAGCGTGGTCAAACACTGGAACAGGTTCCCCAGGGAGGTTGCGGAGTCTCCATCTTCAGAGATACTCAAAACCCAACTGGTCACAACCCTGGACAACCTGCTGTGTCTGACCCTGTGTGAGCAGGGGGCTGGACTCGATGATCTCAGGAGCCCCCTTCCAACCTCTATGATTCTGTGATTTGGCAGGTACCAAAGTGAGGTTGACCAGCCTGTAGTTGCCTGGATTGTACTTTTTCCCTTTTTGAGGACAGGTTAAACGTTTCCCTTTCTCCAGCTATGGGAGACCTACCGTGATCTCTGCAAGCTTTCAAACATGATATTGAGCAGTCTCACTATTATATTGACTGATTCTTTCAGCATCCTGTCTTGTCTCAGGGACCTCTATGGGTTAAGATTTTTTAAGAGATTCCTGACTCGATTCTCTTCTGCTACTGATAGTCCTTATACTCCCTGAACCCTCTCTATAGATGTAGGGGCCTGAGACCTTCCTTGTGAAGACTGAGGCAAGGAAGACATTAAGAACTTCAGCCTTATCTGTTTCTGCTGAAACTATATCATCTGCCCCTCCTCAGCAGGCCTATGTTTTCCTCATTTACTCTTTTGCTGCTAATGAAGCTTTTCTTGTTGCCCTTGATATCACTTGCCAGTTTCAAATTTAGGTAAGCTTTGGCTTTCCTAGCAGCACTTTACATGCCAGGTAGAGTTTCTGTATTCCTTCTCTGTAACCTGCCCTCGTTTCTATCTTCTGTGAATGTCCTGTTTGCATCGGAGCTCAGTCCTACGTTCCTCATTTAGCCAAGTCAGTATCCTACATGTATACTTATTTTCCTGAGTAGTAGAACAGACTTTTTTGCTTCCAGTAGCTTGCTATCAAAGACCTGCCAGACTTTCCTTCCTTCGTTTAAGAGCTAGAAGGTCACTTGCTCGAAACCAGTCTACAGACTTTCCTGAGATTGCAGGTCCGGACTAGATGTAATACAGGTTTTAATGATGTGACAGGCCTACTGGTAGACTATAGTAAATACAATCCCTATCTTGCAAAGACAGTACTACACATGTAATATCAGACACTGTGTTCAGAACATCCCCAGTTATTGCTGACTGAAGTAGTACACCTATGGTATCACATGGAAATATTACCTAAGTCCTGAAAGAGGAGTAGATGTGTTATTACAGTGTTACAACTGAGCTAATCACCCTTATTGCTCGGCAGGATTAATTAGATCAGGAACAGCACTGTCCTGATGTGATTACACTGTCACTGGTTCTGCAGCGAATTTGGTTAGTACTAGCTCAAAGTAAAAGCTCTGTATTGCATGCAGCAAACCCACCCATAAATAATGGATCTGCTGATTTCCATTGAACTATGTGCATTATGTCCAGTTTTAGGCTGAGCCCTGTCTCCTTCAGTAGCAACCCTGGCTAAATTTGATGTAGCAGTCCAAATGTGGTGGTGATTTTTATTCTTAATCATTACATCCTTGATCTGTGTTTTCCTATTTTAGCCCATTATATAGCTTATCTGTTAGAACATTTCTCTTCTGTCAGTACCTAATATTCTTAGGAGTCTTACTTTTTGGCCTATTAACTTTATTCTTTATTTTGTTATTTGTGCTCAGGATTTAATTTAATTTGCTGGTAAAGGACTTTATGCCCTTCAGAGAAAGTTTCCCTCTGAGCTTTCCTTTTTCTGCATGCTAGTTCAATTCAAGTTAAAATTCATATGTGGGGCCTCAGGAGGAAAAGAAGAATTTTCCAGCTATGTTTATATATAAACAGCTTATTTTAAATAATGTGAATTATAAAAGCCAGTAGTTCTTTACTTTTAATGTTTGCTTATCTTACAGCTTGGGCTATGGAAATAGGTGATTGATTCTTCACTCTTTTAAAATTCTAATAATTTCCTTCTCTAGCATCAAGCAGAACTTTTCCTGGGGCACTGTTTTCAGTTTTCATAGAAACATAGGGCTGAAGATGGGTAAAAAACTCCCATAATTTTACATAGCCAGCTGCTATGGGGCAAAATCACACCTTAAAAATAAGCTTTGAAGACCTTCATTTTAAAGACAAAATTGGACCACTGCTCCGTTAAAAATCTACTTTTTAAATTTTAGCTTTACAGTGATTATGAAGACACCATAATAATTAATTTCTTAAGTATCTTTCCAGTCGTCCTCTTGGCTAGCCTTTGCATTAATTTTAACACTAGAGGGCGGTAGAAACACTTCAGTTGTTTCAGAAAACCAACTTAAGGAGAACAGGTTTCATTTTTTGTTACCAGAAGAAAGGAGTTTTGCTAGCCACCTATTATACAGTGTTTATTTTTAGCCATTAATTTGCTTTATTTCTTTCAATTCTTTTAAAAACTAAATATCTAGTTTTTAATTTTCTAGCTTTCTTTGTGCTTTTATAGCTCTATCATGCAGTTAGAGTGGTCAGCAATCAAGGAGGGAGAATAGTTTCACATTTTAGTAGCTATGAATACATACTGCTTGTACTTCCTGTATGATTAGATGAGTGTTTTGAACCACCTTGTTTCAGAAACAAGGAGAGAGATGCCAGAGATGGGAATGTCTTTTCTGTTAATCTTTTCTGTTAATTTTTCTCAAGAAAATAAGTTTATTTTATAGCATTTCCAATTCATTTTGTAGTTTTTGTTAGTATGTAATATTAAATTCCAAAACCCTTGAGTAGTTCTTTTGTTATTCTATGCTTTGCTTTAAAGTCATCCTTTTTCCCTAGCAGAGCTTCAAAATGGCAACTCCTGTCCTTCCAGATGTTATTCTACCCTCTCAGCAATCAGAAAACATAATCCAATATGTTAGAAAGGAAAGGTGAAACAAGGTAAAATTGATTATTTTCAGAGATCACATGAAAACAGGTGTTCTTCTTGGTTTAAACCTAAAATTGGAACTATTACATTTTTTTATTAAGAGCTCCTTGTTCATTCATGCAGTCTCCTGATGGTCTTACCTGACTTCCTCTTTGTCGGGATGCATCGCTCCTGAGCTTGGAGGAGGAGATCCTTGATCAACAGCTTTCTTGGGCCCCTCTTCCCTCCAGGGCCTTATCCCATGCTACTCCTCCAAGCAGATCCCTGAAGAGGCCAAAGTCTGTTCTCCTGAAGTCCAGGATAGCGAGCTTGCTGTGTGCCCTCCTCGCCACCTTAAGGATCATGAACTCCACCATTTCATGGTCACTGCAGCCAAGGCTGCCCTTGACCTCCACACTCCCCACCAGCCCCTCCTGGTTGGTGAGAACAAGGTCCAGCATAGCACCTCTCCTCCTTGGCTCCTCTATCACTTGGACAAGGGAGTTATCATCAATGCATTCCAGGAACCTCCTGGATTGCTTATGCCCTGCTGTGTTGTCCCTCCAACAGATGTCAGGGTGGTTGAAGCCCCCCATGAGGACCAGGGCTTGTGAACATGAGGCTGCTCCTATTTGTCTGTAGAGGGCCTCATCTGCTCGGTCTGCCTGGTTGAGTGGCCTGTAGCAGATCCCCACTATATCTTGTGTCCCTGCCCTCCCTTTAATCCTGACCCATACTCTGTTGGCTCCTCACCCATCCCCAGGCAGAGTTCCATGGACTACAGCTGGTCGTTGACACAGAGGGCAACCGCCCCTCCTTGTCTCCCCTGCCTGTCCTTCCTAAAGAGCCTGTACCCTTCCATTCCAACATTCCAGTCATAGGAACCATCCCACCACGTCTCTGTGATGCCAAGAAGATTGTAGCCCTGCAGGCGTGCACCCATCTCCAGCTCCTCTTGTTTATTCTCCATGCTATGCACATTTGCATAGAGGCATTTAAGTTGGGCTCCCGGTGAACCTGACTCTCTGGATGGAATTCCTTTGTGCTGCTCTTCAGGTGCTCTCCTGCTGACCTGTAACCCTTCTCCAGGCTCTGGGCATCTATTGTTGGCACTAATATCAAGCTGGTAGCAGTGGGATGGGTTGAGGTTCCCCTCCCCTGGCAACTTTAGTTTAAAGCCCTGTTCACCAGCTTGACAAGCCTATGACCAAAGATGTTCTTCCCCTTCTCTGATAGATGGACCCAGTCAGCCCCCAGTAGGCCTCAAATCGAGTCCCCTGGTTTGAGTAGCAAAACCCCTGGCTGTGGCATCAGTCCTGTAACCATTTGTTGATTTGCCAGATTTGACTGGTCCTTTCAAACCCCTTCCCTTGGCCCAGGAGGACTGATGAGAAAACTACTTGTGCTCCAGAGTTCCTTACCACCACTCCCAGGGCTCTGCAGTCCTTCTGGATACTCCTCAGGCTGCTCCTGGCTGTATCATTGGTGCCCACATGAAACAACAGCAGCAGATAATAGTCAGTAGACTGTATGAAGCTTGGCAGTCTCTCAGAGACATCCCTGATACGAGCCCCCCAGTAAGAGCACATCTCTCTAGAGAGTGTGTCAGGTCAGCAGATGGTGCCTCTGCACCTCTCAGAAGAGAGTCACCCACCACTGTCACCCGTCGCCTTTTCTTAGCTGCGCTGGTTGTTACACAGGGAGCAGACTGGGCTGCCTTACTCAGCTCCAGCATCTCTCCTGATGGGATGGGTCTTTCCTCTTCAGTCTGCAGAGTGGTGAAGCAGTTCTGCAAGGGCACCTCAGCCTTCGGGGGAAGTCTCTTCCTCCTTCAGGTCCTTGCCATTGCAGCTTCCATTCTTCTGCATTATTGGCCCCCGTCCCTCCTGTGTGTGCCAGTGGGAGTGTGTCCATGGGCTGTGTATCCACTGCAGACTGTGCTTGGAACCAGGTATCCAACTCCTCCTCAGCCTCCCTGATGCTATGCAGCCTTCTCACCGCCTCCTGCAGCTCAGCCACCTGCTGCAGGAGTCCCCCACCTGGGCACACCTTTTGCAGGCAGGTCTGCTGCCTGTCCCTGCCCCAGGAGGAAGGGCTGGGCACATCCTGCAGCCTGAGGTCTGCACGGCTGCCCTTGCCCTCAGCAGCTCTGTCTGGATGGAGGCATCGGCCACCGCTGGGGTAGATGGGCCAGACCCCTGAGCCAGAGCTGCAGCCTTTGCTCTCAGACGAGTGCCCACCATCCTGCCCTGGGGGTCAGGCAGGATGAGTGCCCTTGGCCTGTCGCAGATGGCCACAGAACAGTGCCCTGTTGCTGGGTTAGGTGAACTTCAAGCCTCTCTGCTCAGCCAGTGGAACGTTCCTCCTTCGAAGAGCTGCCCTCCCTGTGCGCCCTTCCGCGCCAACTGCCGCACACACTGCTGCGTAAATTATAGATCTATTCTGCCTTGTGAGTTGTTGCTTATGTATCTTTTGGGGTTTTATTTCCTCTCTTCCTTTTCTGGATCCATTATGCTTACTGCAAGTGTTGAACAATACTTTTCAGAAGCTGAGTGATTAAATGTTTATTTGCACTTGAACTTTGAATGGTGTTTGGAACAGTAACAAAACAGTATCAGTGAGCCTTTAAGAAAGGAACTCTTTGTCTCTTATGATTAGTGTAAGAGATTAATCTGATTTTTCCTTGACTTGGTGTCAGATTATTTGTTCCTCTCTCTACAAATTACATGATCTGAAAAGTAGCACGTGCCTCTCTTCAGGACATGTTGCACCTTAGCAATTTTGTAGTACAGTAAGGACATAGTGTTTTCTTTTTCAAGCAAAGCTTCTGGAATTGTGTAGTTATAAGAAAATCTTGTCTATTTTTATAGACAATATAAATATATATAAAGCTTTTCTTTAGCTTTCAGAGGTGGAGAGAAGAATTAAAATACCTAAGCTATAGACACAGGCAATAAGACTACAAAAAAGTATAATTTATTATTTTAGAGAAAAAATACTTTAAAAATACTGGCTTCAGACACTGGACTGCGTTGTTTGGCTTGTGATGCTGACACTGATGCGGAACTATGGATTGCAGTTTTTCCAGGTTTGAGGAAAGGTCTGAACTGGATCAGAATGGAATGGCTTTATCTCTTTTTGTTGTGATGTACTGAAACTGCTTCAGGTTTTGTGCCTTTGCTTGGTTTCTCCTGTCATTTCCTTTTTGTGTTGCAAAGAATATCTATTATCTCTGACACTTCCTTGGCAGTTTTGGACATAACATAAGCATTCTCACCAGCCTATGCTGATTGATAGGATAGATTTTGAAAATGGTTGATGCTTGCTTAATTTTTTCATGTGGGGTTCTGCGAAGTGAAGGGCTGCTTGACTTTTGGAGGGTGCCATAGTACTACTTTAGTAAGACCTGGATTTCTATAGAAGTGATTCTAAAAAAAAATGCAGTAGTAGAACACTTTTCTGTCTCTTACTGGTTCTGGATCACAAGAAGGAACCAAGTAAAATGAGCAAAACTGTAGCATTTTTATTTTGTTCCTTGCTGCCACCCTTTCAAATTGAGAGATTGTAGTAGACTTTATTTATAAACAATAGAAGAGAAGTTGCCGATGGCCAGATTTTCTTCCTGTGAGGCTTAGTTGTTGGGTTATGATGCAATCTTGTTGTAGATGTGCAGACTTAAACCAGCTGTAAATTATTTTGTTGATTTACAGTCAAGGCTAAGCTTCTGCTCCTTCTCTCTGAACTGCATTGACTTCATAGGAGAAAAAGGAGGGATAAACCTTCATTGGCTATTTTTATCATTATATTTAATAGGTGAAACTGCAGCTGTATGTAGGGAATAGACCTGGTGGAAAGACACTGCTATTCTGATGACATTTAAGAGCAGATTGCATTGGAGCTTGACTGCTTAATAAGCCATCTTTCTTTGGATGTGGCTCTTGTAAGAGAAATCAGTTTGTAGAAGGCACTTTCTATATTTTAATATTAAGGTTTCATATTTAAAGGTCCTAGTAGATAAATAAGCTTTGCTTTGATATTTTCCCCTTGCTCCTTTCCTATTTAAAATATGAGCGATTGGAAGACTAGCCTCCTTTAGTAGCTTGCTTAATTTTTTGCCTGGTTATGCAATGTCCTAGCAGCAGTTACTTTGTGCTCTTGGGAGAAAAGTTCTTACAGAAGTTTAGATTTTGATAGTCCATTACAGCTTCCTCTAGTGTGTGAGAATTAAAGGAAACAGTCCTTTTCCAAAAATATAAAGCTTTGATGTTTTTGATGGAAAATTGTGCTACCACTCATTACCATTTACCTCTCCTACACCATCAGCTTTTATTTTGATCTTGTTTGAGCTTTACTTACCAGCACACTACAGTGCCGTGTGACATAAAGCAGGCTAGACTAGGGCAGACAGAAGGAGTGAAACAAATCAAGCTGGTGAAAAAGTCCTGTGGTAGGCCATGAGTCTTGTTCTCTTCCACCTTGAATCTGTTCTCTGTGCAGTGCGAGGAAGATGTCAGATATATTCCTGTACTCCACTGCAGTCTGCCTGGGTGGGATGGGGACAGTGGAGCAATAGCCATTTTTCCTCTGTTGTACAGTGTGGTGTGGTTGTGTATGAGGAATTCATAGGAGTGAAATACGTAAACTTTCCTCTGTAATCCCACTAGCTCTGGAAGATCAGGAGTTGACAAACACTCTCCCAGTGGAAGAGTTTTGCAGCAGCAACTAGGTACTGCTTGTTTGCCCCTGTGCTTCTTTCAGGATGAAATGAATCGGACTAGCTCTGACAGCACCACTGAATTGGTTTGGCTGGTGATCCAAATAGCTTAAATTCTTCTTGTAAGTTAGTTAAGTCTGTGAGGAACTAATGTAATGGTCTCTTCCTCCCTAAGGGTGTCAAGCTCCTGAGAACAAACGTTGAAGCATTAGTAATAACAAAAGCCTCCTCTGTCTTGCTCATTTCTCTTAGTTTTCTGATGAAGAAGCATCTGGTACAGCCTTTAGCTGTCCTTTTACAGGCAGTAAATCCTGATAACATTGCCAAGTGGCATAATATTACGTTTCATTTTTATAGAGGATTTTTTTGGGAAAAGGGAGCAATGCACAATAGGTTTATTTGTTGCATGATAAGGTCATTCTCTAAGAATGAGGCAAAACTACAAGCATTATATTTTCAGTCAACTTTGACTTGTGATTAGTTACAGCTTTCTACAACCAACCCTGTCACAGCAATTTTTATTCTGGGTCATATACAATGATTGTAAACCACATTAAAACAAGACCCAAAAAATCTAAAAGAAATGTGTTTGCAAGAAGATTTCTTTTTGACATGAGTCATACGGTACATGAACTTCTCACAGATGAACTCTGTTATGGTTGCTTAGTGTATTTCCTGTATGTAACAATGCGGGAAATCATTAGTAATAATGCTGGTATCTAAACCACTCGGATATTACCTGATTCTCAGTGACATAGGGCCCTGTGGATCAGCACATCTGCACTATGTGACTCTGTTCCTAAAGTAATCCTATAGCTTACTTCCTTCTGTATGAAGCTAAATCTGCTTGTAATGTATCTGTTCAGTTGCTTAAAATCTGACCTGCATGTCTTCTCAGTTGTAGGAAATACCTTAGACTTTAAGAAATATCTGGGATTTTTTTTTAACTGCAGGTTATAAAAATGAAGGGAAATGTTGGGAAATGTTTTGAATAAGAAGAAAATAATTCAGTTTTTTTGGTAATGAAAATTGTTTTCAGTGGTTTCTAAACAGACGGTATTAGAAGCTTTGAGTATAGAAGCATTTGAAGATATTTCAAGAGGTAGGTTATTGCATTTTGATCATATACTTAATTTACATGTTTTTAGAGGAACACAACAGGATAGGCAGTGGCACCTCTCTGTTTTAACTGGATATGTAAACTATATTTTATGTTGAAAGCAGCCATCATGTTCTTACATGTAAACCAAGAGACACACAGACAGTTATGTGATTGTACGAATTGCATAGTGTGATTTATGTGCTAATGATTCCTTTAGTGATTTAATTAATTTCTGTTGATTGTACTGGTTCAGAATAGATTTGAACATCCTTAACTGGAAGTAACTAAAGCAAAATTGGCAAGTCTTTCCAAAACACTTTTCCAAAAATCTGAACTAGAAATGATGATTGTCAGAGAGGAGGTACTAAGTGAAATCCTGTGCTCTCAGTTGCTTCAGTGGTCAGGTGAGATGGTCAGGATATCTGCGTGGGTAAAGTGTTTTTGTTAAAAACTTTTGTTTGGGGTTTTTTGTTCGTTTTTTTTTAACAGCAAGGTTGTGTTTATTGAGAGTCTGTAAAAGCATATTTTGTGGTATAGGTCCTTTTATTGACAAATGAAATGGAGATAAAAGGATTGTTTATAAGTCAGTCAGGCCTAATCTCCAATCCATCCTTTTGCTAGAGTTTGGGAAAGGCTGGGAGGCATAAGAAAGCATGTCCTTGTGTGTCCAAATGAATTTAAACTGTGCTCAGCTCTCACTGGACATGAACAACAAAGAACCTGTCCTTGAGAACCCCCTTCTGTAGTTTCTTTTTGTTTATCTCCAGGGCCAAGTTCTTACATCAGCAGTTGTCAGCAGGGCTCAGTCTCTTGGACTGAGCAATTCTCAAGCTCTCAAGCAATTTGGCTGTAATGATTAAAACCATAACCCTAAATTTTTAAACTTACAAGGACAGATCCTTGAAATGTGAGCCCAATATGCTCAGGTGGCATCATGCCACCTAATAAATGAGCCTCAGCATTCCTTGCCAGCTGCAGGACCTGGATGGCATCACACCATGTAGGTCACAGCAGTCTAATTTTGAGGTGACAAGTTCATGCATCACTGTGGCAAGATGTGATTTGGGCCAGCAATGACAAACAATGCAGTACGATGAGATGCAAGTGAAAAATAGTTCTGTTTATTATAGCCTCTAGTTGGCACCTGTTCCTGGCAAATTCTTACTTTGGATTTGCTTAAATACCCACTATATGTTCTAATAGCATTCTTACAGGACTGCTTGATCTGAAAATTACTCTGGAGCTAACAGCTTATAAGGAGTTCTAGCTAATGGAGTTGTAAGGACGTTAAAAGGGGGATAGTACAGCTTGGTGCTGTATTAATTATAACTGGCCAGGGACTTAGGATTTCAGAAGTTTTGGAAGAAATTTAACAGACAAAAGTTAAAAAAGCAACATAGAATAGAACAGAATAGACTAGACTAGAATAGGAATAGTTCAGTTGGAAGGGACCTACAGCGATCATCTAGTCCAACTGCCTGACCACTTCAGGGCTGACCAAAAGTTAAAGCATGTTATTAAGGGCATTCTCCAAATGCCTCTTAAACACTGACAGGCTTGGGGCATCGACCACCTCTCTAGGAAGCCTGTTCCAGTGTTTAGCCACTCTCTCAGTAAAGACAGGCTTCCTAATGTCAAGTCTAAACCTCCCCTGATGCAGCTGTGAACCATTCCCACGTGTCCTATCACTGGATCCCAGGGAGAAGAGCTCAGCACCTCCCTCTGCACTTCCCCTCCCCAGGAAGCTGTAGTGAGCAATGAGGCCGCCCCGCAGCCTCCTCCTCTCCAAACTAGACAAGACCAAAGTCCTCAGCCGCTGCTCACAGGACATGCCTTACAGCCCTTCCACCAGCTTTGTTGCCCTCCTGTGGACACATTCAAGGACCTTCAGATCCTTCTGAAAGTGTGGGGCCCAGAACTGCACCCAGCACTCAAGGGGAGGCCGCACCAACGCTGAGCACAGCAGGGTGATCACCTCTCCTGACCGGCTGGCCATGCTGTGTTGGATGCACCCCAGGATGCAGTTGCCCTCTTGGCTGCCAGGGCACACTGCTGGCTCCTGGTGACCCTGCTGTCAGCCAGCACCCCCAGGTCCCTCTCCGCAGGGCTGCTCTCCAGATACTTGTCTCCCAATCTGTACTTGTGCCCAGGTGCAGAATGCAGCATTTGTCCTTGTTAAATTTCATGCTGTTAATCATTGCCCAATGCCTCAATCTATCCAGATCCCTCTGCAAGGCCTCTTGTCCCTCCAGAGAGCCAACAGCACCTCCCAGTTTAGTATCATCAGCAAACTTGCTAATGGTGCATTCAACACCTGCATCCAGATCGCTGATAAATATATTGAATGGAACTGGCCCTAGAGTTGAGCCCCGAGGAGCAGCGCTGGTGACCGGTCGCCAGCCAGATGTAGCCCCATTCACTACAACCCTTTGAGCTCTGCCCTTCGGCCACTTCTTCATTCAGCACACTGTGAACCTCACAGTTGGACAGCTTGTCCAGAAGAACGCTGGGGGACATATGAAAAGCCTACTAAAATACAGAAAAAACTTAATGTACAAAAGATTAGATTAACACCTTGCAGTGTTCCTGTAGAAACTATTGAAACTGAACTGTGCTCAGATCTAGGCAGAGTCTCTCACAAGCTGTACATACCTTTTTTTTCTTTCTGTCTTTGCAGACAGATTGTAGGTTCTCTGAGCCTCTCAGGAAAGTGGCCATTGGAGAGGAAGAGGAAAATAATAAGAGAGAGAAAAAAAGGAAAGAGAACAAAAACCAAAATGTCAGTTAACTTTTACAGCTAGAACAGATGCTGTTTTGTGTGGGTTTCCCCCCTGCCTTTTCTGTAGAACTGACCACCTGCTTTAGAATTAAAATGTGGAACATGTAAGAGTGATGAGCATTTCGGCAAATCTATGTAATCTGTTATTAGTCTATATGTCTGAGGCTATCAAAAAGAAACCAAAACTGATTTATTTCCACAATTTAAAAATTTCTGATTTATTTATTTATTTTAACCAAGAATTAGGCTGAATGAATGATTGACTCAGAAATCAGTAAATACTTAAAACTTCAGACTGTTTTCAACATCATGGATAACTCAGCCATAACTAGGAAAACTCACAGTATTTACAACATTTTAAGTCCAGTGCCGGCTTTTTCTTCTCTTGTTTAAATTATTTAGTCCCATTAATTTGACCCTGAAACAGTCCATAATTGGTGTCTTTCTGTAAACATCCATATGTCAGAAGTATTCAAGTTGATTTAAGCAACATTCTCATGGGCAGTTTGCCAGGAATTTAAAGGCTTCACCTAAATTGCATATTGCTGTGAATAATCTCACTCTCAGCTGTTCTTATTTTTCTTTTAGTTCTTGCTTAGTCCTCCATCTGGCTTTTTACTGGGACAAGACAAGTAGCAGTAAGTGGTGATATCTGTAATTTATATAGGTTGCAGCTTCATAGCATATTTGGAGGGAAGGTACAGATCAGAGATACTGAAGCTAATAGAAAAAATTTCCACCAAGTTCTGACATTTTCAAAATAGTCCCCGCAGAGAGAGTATTGGCTGTCAAAACATAATAGAGCATCTGTAGCTTCAGCTATAATTCATTAACAGTCCGATTTCAGCTCATTAAGAAATCTAGTGCAGTTTCTAGCCACAGTAATTCTAATGATCTGGGATATTCAGTCTTATCAGCCTGTCCACTGACCACAGTATGAAGCTGCATGTATTTGAGATACAGGTTGGAAGGGTTGATCAGGAAATAGTTTTTATTTGGACAATAGTTTGGACACACTTTATATTACTTTTCAATGTAATCTTCTAGAGAATCGATTTTTCTCATGTAAAACATGTCTTTGCTTTGAAGATGGAAAGGTTTTTTAATACTCTGTGCTACTTACTTTTTACAGTATAAATCAGCCCTCCCTGATGTGATGAACAGCTTAAAATTAGAGATACTTTTTGTTTCCATGGTGAGTTCAATGGGGATTACTTTCTGTTAGTGTTTGAGGTCACAGAGAGGGCTTTGAAACAATGATTTCTGGAAACCAAAACACTTGAAAAAAACGTATCTGAACCTATGCCATTGTAGAACTGCATTAGCTGAGCCTTTAGGAGAAACTGTGAGATTTCAATGCAGTTATGAAGACTGACAATACAGAAATTCCTCAAATCCCAAATAGTTACTCTCTATTGATGGATAGATTTATTGAAAACAAAACTTCCATCTTAACAAAAAGGCATGTTCTTGGCAGCATGATGATTTGGACTTTTGATGAGGAAGAAACTAGTTATCTAACTTTTAAGTGGGATTTTTTAAATTTTTGGGTGCCTGGTTATCAAGAGTAAAGAGCATGTAGAGGAATAGCTGATTTAGTGTAGACACTTTTTCCTCTCCTTTCCAGTGATCTGTACATGATTCACTTGAAGCGGGTATAAACTGAACCCAAAGCTTACCTTGCGTTGTCTGTGTTCTTTCCTCTCCCATGCCTGCAGGGCATCTCTTTCTTTAATTGTGTAAGCAGCAGAACTGTGGCACCCTGATTTGCACAGATTTAAGCCCTCTATCACCCCAGCGTTAGAAGGAGAGAGTCCAGAAGTCTTGTGCTTCAAGTCAGGTAGCTAGCTCATTTAGGAAGCTCCTATCCAGCTAGGCAAGCCCTAAGAGTTTGAGAACAATTATAGATAGAAGGTAAACTTCAAGTGTAAAGCACAATAGCTTTGTGGAAGTCTCAACTTTCTGTTTATTGTGGATGGAAAGCTAGGGAAAGCAGATTAGGGAAAATTCGGTTGTGTTCCTTATAGAGATTTAAGATGGATGTGTTCCCTATTTTAAAGCCCTGCATTTAGTGACCGCTGCTAATGTGCTCTTCAAGACCAGCAGTAACATAGACATCTGCATGAGAAATGTTAAACCTGCAGCTATTATGCTTTGTAAGCTCCCCAAATGATAAGAAGACGCCCACCTTTACTACTTATACTTGATCAGTGTCTTGACATTTCCTGGGTGAGTCCATTAATTAATTCTCATTCTTTTGTTTCCTATCTGTTGGTCTATCAGGACCTTTCTAATTACATCATAATGCAGTATGCAAGAAAGGGTTTTTTTGTCTATAGTTAGAGCTGTAGTAGCTTGTCTAAGTAAGATAGGAAGGCTGTGAAAGCTTGCAGGCTTTTCCACTTTAGGTATAACAAAATAGCGAGGGAAGTGCTAAGCAGATAAAAGCATCCCTGAGTTACAGAATACAAGCTCACTTGCATTAGAGAGCAAATACAAGCACCGGGACCAGTTTGTGGGAAGAAGAGGCCTCAGGACAAGCTAATTAAATCAGCCTTTTATAAAACTGATTAAATTGTTTTACTTTATATGGTAAGTATATTGAAACTTTCCTTGAAATTTGTTTCAACAAATCAAATCAGATCTTCATAATGGCTACAAAATCACCAGCAATATTTAATCAGGCGTTTTGCACAGTCCTTCTAAAAATATTTGGAAAGTTTACTTCCTGTAGCACATTTAGGTAATGGGTATCTTCAGTACGTTTTTGTAAAAACTCATGATGTGTCTGTGAGTTGTGTTTCTAATGAACTGCATAGAAATTCCCCCAATGGGAATGCTTGCCCCACCTTATTTGTATTGTTTCAAACCTCCTAGATACTTGTTGAGAATAAGTCTTAGCTTGGGAGGCAAGTTTTTCTTGCTTGATAGTGCTTTTTCCATTGTGAAGAACATTTATCAAGTTGATCAGATTGATAATTTAGGATGGATTTAGAGTTCTGTCTATCAGAACATGGTTGTCATCCAATTTATGTGATTAATTTCACTTTCAAGTTGCTCTTCATTTTTTTTTAATCATGCACATCCATTAGGGCGTACCCTTCTGGTAGGTAATGGCAAAACAATATCTTCCTTAATAGATGATCCAGATGGGCAACTTTATTGTAGCTGTTTCTGGTATTGTGTGGAAAGATGCACAGACCTTCAAAAGACTAGACTGACAAGGGAAGGTTAGAAATTAGCAGGAGTGTTGGGTTTGGTTAAAATGGTGTGTACTGCCTTCTTTCTTTCAATATTCTGTGTAGCTGGAAAGAAGGAGAACAGGACCATAAAAGATTTGCAAAGGAGGAGACACAGATGGTTTTCTGTTAAGTAAGTTGTGGGTTTTTTTAAGCTATGCGACTTTCTAAAGCTCAATTATTTATCAAGTTTTGAATTTGGATAATTTGCTGCAATGATTAACAAGAAACCTTTGCAGAAGACGGTAGTGTGGTAGTTGCTACCTTACTTCTGCCTATACATTATTAATAACAATTACCTTTAGTAATATAAAACAAATAGTAACTAAAGTTACACCATGAAGAAAAAGGTGGATTTGAAGCTGGACCAGCAAGCTGCAGCTGATAGTTACAAGCTCCATCAGGTATATGGGGAAAGCAGAATGTCTGGGGATGTGTTTAACTCTTTTAACAGTGGTGTGGAAAAGCCTCACTTTTGCTGGAAAGGTGCGTTTTTTGCTCACTGCATCTGCTGATTGCCAGTTGTGCCCAGTGCTGGGATTTTTTGCCAATGGTTTTATTTAGAGTGATTCTGCATTGACTGAGCTCCATCTTTCTTAGTAACAAAGTGAAAATCATTAAATAAGCTTCTTCTCTATACTGTCATGACTGGGTCGGGGAAAAGAGGTGGCTGAGTGTTAGCAAGATTTTCTGTGGATGGCCCAGATCATGTTACAAGTGTAACATATCACTCAGAGTACTTTTCTTCAAATTTTCTTCGCAATTGGATTGCAGTCTTGTCATTCTTCATCATTTGCTTTCTTGAATGTTTAAAGTTCATATTTTTAAAGTTCACAGGGTAACTAAAGTAACTCTAAACCAGATAAGTAACACTCAAGGTTGTGTGGATGATGAAAGAAGCTGGATGTGCTAATTACTCAACTGTATAAGGCAACCTGAGAGAAAATTCAAAATCAGAACTTTTCAGAAGATATGAGATTGGAAAGAAAGAGATCTCTTTGTGGTAGAACTTGATGTTTCTACTGATAAACAGGAAAAACAGGAGGTTTGTGCAGAGTAGAAAATATGTAATTTGGTGGAATGTCTGTAAATTACTCTGTGAAACCGTGCCAGCCAATTGAATTAAGTTTCAGGAATTGGTGTGGGAGAAGTGGGAGCTTTCAAATGCTGTAACAGCAGCCATTCAGTATCGTGTAAAACAAATTGGAATGCTAAGAGTTAGGGGAAAAAAAAAAGCATAATGCTATAAATGCACTGCAGATATGTAGTAATAGCCATACAGGAGCTCAGTATTGCAGCTTATGTATTATACTGTAAGTCTTTTTCTTTGTAGCTGTATATTGGTAAGCATCCTTTTGGAGCAGCAAGGATGCAGCAGTTTAAATTGGTTCTTGAAGCGGAAAGATACACAGAAGCAAGTTGAATTTTGCTGATGTGATGACACAGTGTAACTATCCAGTCTATGTCAATTTGAGGGTGGGATTGAGGCAGACAGCATGGCTGTACTGGCAAAACTGAGGTGTAGACAAATGACCCCAAGCTTCATTGGCCTATTGGTGGCAGTACTTGCTAAAGAAGTGCTTTGGTGGTCAGTGTAGTGCTCTGCCCTTTCAGTCAATAGTGCTCATTAGAGCTGTAGACTTGCTTTCAGCTTCCTGCATTTCCCTGTTTCTCTGAGCACGGTTAAAGGGTATTGTGGGCAAAGTCTGTGGCTTGAAGACTGTTGGTATGTGGGAGGCTGGATCTGCTCTGTGAAATACAGCTCTAAGTGGAGATCCTTGAGGTAATAATAGAAACTATAGCTGTTCAGACTGTGTGACGTGATGTATCTTGGTGCAGTCATAGTTGCTTTGATGTGTGTCAGCTACAGTCCAGCATCTCAATCCTGTGTTAAAATGCACACAAACAGTGTGAGACTTCCCTCATTTAAAAAAACATAAATTAAAATGTTGACACCAAGGGTTCTGAGATATGCTTCATAACTGGATTTTCTATTGAACTGAAACCAGAACTGAACTCAGGCTCAGTGGAGATGAAATAACTTAAGGGGTAGCTGCAGAATGGAGCTGCAGAAGTAGAGAAATTCTGTACTGAAAATAGCTCCAGCAATCAACTGGGAATACTGTTGAGCTTTTGATTTAAACTGTAGTGTTTCTCTTCCTTATGTAAATCCTGCCCTCTGGCCAAAGGGCTAATTTCCATAATCGCTGTGTGGCTGATTCTCCAACATGCAGTGTACATGTACATTGCTGTTTTCATTGGCTCAAAACTTCCAAATGTTTGTCAGCAGGAAAGATGCTGCCTCAGCTTCTTGCTCACTACAGCTGGAACAGGAACTGTCAAAACATTCTGGAAAGAAAAAAAAGGCAATGCAAATGTGGTGGTCAAACAGCTGAGAGGGAAAATGCTTAAACCTTTCAATTTTTCCCCCAATTTCTCCTGTTTTTTCCTCACTCTTCCCTGTAGACTAACTGAGCTTTAATTCGTAGACAGCAGAAGGACAGAAGCTTTGCTTATGTGTAGATCTGAAGATCCCAAAGTGTGTTATAAACAAGGGTGTTTATTACCATTTCCCTTCTGGTTGTGGGATCCCAAAGCATTGGTAGCATTAGGTGACCTGATGTAGCTACCTGTGAAGTCCCTGTTGCAACTGAGAAGCTGAAAATCTCCTGCAGCCAATGTGCTGTGGTTTCTTGCTTGAACTGTTAAACCACATGCCTTCATTTGAAGGTATAACTTTTAATTAAAAACTTATTCACTATTTACCCAGCTAGTGCTTGTCTTCCTGTTTTTTTTATAGTCTTGTTTTTAATAATAAAATATGAGCAAGACCTAGGCTCTTGCAGCTTTTACCAAGGATTTTGTTAACATGTTAAGTGCTAAGCTGTGCCTCCTTGATGAGGCAGCAAGGAATTACTTTTTAGGGGTATTTCTTTTTAGTGAACATGCTGCACTGTGTTTGTTTGTCTGCTGTCAAGTGTCATCACGTATTCCATGTAACTCAGAGTCACTAGAATCAGAGGAATGCAGTGCAGGCTGGGATGTGTTTTATCTGTTGGCTACATCTCTGTAGGACTACAGCCTAATGCTCCATCTCCGTTTGAGGTAGGAGGGCAGTGGGACCCAGATGAAGTGTTGCAGCAGTCCTCATACTTAATCCAGTTCCCAGAAATGACAAAAGGCAATATGCCATCTGATACGTTTTATGCACAGTGGTCCCAACCACCAAGGGCCTGGCTGATTGCCAGTGAGGACCTGAGTAGGGCAGAGTTTCAGAATGTGCTTGTGGTGGTCATGAATGTCAAGTTTCTGATGCCTCTCTGAAATGAGATGTAGTAACAGCTGTGCATTCCTTATCCTGCTGCAGAACAGGAGTGGGATTCATGTTCTGATTCATATTCGTTTGCTAGAGTGAGCTTCTGGTTGCCTTCCAGATGGTGGTCAACTGACTCTCACTTGGGTGTCTTGAAAGCACCTGTTAAATCAGAAAACTCCAGGCATTGGGAGTAAAGGAAGAGGGAGAAGAATGGTCAGCAGTCTTCAAAGTGCATTTTAATAGGAGCCTGGGCTGATGAGGGGTGTGTTGGCTGTATAGGGCAGCCATGATCCAGTGCAAAAGGATATAATCGGGGGAGTGGAAGAATTTTGTTCCTGGTTCTTTAAACCACTTGGTGATGTTGGTACAGTATTATCAGCCCCTGCTTCAGTATTCCCATCTGCTAGATGGGATACTGCTTGTGCGATGCGCTGAACTTGACAAAATGAAATTCACTCTCATGTAGCCAGTTACTAGGGATTGTATTTTTCTATTATCACTTTGTGTAGCCAGTATACAAAAAAAGGGTGTCCACATGAAACAAGGGAATAAAAGGTAGTAACTTCAACATTTTTTGCTTTTGTTTCGTGTAATGCATCATCGCAACTACTTGTTTAACAGTGTTTGAACAAGCTTTTGTCTCTACAAAAAAAGATGCTGACTTTCTTGCGAGAATTACTCTGCTTTATTTCCCCCACCTCTAAAACTTGTAATAACCTGCTGATTTGGAAAGGACTCCGTCTCCCTTTGCCTTGTGTTCTTTCGCTGCTCTATCATCTTCCTTCCTCCGGTCCTCAGCCCAGTTTACTTACTGTCAGTGCAACAGCTGCTGCCTCTGCACTGCTGAAATCTGTGTCTCTTCGTTTCAGTGAATTCCCTTCTCATATCCAGGCTTAGCTGAGATGTACCCTCTGCCTGTGCCTCTTGCTTTTGTCTCCTCTTATCTAATGACATAAAGCATTTTGGTGTACAGTTTGCATTAATAAGATGAAAACAAAAATTGCCCCACAAAAAAACAAACAAGCACTGAACAAAACTGTATTGTGTGAGACAGTGGCTCATTTGGAGTCTTATTTTGACAACCTTAGAATGGAAAAAAAATCCCACTGTGCATCTTCATGTCTCACTGAACTCTTTCTTCAGTGAGTTAAGATCAGCTCCCTTTCCCGCCAGCTCATTGTTTGATCAGGAGCATGCAAGTGTCCAAGATGCAGAGCAACACAAAGGGATGTTGTGTCTGTTCATGTAGCATAAGTATATATATATAGGACAGGACAGCTTAGTCTGAAAATGTAATTAAATAAAGGAGTAGCAGTGAAGAACATGCATGCATTACTCTAATCCTCATCCTTCCAGAACAAAGAACAAATGTGGCTGCTGCTACTCCAGTTGCAGCCCATTTTTCTTAGTCTGTAAGCATGCATGAGAATAATAAATTCATTAGAAAGTAAATGTAAAATCACAATATAATTGCCAATAATGTGTTTAAGGATGGCCTCCTGTAAGCTTGCTTTCTTTGCTCTTTCTTTGTCCACTCTAAAGCTCATATAAGAAGTATAATGTGAAAATAAGAGATAGAGGAAAAAACCAAACCAGTCTCTTTTTGCTTGTGAAGAATGCCTTTAAAGGTGTTAGTTTCTTTAAATATTTTGTTTACTTAGGTTATTTGTCCCTATACACTAGAAATTCAGAGGCACCAGCAGTATGGTGGAAGCAAGATTAGTACAAATTGAGGGGAACAGAAATGGGAAGTAAGAGGGTAGGGGCATATTAGGACTTTGTCCCTGCTCTCTGCCACTTGTCCTTTTTTATTTTAAAGTTATTTTACATTTGTTTTATTTGCCATTAAAGTTCACTCTTTCAAGCTTATTCTTCACAGCCCTGGAGACCAGAACCAGAATCTCCACTCCCTTCCCACCCCCCTACCTTTGCTAGTGTAAACTAGAATTTAAAAAAATACCTGCAATTTCAGAACATAAAGTACAACTGTAAAATTGCCAACAGGCAGTAACACTGGGCACACGTACTGGTGCATCTAAGGAACTGTGGTCATTCGCTGATGCTACCTAGTATTGCACGCTTGATCTTATGGAAGTAGCCATGGACTTGATTCTTCCATCTTCCACCCATTCCTACCCTCCCACCAGTAGATGATGGTTTCCTCTGTTCCTGCTTAAATATGTTGTCAAATTGGCATGCTAGAAACGCATTGTAATTTGTAGGTAACATGAGCATTTGAATTGTCTCCTTGTCAAGGTAAGAGCTGTTTTCTGGTTTTTGTTTTCACAAGGCAGAAAAAGAGAAACTTGCCATTTGCCTGTGATTTCTTGATGACCCCGTCAGAACTGCAGGAAGTGTGTGAACCCATAATGGTCACCATTTGCTGTGCAGTGCATGTATTTGGACTCCTTTCTGTTGCTTTCTGTATGGAAATCTAGGAAGCCTGGTCATTACTAGGGTACTGACAGATCTGGTAACCTGACAGAGATGCAGCTGCTGCAGCTCTGTGTCTCCAGCTGCAACCACTAGCGAGGCTGGACGTGTATTCCCAGTAGGGACACACACAAGCAGACATGTATGACACACACAGATATGCACAGCTGGTCACACAGATCAACACAGAAACAATTAGCACTTGCACAAATGCAAACAGCACCAATGACCTCATCCCGTTCCCCTCCTTCTGGCTGAGCAGGGTGGGTTTGTTAGTGGTAGATGTATATTATATATATAAACACAGTGTCGGTCCATCCAGTACCTGGGTTTAGGTACTGTCTACTTAGTAGCTGGCACATGGATCCCAGTCTCCCCAGTTGCTGGCACCTGAATATATGAGTTGCCAAGGCTGCAGCCCCACTCCTCTTTTTGGTATAGACCCCCTTGCTCACAGACACACACAGACAGCCCCCCACTCCTGTGCCCCCTGTCGATCCCCCAGTAGTTAGCCTTGGACGAAGTCCATCTAGTAGCAGGTCTTCCAGTTGACCTCCAGACCTGAATCTCTCCAAAAGTTAGCCAGGACCACCCTCCCCTCAAGAAGCCAATTCCACCAGTTGTCTCACTCCCAGAGACAGACGCACACCCATCTGCCAAGCCACTTAGCTTAACTACTTGCTTAACCAGCAAGTAGTTGCTGGCTAGCATGGCTTAATAGTTATTAGCAATTACACACTGCAGTTGCTGGCACCACAGATACACTGGGCTCTAAAACCTGTAGTCCCACTCCAAGCAGTAAATCTATTTACATATGACTGCCCCCTTTTATCCTCTTGTCCCTCTATTTTCCATGCTTGTTGTCCTCTAAATCACCTTGATCCCTCCCTTCCCCTGCCTTTGTTTCCTACCATAAACATCCTGTAATAATTCTTGTGCAATCCCAAAATGGTCTTCCTCTGCATCCCATAATGTGTCCCATACTCCTGGGCAGTAACCCCCATTAGTCTGTAAGGTGACCCCGAGAGCCTCTCCAGTTGACTTACCTGGTGGGTGTCACACCTGGGCAATGGGGCTGATGGCTCTCCTGGGACAACCCTGGCCAGGGGCTGGGGCTGTTTTCACAACTGAGTTTTTTGGAGTTCCCATGCCTTTGTGCTCATATGTGTGTGTATGTGTACATAAAAGCCTTTGAGGACATGATGATTCTCCTGTGATGACCCTGGGAGTAGCTGCACAAGGTGTTACTGGAGTTCCCCACCTGCCATTGCCACTTTGTGTGTGTGTTTGGTTATCACATAACCAAACTGTCACCATCCACAGGAAGGTAAATAAGTAGGCACCAGCCTTTGACTACCAGTCATTCCCATACAAAGCAGAAGGAAATTATTTTTTTTTCCTCTTTATCTTTTTGTACGACTCTTAATTCAAGAATTCTTAACTATTGGGTAGCTGCAAAACCTCTTTGTGTAGTACATGACAGTGATTGATGCTTGGCTTTCTGGTCATCTTTGCATTTATTTTTCTGTAGTGCTCATCATCAGTGTGTTTATGTGCTTATATAAAGAAGATTCATGATGTGATGAATGATGACCTGACAGGGTTTATGAGAACAATTCTAGGTAATTTATTTATGTGCTACTACCTTTTTTGCTGTAACTGGTAAAATATAAGAGGGATGAAAAGGGTGTGGGAACTCCAGATACATCTTGTCTTAGTCTATTTTGATCCAGCTGTTAGTTTGGCCCCACTCCTCCAGTATCCCCCCTCCCTATTCCCTTTCTCTTTTTTTTTTTTTCTCTACCCTCTGACCTGCTGCAGCTGTTAGAATTTCATCATTGTCTCCAAACACCACGTTTCCCATTAGCGCCACAGCCCCTTCTGTGCTAAAGGGAATGTAATTTGTGTGCTTTGCATGTGTATTATTGTTAGGTGATCTGCAGCCAAAGCAGTACTTACACCTTTGACTGCTGGAAGGCTGAATTCCTTGGTAAGAGGCACACATAAGATGCAGAAATATCGAAGGGTGGGATTTGCAGACTTGCTGGCAGAAAATGGTTAAGCCTTTTTGTTCCCGTGCTCTGCTTTTCAAATGCCTTTGCACTGTAGTTAGCCTTATCAATATTTGATTTAACACTGGATGCCAGCGTATCTTTTCCTTTTGACAGTTTTAGTGCCATGTCACTCATTGACTCTCACAGTTGTATCATATATTAAATGGTTTATCCTAAAAAACGATTTGCAGGTATGAAACCGCTGCCCATTTCAATATTCTTTATCTATCTATCTACCTACCTATCTGCTGGGGTTTTCTTAAGCTGATTTTTAGGTTTGTATAAATGTGTGTGTTTTGAATCAACTGCTTTTATGTTCTTTCTGCCCACTGTCTTAGTTTCTGCCTCATTTCCATTTTGCACTTACCTTGGCTTCCCAACAAAACTCTGGCAATGCTCTTGCTTTTTCCTTACAGTCTGCTGCACTTACAGAGTCTGTACTGGACTCCTTCTGCAAGCCTGGCAGTGCATCTTAATTTGGACCCAATGGTCAGCTTGAAGTTTTAACTTATTTATACCTTGGTTCTGTCTTGCTGTCATGTTCTTTGTATCTACACAATTCTTACTGAACCATTTGTGGGTAGAAGAGACCTTGAGAAGCTGTTAGGTTTTTCACATCTGCATTAGGAATTGCAGGTCTCATAAAATGGCCTAAAATAAATGTTAATTATTGTGTTCCTTTGCTACATTTTTGATCCACATGACTAGTTCCCTCTGGTTCTTTTTAACACAGGTCTTACTTCCTCAGACATGGGGTTTAGATTTTTTTAAAGTGTGTAATACCTGGGTGGAGAAAATATCTGGAACATAAATTGGAAGTCCTAGGACAATGCCTGTAGATTTAACTTACTAGATCACTGGGGAGGAGAACCTCATTCCGGAGGACAGAACAGGCCTTTCATTCCTAATTGGTAGGAGGCACATTGGTACATACCAGCATGTGTAGCCTATGTGTGTGTATCTGTGTGCCAAAAGAAACTCTGTGATGTATAAAATGAAGTCAGGGGACATCTATGATCACTGATGCAGAGCTTCTGCACTGTTTGCACACCTGAGCATTGAAAGCATCCGTTTTCAGTGTTACATGCCATTGTATCTTGCCTCATTTCTATACCAGATGCGTATTGTGAATTCTGTTGTGCAAATACGACCTTACTTTGTGCAATCTAAGACGGTTTAAAGCAAAATACTTCTGACTGGATTTGTCTCTATTCTTCCCTCTCAAAAAGTGGCAAGGGTATTTGCACAACACTTGGACAATTCCAGATATTTTTCTCTCTTCTGACATGTTTGTTTCATTAAATCCTTTGCATAGAGATAGAGGATGCAGCTCCTTTTGCAGTGTTAGTTCTCTGTATAATGCATGGCCTAAGGATGCTTCCCTGAGGGCAGGAGTTGCAAAGCTGAAGGTTTGCCAGAGCTCAGTGTTGGACACTGGTATTGATCTAGGGTTCATCGCAGAATCAGTGGGGTTGGAAAAGACCTCTGGAGATCCTTTAGTCCGATTCCCTTGCTTAAGGCAGAGTCAGCTAGAGCAGGTTGCCGAGGTCTGTGTCCAGTCAGGTTTTTAATATCTCCAAGGATGGACCTTGCACAAGCTTTCCGGGCAGTCTGTGCTAGTGTTTGATCACACTTAGAATAAAAAAAGTTTTTTCTTACATTTAATCAGAATCTCTCAGCATCTCCTCATATGGAAGATGTTCCAGTCCTTTAATCGTCTTTGTGACCCTTCACTGGAGTTGCTTCAGTATATCCATGTCTTTTGTTGTGCTGGGGAGCCCAGCACATGGCACAGTACTCCAGGTGTGGCCTCACCAGTGCTGAGCAGAGGAAAATGGCCACCTTCCTTGTTCTGCTGCTGATGTTGCTCTTAATATAGCCCTGGATGCTGTTGGCTTTGTTTGCCTCAAGGGCACTGGTCATGTTCAACCCGTTGTCCACCAAGATGCTCAGGCGTGTTTCTGCAAAACTGCTTTCCAGTTGGTCCGCCCCCAGCATATACCGGTGATGGGGTTATTCCTCTTCAGGTATAAGACTTCACATTCCCCTTTGTCAATTTTCATGCGGTTCCTGTCAGCCCATTTCTCCAGCCTGTCAAGGTCCCTGTGAATGCTGGCACAACCATCTGGTGTATCAGCCACTCTTGATTTTGTATCACCTGCAAACTTGTCAAGGGGAGAAAGTGGTAGCGGCAAATACAGCTTCACAAAATTCTCATTTACTTCGGTAGCTCGGAGGGAGCTCAGAGTGAAAGCAGGATCTTGCCAGGTGACATAGGGGAAAGAGTGTTTGTTGGATGCAGTATGGCTCCATTGTGTAAAGCTTAAGAGGGTTCTCCCACTTCAGGGCTCTTGGATTCCCCCGTGTTGAGGACTGTATGTGTTCTTTCTGTATTTTAACTATTCAGGAAGGAGGTCCTACACTACAGAGAGTTTCCTGATACAAAGGCTGAAATGAACACTTCAAATAACTATTTTGATGCTTACCTTTGATCCTGTAAGTCAGAGAGACCCTAGATGGAAATCCTTGTGAGACTCTAGGAAGCCCTCAGTAACACTCAGCACATTTTGAGTTAAGGGAAATGTGATTTCTTTGTAAATAAATACGGCTTTGTGACTATCTTGGATGGACCTTTCTGTTTCTTACTTTTACTAGTCAGGAGGAACCTGCTTTCTTCAGCAGTCTGCGACTTGTTGGCCACATAATTTTGTTATGCTCCGTTCAGGACAGAATGCTCAGTCCTCCTCCAGTGTTGAACGCTGTCGGTTGAAAATTGCATCTGCGATGGCTAATGTTCACAGTAAGCAATCCTGAAAGTGCATTTTTACCTTGTGTTTCCTGACGTAGAGGTTGTGAGGAGATCGCTTTAAACAATGCGTTTAAACTCTGCGAGCGCTGGTCTGAAAACAGGTGTTGAAAACTGATTGCCAACTTGCTTTGGGGATGTGGGTTTAACTGGTTCATTCTGTTAACAATCTTTTTTATGGACTTATCAAGTCTCATCAAGTCCTGTCTGCTTTCTCCTGCCAAATAAATATTCCCTAATAATCCCCAAATCTGTTCCTTCATTTTCATTACTTATTTGCTTGTGTAATGAATATTTATTTTCTTTTTTTCGCCAGGAAGCCTAAACTGACTTACACATGAGCTGCTCCTTGGCTGAACCACATAGCAGCTTCTGTATAGTGTGGCATATTTGTCAGTGTTCTTTGAAGAACCACTGGTACTCTGGAAAATCAGCACTATGTAGTGATGTTCCTGAGGGCTGTGGAGGTGTGTCAGGAGAATAATATGAAGTAGGCCTTGCATGTCTCTGCTGTGCTAAAGCAACAGGGAAGCAGTTAATTCTGGGCTTCCTGAGTTGTACTGAACTTCTCATTTCTAAAGCTGACAGTGGAATCACAGAATTAACTAGGTTGGAAAGGACCTTGAAGATCATCTAGTCCAACCATTAACCTAACACTGCCAGTTCCCATCTACACCATATCTCTCAGCGCTATGTCGACCCTACTCTTAAACCCCTCCAGGGATGGGGACTCCACCACATCCCTGGGCAATCCATTCCAACGCCTAACAACCCCTTCTGGAAAGAAATACTTCCTGACATCTAGTCTAAACCTTCCCTGGCGCAACTTGAGGCCATTCCCTGTTGTCCTATCACTTGTTACTTGATTAAAGAGACTCATCCCCATCTCTCTGCAACCTCCTTTCAGGTAGTTGTAGAGGGTGATGAGGTCTCCCCTCAGCCTCCTCTTCTCCAGACTAAACAACCCCAGTTCCCTCAGCCGCTCCTCGTACGACATGTGCTCCAGACCATGCACCAGCTTCGTTGCCCTTCTCTGGACACGCTCGAGTCATTCAATGTCGTTTTTGTAGTGAGGGGCCCAAAACTGAACACAGGAATCGAGGTGTGGCCTCACCAGTGCCGAGTGCAGGGGTAAGATCCCTTCCCTGTCCAATTCTTGGCTATTTGCAGGATATGAACTGAATTTCTCGTAGAACTCCACTGCATGTACCTTCCTATTTGACAGTAAAACATTACTAACTAGTAACCAGTTAATTTAAACTATTGCCTGAACATTCTGAATAATTATTTCGTAAACAATCTGAATAAACATTTTGGATAATCATCCTTTAAAATTCAGTTGTTCTAATTTATTTTCCATGAGTGTATCTTTAGAATAGAAAAGACTATTTCAGTGGGAAATTTATTTCAGTTTAACTTCTGCTCTGTCAACATCCTCATGGAGGAATTGCACACATGATCTGCAGCACCATTCCCAAGGAAAGAAAAGGAAGGAAATGCAGATTTTGTCCATGTCACTCACTTATGAATAGCTCCCTGCAGAATAATAAAGAGCTTCAGTGTCATTGGCTTTTTTTTTTAGCTAAATAGTCATAGACTTCACATACACAGTATAAGATCCTTCTAGCTGGGTACCTTTTTAGGAGAGCTGCTGGATCAAATTTCTAAAGTAGGATTTTTCTGATTACAAGCTGAAGTTTGAATTTCCAGCCCCACTGAATCCCCCTCCAAACCTGCTGACTATACCAGGCAGACTGATATTCTAGTGGATTTGTTAATGTTCAAGCTACATTCTTACCATTCTTTTCTCACAGGAAAATATCTGTAAATAACTCTGTCTAAAGTTTCTTACTCTACTGGGTTTCCTGTCACCCTTAGGAACTTTAGTGCCTTCTTTATTTTGAGTGTTAGTATACCTCTAAGAATAACTAACTGAGGGTATGATGATGGATCAGTGCCATTTGGGTAGAGGAGCATATGTTGAAATATGCCTTTCCTACCTTGTTTTAAAGGTACATTGTGTCGCTTTATCCTTGCATGTGTTAAGTGAATTTTTTATTTCTAGGTTTTAATGTTAAAATAGTGTTAAAATGACGTTAAAATTGCAGTACTAGTTTTCATCCACAAAAGTTGGTGTCAAAAATTCTCTTACGTTTAGTGTATCAAGAACAAAGTGTCCAGTTTAGCTAGAAAAAAATGCAAAACTGTTAATGAGTATGTGAGCTAGTTGTAATCTTAAGACTGAATTTAAAATTTTCTTCCCCTTCAAGACAATTGGACAAATCTATTTAGTCTCATTTCTACCTTTTTGTCTCATTCCCAAAGTTACTCCTTATAGTTGCTTTAGATTCAAAATAGATGAGATAATGAACTCTGTCAATAGAGCTATGTTTAGGCCAACATTTTCAAACTTTTGCACTTAAAAAATACAGACTCAAATATGTTTCCATTTTTTTGTATTAAAAGATTTTTTAACAAGATTGTGGGTAGTTGACAGCTTTACAAAATGACCTTAAATATGAATTTCAGAACTTTAAGCAAACAAATTTCAAAAGTTAGCCAGTATTCTTAGGTTGGACCGCTACCAATCCTCATTATTCTTGGAATGTGAGGTTTCTATGTTTATTCAGTCACTGGCTAATTTCTCTCAAAACCCCGAATCATCTATTTGTTATCCAGTTTCAAAAACTTGATAGAACATCTGAGAAGTTCTAGGTAGTTCACATTCATCATGGATGTTACCTTGAATCTCTGATGTCTTTTTGTGTCTTTTCAATCCTCTTAAGTATTGCTGTACGAGTCAACAAGCTAGTCAGGACCTTCTACAGCATGATGCTGGGGCAAGAACAAAATGGGTTCTGGCTTGGTTTGAAAGAGTGCTGTTGATGTGCCAGCTTTTAGCTGTGGTGTAGCAGCATACTGGCTTGTCTCGGGATTGAAGTTGGAGCATGAGTGTAGAAAGTTGTGCGTTATCTGTACTCTGAGCATATGAGGTTTCTTCTCTTTCTCCATAGTTGAGTGCCTGAGTTGGATGAAAGCCTTATTGCATGCCTCAGCTGTTGAGAGTGGAACTTCCTTCATTGGAAGGGTGGGGTACCTGTAGCTGATGGAAGTCCTGAGCTTGGAAAGTCATGGTCTTCTTACAAACACCACCTTGGGAATTTCAGGATTTTTAAGTTTTCTGGTCTCAGGATTCAACCCTCAAGGTTAGACACCTATATGTAGAGAGGAATGTGTTGTATGCTTTTGGGAAGTGAGACTACAACAAGTAGGCAAGTATATGCAAGAAATATGACACAATAATAAGAACTACAAGTGCTAGCTGTTTTAAGGTAGGATCTTTTTGCTCTGGTTGGCTGGCAGTTTGTACTTAATTGGATCTTGTTTTTTTATTGTGATAATTTATATTGAATTTAATTGCATAGACTGGCTGATAGGAATACTATAAATGTAACAAATCTTCTGCTGGGTAGTCTATAATACAAGGCACTTTCAAGAGCTGGCAGGTTTTGTACAGGCTGAATTACCATGAAAAATATCTAGGAGCATATGATTTATGCCAAAGGTGCTGTAAGATTGCATAAATTTAAGGCTTTTATTCTGAACTACCGTGTTCATACACTAAAATAATTATAGGGTGCTGACGATGCAGCATCATTTAAGAAAATGAATGACTGCATTTTACTTAAGTCTATTGTTTAAGATAAAACTATGCTACTGCATTTAAAAAAAGAAAAGAAAAACTGCGCATGAGAAGATGAAATGCTGTCAAGTCATAGATCATAACACTGGAATTGGGAGTTGCTCTCTGTGGAGAAATTTTATTGTTTTTACCTCCTTTTTTAAAGCGTCCTTACATGATGGAACAGTTCATACAAATGTTGACATTTGGTGAGATCTCTGTTGCTGTTAACTTTTCATATTGACTATCTAAGCGTATGGGCAGTAGTCTGATCTGAACTGCCTCACTGCTAAACCTGCTATAATTATTTATAATCATTGTCAATGATGGGGCAGGGGGAATCATTATTTCTGGTATAGTGATGCTCAGAAGTACAAAATTACTATGTCTTCTGTACACGCATCGTGCCATAGTGGTATACCTGGTGGTTAGCGCTTGGGTGTGAGTACCTACACCTTGAAGTTGAACCCAACAGTGTCCGTTTGACTGCGTTCTTTCTGGAAACCAGCTTGCTGTATGGGTGTCTATGGGACCTCTGTGGGGGCATGTTTGTGCTGTTGGAATCCCGACTATCTTCTGGTTGACTCTAGGAGAGCTTGTCTATCCACTTAGGCATGGGGTTTGTGAGGCCTGCAGGGGAAAGAAGAACTTGGGGATCCATTGACAGGCTGTTGACACAGAAGCAGTCAGTTCTGTTGTCCTCACCCTTGCAAACAGGTTGGGTTTACCAGCAAAGTACTTGGCTTTATCTGACAGTCCAGGTGAAAAATATTAGTAAACTATGAAAAAGACTTAAGGGAAAAAAAAAAAAACCCACAAACTTACCAAAAAAATACTGCACCAAGTTACATCTGCTGTGAAGAACAGCCTGAAGAGGTAACCTTGAACCAAAGAGCTTGGACAGTCAGTTGACAGGGCAAAGAAATGATGTTGAGAGGTGGCCCATTTCAAGCCATGTGTCAAGCCTGTGTCAAATTGAGAAGTAGCACCCATCACTCAGGAGTCCTTCCCTGTGCAATGCTGTGTGTCATTAAGTCATAATCCACATTGGTTACCTCTTAGTAGCCTACAAGTGTGGCACTTGTATAGGCTGGGTTTGGTGTTGTCCCAGGTGGAAGCAATGGAGCTGGAGAGAGGGGGAACTGGAGGGAAGGATGGATGCTTGCTTGGTGCTACAGACATTTTGTTCTACTATTCCTTGAAACCCTGCACAACACCCTTACATAAGGACCCTGAGTGCAAAAACGGTGTTAGCAAGAGAAGCCTACAATACATCACAAGTAGTTGTCCTTTCAGCTGTTTCTCGCTCACCATCAACATTGAAAGAGAAATGGAAAAAAGTGCAGTGGGGGAGGAGTAATAGATAAATAGCCGCTGCTATTTACTAGCAGCTCGTTCCAGGTCAGCATGACACTGGCAAACCAAGTCCCAGTCATTCAAGAAATTTTCGATAAGAGCTCAGACATTTAATATTTGAGGTGATCTTTCTAGTTTATGTTGTGATAGGTGAATCTTAACAAATTTTATATTATTTTTTTGCTTCACACCAGACCTCCAGTTTTATTTCTTGTATTTCTAAGTCTGAGCATTCTAAGCTTAAAGGCTTTTGCGGAACTCTGCTGGGTTCTTCTAAGATAAATTTTATTCCAACTTTGTAAAAACAGGTGAAAGAACTGTAAAAAGCTTGACAATTGCAATAAAGTGACCTATAGTAGGGTGACCTATAAAGAAGGAAAAATAAACTGCTTCAGGTTTTTTTCTCTTATCTGTGCTGTTTAAAGAAAGCTTGGAAGATTATTTGCATGTTTTCCTCAGTCATAACAATAGAAATTCAGATCTGGCTAAACATCAAAAGACATTTTCAATACTTTGAGAGTAGTGGCATCACATCTTTCAAATTACTTTGGAAATCAATTATTACTTAAAGATCCCTGTCTTTTTTTAAAAATGTAATTCCAACACTTTCTGAATTCTGTGAGAAATTTAAGGATGGAAGAACCACAGGTCAACAGCAGAATTGTCCATTTTCAGAAAACAGTGAAAAACAAACTTTATCATTCTGCTGTATTAAAGATGTCCAAGAGTCCAAAACACGTTAAGCAAAGTCTTTTTTTTTTTTTGTAGTGCATTTTTAAATTGCCAGTTTTATGATAAACTAAGTAAAATGGAAATGGTCTCGTTTAATCTTCTTTTGCATTATTAATTTAGTTGTTATCCTCCAGGGAAGAACAAATTTGGTGTTAACTTTGGTGTTAGTTTTGGCTGGGAAAGGGGGAAATAGGAAAAAGGGTTTTACTACTTATATAATGAATGGTCCATTGATTGAGAATTTTAATTTCCATGCAGTTTGCATTATGTTAAAACCTCGAAAATTATTATCTGCTGGTGTAATATTTGTTAGGATTATGTAAAACCAGATGTAGCTTGAAATCTGGAAATGAGTTAAAACTATAAGAATTTGTTATATGGTTACATAAGGCTACATTAATTGTGCTGGAGGCTTACAGGAAAATGTTTTTAAAAACATGCGTTGCATCTAAAATTAGTATTAGGGCAAAGTATAGTATGTTGAATTGTATTTGTTAGTCACTGCATTAAAGTAGAAACATGGAACTTATCCCTGTGTATCAAGGGGATTTTAGACAGGAAGAAACCAAGTCCCTTTTTTTTTTTTTTTTTTTTTTTTTTAGCTTGCAACTTCATGTGAGGTGGTGATGAAACAGAACTATTTGATTAGGCTGAATGAGAACAGTAGCATCTCAGAAAATATTGCTGGTGTCAAAGGTGACATCCCCCAGTTCTATTCTACACTTTATTTAACAACAAACCTGGAATACTTGAATCTGTTTATCTAATTAGAAGTATTTTAATAGCTTGACAATTTTTAAATCTTAGAAGTTGTCATAACTTGGAATTTTTGGTAATTTCATTTTATATGAAAATATGACATACTTGCACGTATATCTGATTTACTCACTGAGAGACAATGCGGTTATTGGTCATAGCCAGCAGGGGTTCACAAGGGGAAAGACCTGCTTAATCACTTAATTTCCTTTTATGACAAGGTCACCCACTGAGTTGAGCAAGGGAAGCCAGTTGACCAAGGGAAGACAGTATTTTTTTAATTTAGCAAAGCTTTTGATACTGTCTCTCACAGTGTCCTGGTTAAACTGTGCAGCACACACCTAGACAAGTCCATAATGCATTGGGTGAGCAATGGGCTGATGGGTTGGGCTCAAAGGGTTATAGTGAAAGGGGTTACATCAGGCTGGTGGCCAGTCACCAATGGGGTTCCTCAGGGCTCAATTTTAGGGCCAGTGCTCTTTAATGTTTTTATAAATTATATGGATGCAGGAATTGAATGTACATTAAGTAAGTTTGCCGATGATACTAAACTAGGAGTTGTGGACTCCCTCGAGGGTAGAGAGGCCTTACAGAGAGATCTGGATAGACTAAAGAGCTGGGCAATCACCAATGGTATGAAATTTAACAAGAGCAAGTGCTAGATTCTCCACCTGGGTTGGTGTAATCCTGGTGCTGATCTCTCTCTGGTGACCAGCGACAGGACATGAGAAAATGGAATGAAGCTCCATCAGGGGAAGTTCAGCTTGGACACTAGGAAAAGGTTCTTCAGTGAGAGGGTGTTTGTCACTGGAACAGTGTCCCCAGGGAAGTGGTTACACCACAAAGCCTATCAGAGTTAAAGGAGTGTCTGGATGATGCTTTTAGTCATATGGTTCAGTTTTAGGTAGTCCTGAGAGGAGCAGGGAGTTGGGCTTGATGATCCGTATGGGTCCCTTCCAACTTGATTCATTCTTTTACCTACTGTGTTTACTGTGTGGAAAATGATATGGCTCTCATTTAAAATGCAGCAACCACCTTCCATGTTGTTCACAGTATCTTAAAGCATTTTTCTTTCAGTTACTCTTCACGCCTTAGATTTTTCAGGTTTTATTTTTAAATAAAATGATGTAGCTTTTTGCATTTGAAAGATGAACAAAGATCTGGGATACTGTTAATTCGTGCAAGGTCTGGTGTAAAAGTGCTGAAATATATTTTTTAGCTGCTGTGTGAGACTGTTGGAGAGGCTAATTTCCCATCAGGGTTTCAATTTCAGAATGAAAAAGACACATGTAGCAAGCAGTCTCTGCATGGCCATGTTGCAGCAGAATCCCATAAACTGAAGTATCCATCTGTAATTCAAAACTTCAGGAGGGATCCAGCTGCAGCAACCAAGGTCCCACTTTTGGCATTCGCGCAGCAGCTGCCTGGGCATTGTGCCATTCATCAGAGGCAATACACATTCCATCTCAATCCTGCTGTGATTCCCTTCCTCCCTCCTGTTTCAAATGCTTTCGTAGAGCTGAGCAGTGTGAACTTTCATCAGAGGAGGTGAAAGTGGTGTTGCTCATTCTGAACATGCCAGGATTTTTTTCCCAAGTTCAAGTCCCGCTGAAGGTTTGTTCCTGTTTTTCTCCTCATGGTTGCTCTCTTGCAGCCCTGAAGTTGGCTTGCACTTTGGTGTAATTACAAAAGAACCCTAAGAGCCTTTTCCAGGCGAAGAAAATTAATGTCCTTTTATTCTGAGCTGTACTGTATTACCGGTAATCCAGTTATATTCGGTCCTTTGTAAATGAAGACAATAAAAGGCAAGCAGCCTTGATCAATCTCAGTTACAGTTGCCATGATATCCTATCCTTGCATTCAATGTGGAGTTTTTTTCAGCAACAGTTGGTACAGTTTCTGAATGTGGAACTTAATTTTCATTGCTACATGTTATAAATGATGGTTGGGGAGATTTTTATCACCTCATTTTGTGAGAAGCTGTAGCTAAAAACATAAATATCATCTGTCTTCTGGAAAAATTAAAAACAAAATCTTCTTCATCATGAAAGAAACCTTAGGGACCTCTGCACAAGAGCAGCTGTGAGAGGGAATACCTGACGGGTGTTCTCTCCATCAGGGAATATCTCTCTCTCTCTCTAATGAAAGCCTGGCTGATGCGAGGAGGCTGATGAGCATTTAGATGAGGTCCTAAGGGGTAAGACAACTTTCCATTTTAATATACATTGTGGTAAGTTGTTGTGTTTAAAGCTTGCTTCAACTGTTTCCCATGTAATCTTGGTGTCCATGTACTGAATAAGGAACTGCTGTGGTAAAATAGATGTGGAAGTAATGCTGATTATGAGTAATCATAAATCTTGATGGTTGAAGGAGCCTCTCTGGGTCACCCCTGCCCAAGATGAGATTCTGCTCACAGAAACTTGAAGATAGTTCTCTGAATTGCTCTTAAACCTGTCAAGTTATAGAGCATTGCAGCTTGCCTTTTCTTGCTAGCCATATTCCTTTTGACCTTCCTCTTAAATCCATCCTTCCATTGTGTTTAAGGGAAAAAATTCCAGGAGGACTGATAACCTATATGTAATGATCTAGAATAGTCTCTTCATATCCATATCACTGGTTTGCATACAGGCCAGGTGGCAAGGTCTGAAACCTGTTGCCAACTGATAGCTTCCTGGTGGGCTGTGAGAAATGAGCCACCATCCAGGCCTTAGTGAGCAGAGGTTTCTGGCAGAGAAATGCAGGTTTGCTGCTCAGTCCCCGTTTGCAGTGTCAGCAGAGGTGATGAGGCAGAGAGAGACCCAGGAGACTGAGTTCCTTTGGACTTACGGGGCCAAAAAATAACGGCATGTGTTACAGAACAGACTGTAAGGGAGGGCTAGGCTACAAATAGACTTCGTACAAACACAGCAATATTGTTTTCACATGTGTTAAAAGCAAATACAGTAAAACTAGTAATAGGAATAAACTATACTGGTTTTACATGCTAAGGAGGAAACTGGAAGTACATTACTAGGGCCGCAGAAGTTAAGCACTGACAAGAAGTAAAAAGTAAAGGGAGCTCGTGGTGGCTGTTCTAACACTGGGGAAACGACAGCCTTGGCACAGATTGACTGAAGAAGGTACAGAGCCTCCAGCCCTGGAGGCTTTTAGGAACATGTATTGTGCAAGCTACTCAGTACAAGGCCTGGACAGGGAGTAAATATTTCTGCAATTTTTGTGAGGTCTGGCAGACATGAAATATTTCCCACAGAGCTGTGAGAGGTAGTGTTTTTCTTCCTCTACTGGTCTCATGGGGAGCAGTTACAGGACATCTCTACTGTTTTCCAGCTGTGAGTGTGGCATGCAGCATCTGGCAGAGCTGGAACTGGGACACAGCTTCCTGCTGAGGAGATGTCTGTATCTGTTGATACTGCTTTTGGAGAGAAGGGTATACTAAATGAATTGTTGAATGCTACTTGACTGTGAGCCTGTTTCTCTGAAAATTAAGGGAACAAGGGGGTTAAAATACATGACTTCTGTTCAGTTGCCTTATGTGGATTCAGCGTGATGCCATTTTTCAGTTCCCTGAGATGCCATCTTGTTGCCTTCAAGGGGAGTGTGCTGCCCCATACAGCCAAGGAGCACCTGCTTTGCTTTTTACTCATCATTCAGTTGTAAGTAGTGTGTGCTGTTTAAACTCCACTCTGAAGACAGCCTGCAATGACCTTCTTGTGGTGATATTAGAGTGCTTCATAAAATTTTACGTCTTACTTTTTCAGAGCACTCATTTAAGAGAAAGTGGAGGGTTGCCTTTTCTCCATTGTAATGCATGGGAGTTGGACACAATGACCTTTGGAAAGTTTTTCTTTTCAGGCTGCCCAGTTTTAGACCCTGTAATTTTTCAGGACACTTGGTATTAAATAACAGCCGGTGTTCACAGTACAGGTCCCACTGTAATTGTAAGTGCTTGGCCATTTTGCCTGCAGAGCAAGGCAAGGTCTCAAGTAACACAGCTAAGAAACAAGGAACGTCATTAGTAGGAACATGACTATGTGAGGAATTTTGCTATGCATTGCAAAAAGACTGTGGTAAATGCAAGGATCATGTTGGATTTCAAGGACAGGAGTTCACTGTCTTGACTGTCAGAGCATTGTTCCTGTTTGTGCAGTCCTAGTCTTCTCCGTTGCAGGACGTGTATCCTCATGTGTTACATGATTAGGTTGGACACAATACTGCTTTCTCCCTAGAGCAAGCTGGTTGTGCTCATGAAGTGTGAAAGCCGCTTTATTTTCATAGAGAAAATAAACCTGTGCTCACATGAACAGACCCACAGTGGGCTGATAATGATGGCTCCCAGTGTTTAGTGGGTGAATTTGCAATTGTAATCTCCTCTTAATGTAGATCTCAGCATAGTGTTTCCCAGGTTTTAAAAAAGCAAACATTAAACCCCCTCAACTCCTCCATTATGTGTTGTACTGCTATCATGGATTGTAAGACAGACAGTTCTAGATTCACAGCACTCATCTCTGCCCCTTTTGCTGATGGTGTCTATTCCATCAGTGTTTGTTGAGCGGTTGTCCTCTGTTGGTCACTTTGCCTTTGGGCTTTGCAGCTATTAGCTGTGCAGTGGGATATTTAAAAAGGCAGCTGGGTCTTGCCCTGCACTCTGGTAAGGAGCGAGTTCTTTCTTGGAGGAAGTTCCCCTTCCCTCAAAGATAAGTTTGGCTCTACTATCAAGTTTCAGTGGTGACTTGTGTATCTGGTTTTATTTTAGTCACCTTCTTCTCCTCTGGCCTTTTCATGTCTCTCTGCTCTACAGATTTTTCATATTTGTGTTCTTGTTGTTACTGATCTGTGACAGTGGTATTTCTGAGGGCTTTCAGCCTAAGCAACTTGGTTTTCCACACCATTCTAGTGAGCTTTAGAACTCCTTCTGTACAGTATTTGACAAACCGCCATCTTACGTGGAAAGTAGACATGCAGGAACATGTCCCTGGTATTTAACCCCCTCTGAAGACAAGACGCATTTAATAAATATATTTATAAATAAATATATTGCTGTTTTCATCACTGCAAATATGGCCTGCTCTTGAGATTGATTCTGGTAATTCTGAAATGGTTGGCTTTTTTTCAGTTGTCATGTTTTCTCATTAAATCTGACTGTAAATACTTCTTTTTTTTCTTGAAGAACATTTTGCTGAAAATGTCATTGTGCATGAGGATAAAGTAATGTAGTTTTGAATGTCCCTTTCTCGTTCATGAGGTGGATTCATTTAACTCCCTAATAATGTTACATGTTTTCTCTATTTTCTTTTAGAATCTAAGACCAACCTGTTGAGTGCTTCGGCTGTCTCAGAGCATGATACTTACTTGCTCCTTCCATAAAGGAAGCAACTTATAATTGTGAATTATTTCCTTAAATACTTACCATTTTTCATGGTGGTGTTCACCTGGACTTGTGTTCTACCACACACATAAGCAAGAGTATATGGAGAAAATGAAAATTATTCATTAACGGTCTAACTAACACCCTGTTATGATCAGAGTTGAGCTCTATAGGCTTCAAATGTGAAAGATCATTTCAGCTGATGAGAACCACGGGTCCTGAACTGTCTGTGGGCAGCATGATTCCCATTTTCTGTATGTAAATAGGAAGCTGCAATTCTGTTGTCAGTAGGGCGGTATATCAGTATTCCTGAAATGTATGCATAGCCTAAATGTTCATAACTCATTCAAGATGTGACCTTCAAAGGAGTTATGCAATACTTGAGTTCAGCACTGAGTGTGCAAGGTTTGTTTTGCTTTGTTTCAGTTTTGAGGAAGGGCTACACGTAGGAATAGATTTTGTAAAATTTCTCACATGGTCACCTCAAATTCCGTAATTCTTGTCAATGTCTATTCAGACACTAAGTCCTCCATGTGAAAGAGGTGTAGAGTGCTGAGTGTCTTTGGATACTGAAAGGAAGGCTGTTGAGCTCTGAGCTCTCTTAAGAATCTGAGGCTAAAACAGGAGCTTTAATGCTAATGGACCTTCCATCTTGAAGAATTAAGGAAATTCTCCACTATAGCTTTTTTTTTTTTGAGTTTTTCTGTGACTTTTTTTGGGTATTTTATATGCTGAGTCTTTCAGTCTAAAGCTGTGAGGTACCTTCCAGCCTCTCTTATAAAACTTCAGGATCTGCCTTACTGTTTCCTTTCCTCTTTTAGACTTAAGTGCTTGTTCATTCCCCACCCCCCGATTTCCCACTGGTATTTCAGGATGCAGTGCTACTGGTGCTTTGATATGCTTGGGCTTACACTTTCTATTTGAGCTGAGCTCCCTGTCATGGGATAGTTAGAGGCTGCATTCCTGTGCTGGAAATAGATGCTTTCTGCATAACCTGCTTCCTTATACCCTTTAGCATCTAAAGCCTCTGGTAAAGCACTGTCTCCACTACCATAGATGGAGCAGAGTGGGAATCATCAAAAGCTGAGGAAAGTGACAGGGAGAATGTAAAAGCTTGCTAGCTTTCTAAGGGGTGGAAGTTCAAAGCATCTGTTGGTTGTTAGATACCTTCACTGTACTATTATTTTTATTTAAGCTAAAGGAGAGAACCTGTCTTATTAGATGTGGACATAGGAAAAAGGCCAAATACCTTATGAGGCATAGAATGACTTGATACACAGGCGTTTGTAGTCTCTTCGTTCTCCTCTGTGCCCTGAATTGGAAGTTATTCAGCATGTGCTGCTTTTGATTTTGCCAAAAGATGTCTTCTCAAAAACCAAGCAGCAAAACTGAAACATCGCTCAGAATATATTTTGATGGTCATCAGCTGGCTGTTTAACTGTTGTTTTCTTCCTCATCAGAAAAAAAAAGGAACTTAAGGGGTTAATTTAAAAAAAAAGTTACTCTTCATTTCAGGATCCTATAACATTAGGCAAGGACTGTCTTGTAAACACAAATTTCTGTGGTTCCGAATTAATTTCTACCTGTGGTTCTGTCAACTGTGGGTTTTGCCTGTGGTTCAGAACGACTGCAGCTGACTTTGGGAACGTCACTTTTCTCATATGGGTATCTGCTTCCCATCTTTAAAATAGCACTTCCTTTGCCTCTTGGGATTCCAGCTCTGCTGCAGAGACAGCTTCAAGTGATAGGGTCCAGTTGTTGAAGCAGGCACTTCTTGAATCATGACAAGCCTAAATTCAGCTTCCCGCTCCTGACAGGGGTTTCCTGTGTGAACTTTGGCAGTTTACTTGGCATCTCTTTGCTATCCATGAAATGGGGTAATAGGCATGTCCTGCTGCACAAGAATATTCAGAGGGTACATCTTCAAGAATGGACACATTTAGGCTGTGGTTGCACAGCTTTTGAAGCTGACTTTAAATTGGGATTGCTGTGATCGAGCCCAGCCCTTCTTTTCCCCTGAGCGTGCTTTCCTCTGTGTGCTGGTACCTTGTGGAGCTGCCCTGGCCAGACTGATGCTGCTTTTTTCATAGGGGTAGATAGTTTGTGGTCAGCTCAGCTTCTTGAAATGTCTCACTGAATAGATACAAATGCCAGCACCCTGGAAGGGTGGGATGCTGCAGGGGAAGTGAGGAGACCAGAGGAACTCAGGAGTTTGGATTTGCAATGACTTTAAGTTGCCAAAACCCTGCAATGTAGAAAGAGACTGCAGTGTTAGTGACAAAATAGCGATGTTGAATAAACAGCTATGTACAGACCAGTACAAAGACACCTTGTTCTCCACAGACTTGGTGTGTGGGTCCTCCTTGCTTAAAAGCTGGTACAGAATAGTTATCTTAAAGTACAATTCTTAGAGTTTTCTCCAGTCCACACCAAGTATGTTGAGAAATTTTCATCCCCCACCCACAGTCTATATTCCATTCAGTCCCAGTGTTTGTTGTTCTTGAATGTACCTCCCTGTGCTGAGTCTCCTCCTGTTACTCTGCTGTGCAGTTCATAGCCTTTGTCTCTGAACTCCAAAGCAGTTCATCTTCCTTTGCTTTAGTCCTTTTCTCTTGCAGAATAAACCCAACTCTTTCATGTTGTTCTTAATATGTAGGAGGTTACTTTCCCTTTCTCCTTCTTTTCCAAGGTGCTACAAGTGCAACCCCCCCCAAGCCCCAAAACCAAAAAATCTAATGGTGGGGAGGAATTAAAAAGAACATGTTTGATTTGACTTGGTCTCCAGCATGCAGGGCATGAGACTTTGGAGGAAGTCCTTCTAAAGGCATAGGGAAGTGTGTTGATAATGCAGCATTTCACTGAAGAGTAAGTAGTTCTGAAAGGAACAAATCACTAGGCAAAGTAACTCTGGGGGTGTATATTTATTTCATTAGGGTCCCTTCTGGCATCAGACATCAAAATACTTTAATTCATATCTACTGTCGTGCATATATACTGTAATATATGTATATATATACACACACCATAACTTCAGTGTAGGGGGGGATATGAATTTTTAAGAGTAAGTTCTAAATTTTAAAGTCAGTGTTTAACAAAGGACTTGGATTGTTTTTATAAACTTGCAGCATGTTCATGATAATCTGTACTCCCTGCCTCTGCTTCCCTTGATTGATTCTGTGGGAGGAATAAGTGCAATAGTTAAGTACAACACCCTCATGATCTCATTCATACCGAATTTCAGAGGATTCTGTTAGGTAGTGTGATAAAAGGCTCATAAACACGAAGGAGCAGAAGGTGAGGGAACCCCACTAACCTAAAGTAGTGCAAAGGGAACACCCTAGTCTGGTTCCTCCCTAGGCTATCACAGGAGAGGGATCAGCCTATGGTCTGGGTGTGAAAATCATCAAGATAAGCCAAAATGAGAGTCTGGTCAGCATCTTTGCAATCATCATTGGCATTAAATTTAACAAGGACAAATGCTGTATTCTGCACCTGGGATGGAGTAATGCTGGGCACAAGTATAAATTGGGAGAGGAGTGGCTGGAGAGCAGCCCTGCGGAGAGGGACCTGGGGGTGCTGGCTGACAGCAGGGTCACCAGGAGCCAGCAGTGTGCCCTGGCAGCCAAGAGGGCAACTGCATCCTGGGGTGCATCCAACACAGCATGGCCAGCCGGTCAGGAGAGGTGATCACCCTGCTGTGCTCAGCGTTGGTGCGGCCTCCCCTTGAGTGCTGGGTGCAGTTCTGGGCCCCACACTTTCAGAAGGATCTGAAGGTCCTTGAATGTGTCCACAGGAGGGCAACAAAGGTGGTGGAAGGGCTGTAAGGCATGTCCTGTGAGCAGCGGCTGAGGACTTTGGTCTTGTCTAGTTTGGAGAGGAGGAGGCTGCGGGGCGGCCTCATTGCTCACTACAGCTTCCTGGGGAGGGGAAGTGCAGAGGGAGGTGCTGAGCTCTTCTCCCTGGGATCCAGTGATAGAACACATGGGAATGGTTCACAGCTGCATCAGGGGAGGTTTAGACTTGACGTTAGGAAGCCTGTCTTTACTGAGAGAGTGGCTAAACACTGGAACAGGCTTCCTAGAGAGGTGGTCGATGCCCCAAGCCTGTCAGTGTTTAAGAGGCATTTGGAGAATGCCCTTAATAACATGCTCTAACTTTTGGTCAGCCCTGAAGTGGTCGGGCAGTTGGACTAGATGATCATTGTAGGTCCCTTCCAACTGAACTATTTCTATTTCTATTCTATTTCTATTTCTATTTCTATTTCTAGTCTAGTCTAGTCTAGTCTAGTCTAGTCTAGTCTATCTGGCCATGCCCTGTGTCTAACCACTGCAGTTTGTCTTATCTTCTTACTGAATTCTATTTCTAGCTGTTTCCATGGGTGAGGTGCTCACTTTTCTCTCTGGATGCATGAAGTCTAAGCGCCAACAAGTAGAGAAGGGGCCAGGGATCACAGGGTCCAATGCATCCATGGTGCCAGCATCTAGAGAGACTGCAGCATGTGCTTATTGTGTGTGAGTGTGTGTCAGTTTCTGTAAGTGCTAGTGAACGTAAATTTAAAGTAGCTGGGGAGCGAGAGAAAAGGTTTGGGTATTGGTAAGGTGGTAAGGCTGTAAGTCTGGACTGGATGCTGGAGAGACCAGAGGGTTTACAGTCAGCTGCTGGAGGAACTGGGAGGTCCCAAGAGAGCTACTGTAGGGACTGGGGGGAATCAGCTACTCAGGAAGCCATAGGTCTGAACCAGTTACTGAAGAGACGTGTGTGTGTGTGTGTTCGTGTGTGTGTGCATGTGCATGCATAAAATAACTGGGAGACCAGAAGATCCAGGAGGTTCAGCCCTGCAGAGAAGGGGTTCCATGGCAGGGAATTGGAACTAGAGGAAATTTAAGGTCCCCTCCAAGCCAAACCTGTTCTATGATTCTATGATCTAAGGGTCAGCTACTGGGCAGGCTGAGTAAGGCCAGCTAAGGGAGGGATCCATAATATCTGCATATGTGTGTCTGTATGTGATGAAGATACCTGAGTGCAAACCACTGGAGAGGTGTTTCAGACCTCGGGGGTGATATATCCATGAGTCAGCAACAGTGGAGACCAGGGATCAGATCCTAGATAGACTAAACATCTAAAGCCAGCAACTGGAGGGATCCGTATTGTGTTTGTGTGTAAATAGTGCATTTTTTACTCTAAATCAGCTTTCTTCTTGATGCCAGTGAGGGGCACAGGATCAGAGCATTCCTACTGTCTGTATCTGTGACTGGCCATGTATATATATATTCTACATAAGCGTGTGTGTGCGTTGGGAATACACGCTTCGCCTTGCTACTGGCTGGATGTGGGGACATGAACCTGCAACACCCTTGCCTCCATGGGGCTATCAGGTTTGGCAGCTCTTAGCAGGCTCTAGTCACCCTTTCTAACTGGATAGCTGGAAACCAGACATTTAAATGGGGATGGGAATGGGGGTGTGAATCGGGTTTTTTTGTGTTGGACATTTGAGAACAAAGTAATTCACAGAGAATTTGGTATGTGTTACATGAATGAGTTGTAACACAGTATTCTTAGAGGTTTGCTTGTGTTAGCAACGGGGCTAGGCTTGCACTCCTGTGTCTTAGACTCTGTACCTCCTTCTGGCACTTCCACTTGGCCTTTCTCCATATCTCACATCTTGCTGTTGAATAACAACATTGGTCTGTCCTCACTAAACTTTTCCAGGACACAGGATGCCTGAACTCTAGGACACCCTGAATAAAATGGTTTGGCTAATCTAATTATGAAGGCAGGCTGCACAGAAGTGCGCAGCTGGTTCTGCTGAAAGTGCAGAATGCTGTTACAAATTCTGATAAGTGGTAAAAGTGTATTTATTTAAAAAAAACTTCTAGTGGATTTTGTGCCTTCCACTTACATGTGCGACTCATCTGGTAACCCTGAACTGTGAAGCTGATTGTAAAACAATGGATGAAGCACCATGTAAAGTCTGGCTCAGAAATGTTTCTTACACACGTTTTTACAAAACAAAAACTCTGTATGTCAGCAAATATAGAAATGCACTTCTTGTATTCTGCAACCATGCTGAAAATGTTTTTGAAGCATTTGCAGGTGTCACTTAGTGCCCGAGCCCTTTTCCAAGAACTCTGAAAATACTAGAAGTAAGAAAATCAAAATGACATTAGGTTATACTTTTTTTGTGAGAATAGTTACAGGGCTGGATACCACAGTTTACTTACTGGTCTCAAAGAGCTCCCCTCTTAGCTGTCAGACCCTGTATTTCTGTTTCTCCTGGAGCTAGAACCCAGCATTCTGCCTGACTCCACAAACAACTGCCCCAAACAGCTGGCCTCTTGCGAGGGAGGGAACTTCTTTAACTTGTGATTTGTGTAGCATATAGGCCTTTGTCTCATAATAGCCCTCAGATGTTTGCAGAAACATTTTTTTAGGCCATTCTATTTTCATAGGCCTTTGTCTCATAATAGCCCTCAGATGTTTGCAGAAACATTTTTTTAGGCCATTCTATTTTCTTACTGCTTGGTCGGGTTTTTTAGATTCTCTGTTAAGGCGCTATATGAATGTAATAAATATCCTGAGTAAAATTAGTCCGTGTTACTCCTGAACTATAACAGAACTATTCTGCGTTCATCAGGCCATCGCTATTAATGCAGAACGGAAAGCGGTGGCTCATGTGTACATCCTAGCACAGATTCATGAACTGAAATTCAAAACCAAAGATGTACAATGCATATGTCCCTTTACAAACTCCATTTATTTATTGTTTTCTATTGCCACTGGAGCCATTGGTCTGTGCCATGTGCCAGAAGAGCATTAACTTTGCTTTTTCTTGGTATGTGACAGAGTTTACCTGAGAAAAAACAGACCACCTTCACTCATTTATCTTCTCCACCTTCCATGTTCTCTGCAATATGTCCAGTACTGAGAAATCTCTTTCCCAATCTAATAGCAGCACAGAAAGTGTTCAAGAACTCAGCCAAGGTAGAGCTTTATCTTGCTGGACTTTAAACATACATATGAGAAAGTCGTCTTTTTTGTATGTCTTTATCCCTTTCTGGTTGACTAAAAGGGGAACCTTCTGAACTGCTACAGCTGCTTGCTCCTGTCTGCCCTGCACTTTCCTTCCTTTTGTGCTGCTTTCCTCAGGCATAACAACAGTGTTTGTACCCAACACCTTTGCTTTTTCTTCTGTTGTATGTATTTGCATTTCTAGGAAATTCTAGGTCTGAATTCCCATCTATCTTCTCTTATCTGGCCTGTTTGTTGCAGCTCCTTTTTGTCACTGCTTGGCATCTGTTTCCACCTTTGAGACTTGCGCATCAGCTTTTCCTCACTGCATGCTGATGCTCCTGTCTGCAGCGTAACCTGTCTTCTGTTTCTGTAACACTAGGGTACAAATAGGAGACTTTGGTCAAGTGTCTGCTCTTCCATATGTTAGGCACTTCAGTAAACTGCTTTTCACTCTGCTCAGTTGTTGTTTGATTGACTGAGGAAAACTGGTTAAAAGCATACAGAGACTTAGATAGATCAAGTGCAAATTTTATAATTTGGTTTGTTAAACACCAACTTTGCTGAATGTATCAGTTCAAAGATTGAATTGTCAGTGTGATTAGAAGTCCTTTGCGTAGGGTGCAAGGGCTGTCAATATTAAAATTTACCATTATGAGAAAACCTGGAAAAGTGAGATTGAGAAACTACAATCAGATGCTTTATAATAGCAATGGGGAGGTGATTATTTCTGTTTCCTGATACTCAGTACTCATGAGGCCACATCCGGAATGTTGTGCCCAGTGCTGGGCCTCCCAGGAGATGCTGACAAGCAAATCCAGTGAAGGGCCCCAAGGAGATTTTTAAGGGTCTGGAGCACATGCTGTTTACAAGGCCTAGGTGGCTGGATTCATTTAGCCTAAAGAACAGGCTGATTTACATAGTCTTACTTACCTAGAGGGGGTGAAAGAAGACATAGTCATGTTCTTCTCAGAGATGCACAAGAAGGATGAGAGGCAGTGGTCACAGTTTCTGCCTAAGTCCCAAATGGAGGTAAGGAAAAAGCTCTTCCCTGGGAGTGCTGCTGTGGGAAGAGGTTACTTTAAGAAGCTGTGGAATCACCAACCTTGGAAGTATTCCAAATTCAGCTGGACAAGGTCTTAAGTAATACGATATAGCTTTGAAGTTAGTCCTGCTTTGACCAGGTGATCCTGCTTTGGACTAGGTGATCTCAAGAGGGTCTCTTCCAACTTGAATTATTCTGTGAGTCCAAACAGTATTAGTGAGTACTTTCTTGTAGCAGAAGGCTGACTGTTAAAATTTCTTCTAATGGTAAAGAGTGATTAAGGGAGTGTGTGAAAAAACGGTTGATTTTTTTCTCTTCCTTACCCCTGAGTTTAAATAGTTTATATTTAGCAAGCCTTTCTGCAATGCAGTCACACACTATTGTGTGATTATTGTTTTTGGAGATGGTAGCTAAAATGAAGTGTCAGTGTGAATGAAGAGTGGCAACTATAGTGTTGACCTTCAAAAGAAAGGCAAGGTTTTCTTAGCAATTACTGTCCTGAAAGTGTAACCACTGGTAAAATAATGGTCCTGATATTAAAAGAGGATGCAAAACAAAGAGTCTGAAGGGTGACAGAAATGTAAGCAATAGCATGAGTTCATAAAAAAGAAATCTTGCTAGACAGTGTAATTGCTTTTTTTGATAGAATTGCAAAATTAATGATTTTAGGGAATGGAGAGAGAAGTAGGTATATGTTTACTTTCTAACATGAAGATTAATTGAAATTGGTTTGGGTATGAAGAGTGTCAGGTGGATTGAAAGTTAGGTGGAAGATAGTAAACAAAAGCTGATTATCAACAGCAGTGCAGTGGTTATATAGGTTGAGAGACTGGTGTTGTGTAACATTTCTGTTAATGATATGACAGAAGGAGAGAGAAAATACTCTTAATGAGCTTTGAAAATAAACTGGGAATCATGAGCCTCAGAAGAAAAATAAAGGGGCAGTGGGTTTAGATACATAAAGAGAAGATAAAATAAGATTAAACTTGAACAACTGGTAAATCAGGAACATGTATGCTATCTGGAGCATGTATCCTAAACAGAAGTGGGGAGAGAGGTGCTCAGAAGAGACACACCAATTTGTGGTGCTGAAAATGGCAGCTAGGGCCCTAGAACCCCTTTTGAGCAGGGGACTTGGTCTTGCCCCTGCCACTGGACAGGGGCACCTTAAACCCCTTGCCCATGCCATTGCGCTTGAACAGCAGAATACACTGTTAGCAGAAACGGCTTGGAAGAAACTTTGTCCTATCTCCGTAAGTCAGTACACCCTCTAAAAGCATTTTAGAGGTACTGGGATGACCTGCTGGTAAAATTTGTTGTCTGGAAGTCAACATGTCTTGATAGAATGAGATTGGTTTGAAAATTACTGATGGGAAATGATTGCACCCAGAACTGTTCAGATAATGAACTAAATGAACTTTTCCACCCCAGTTACGGGAATACGGGGCTTAATGTCACAGCTTATGATGGAAGGTGTGTGAGGAAGAGCACGTGCAGCTGAAAGTGGTTTTGGGGGTAGGTCTTCTGAACTCCACTTCTTAAGTAGTCTTCTCGGCATGTGTCTTTTGTATGATGCATTCTGCGTACCATTTTCAGAAGGCACTGTGCAACCTATTTAACCCTGCAACTCCACCACACTAACAAGGGGTCACTTTTTTCAATATGAATTGTGTGCACCTGCTAAAAGCAGGTCTGTAAATGTCAAAGCTTAATTGATTATTTTTTGTATTGCAGCCTTGTCTTCAAAAGTGCTGTGAGGGACTAAATTTAAGAGCTGTGAAACACAAAGCAGAAAATGATCCTTGGCTCAGAATTTATAACTGTTGTGGTACTCCTCAAATTCTTTATGACTGTTCACAACCTCCCTTGGCCCTCTAGCATGCAGAGTGGTTTGGTTCTACCATGCTAGATGCAAGTTGAGAGCTGATATTGAGCTACATGAATTATTCTCATTTACGTGAAAGGATGTAGTATGTACATTTGATCTCATTGTGTTAAAGATCATGGTTTGGAGGAAAAAAAAAAAGTGATAATGAATGAACCTCATCTTCCTAACCTGAAAAGAGTTTTTAACCTCAATTTGGCTGAATTATTTATTTAGAAGTAGTTAAGGATTGGGACAATCCATAGCCAGGTTTTGGTTTGGTTTTGGTTTTTTTCACATCTCTGCCTACTGAGAGGGGCGTTAGCACAGCTAAGATTTAGGTAAGGGTGGTTTTTTCACTTGGAGGAGGAATTTTGGGGCTAATGCGCTGGTTAAATTAGGGGTCACAGGGGATTTTGGGGAGTTTCAATCAGAGCATAAGCCCATGGAGAGATGCTTACATGGGCAAAATGTTGAACGAGGACTGGATCTTACACGTCTGTGCTAGACTCTTGAAGACTTGTTAGCTGGTTGAAATAGAAAAATAAGCATACATGGCTGGATATTACTATGACTTTATTTTTGTATATCACCTTAATAGCTTGTACTATCACTAGTACTTTCTGTCTTCAGTTTCATCTTAGCATTTATCTTGTGTTCTGGATAACTCAGTGCTGTTGGGGTGGAGTGTATTGCTTTGTTTTCTTAGGTGGTTTTGTGTGTATTGTAGAAAATAACAGTTGTGGTAAAAAAAAAAATTACTCTGAATGTTGTTGGGAGTGGTCTATTTGAGCATTGCCTGAGAACTGCAAGAGCTGTGTGTGGAATGACAAAAATATTTGAGTATTTTGGGAGTTTTTTTCAATCATTACATGAGGGCAGTCTTTAAAGTGAGCTTCTGCCTCATCTCCTCCTAGCCGTGCTGCTTTGGTTACTGCATTCGTGTTGACTGCTGCTCAGCTGACGACTTCAGTCAAACTCCCTCTAATGTCTTTAGTGAAACACTGTGTCATCTTCAGAGGTCTGGCTCTCATATGAGGCCTGTAATTTCTTTTAGCTCCTGCTTGCTGTTGTGATTCTAGGGACAACCTGGTCATAAGAATCAGGTTCAGTTGTTTGCAAAAAGGAAAAAGTATTTACTTAATCCTGATAGACATAGAAATAAAAATGATGTTCATTAATACATGAAGGTTCTGCTGTCCAGTCAAGTCATGGCTCCTTTATGGTGAGAGTCCATAGATTTCCCTGCAGAATGCCCTGCACTGGAAGAGAGAGCCTGGGCCATTTTGCACATGCCTAAGGTTCATGAATACAGCTGTCAAACTACCATGAGCTGACTTCTGAATATTCACTTTCTGCTGTTGTGTACTTGAGGCTACTCTGCATAGGTGAAGGTGTGACCACCCAGCTCCAGTTCTGTCTTTTACCATTTAAAATTATGCCAAAAGCAGAACGAATGAGTTCTGGTTTTCTTTTGGACTTTTATGGTTGACCTTGTTACAGACTTCTCCCTTCCTTCCCCACCTTCCACCTTCCCCAGACTCCAAGATCTCCCCTGTGTCCCTCTGATGGGGCTGTGCAGGGTAGGAGCATGGTGCACAGAGTGCGAGCCCGGAGTTGTGTGCATGCCCATTCCTCATGCAGGCTCCACGTCAGCCTTGCAGACTGTTCCATCTTGCAGCTATTGGTACCCCAAACACATGCTGTTGTGTGTTGGGTTGAGTTTCCAAGACTTGTATGGCACCGTGCCTACTTCCTTCCCTCAGGTTTGACTGAAGCTGATGGACAGCCTGGTTGCATAAATCTTATTTCTTTAGAAATCCAGAGCGAAAATAAGTTATGTCGTTTGTGGAAGGAAGAGTGGCTAGAACCTGTTGCTGTTGCCATGTAGCAACTTTATTTATAGCAAAGAGGTATACTTTTTTGGGTTTTGTTTAGGAGGTGTGGAGGCAAAGAGAATACCAGGATAAACTAGAATTGGAGGTGCATTCCCAGACGATTTTCTGAAATGGGTCTGTGGAGCAGTACTGTGACAAGATCAGGGCCCAGGTACAGCCAGAGATGGGCAGTAACTATTTAGACTCTGGAGAAAAGGGAAGAAAAATGCTCTAGAGAAATGTACAGCAGTTCAGGCCTCTCTGTTGGAAAAAAGAAAACCAAAATGCCACTGAATTTTTTATCGCTGGCTGTATTTCTTTTAGAGCTTAAAAAGGAAATTCAGCTAATTTTCTGCATGTGCATCCACTTCTTTGACTCTTGTAACAGCTTTAAGTGTGCATGTATCTGTACTGACATGCTGAAACGAGACTATTAAAACCCTGAGGAAGACTCGATCCTCTTAGGAACAGAAGAATTGCTTATTATTTTTTAAATCTATAGGAACTATACCATGGGTTTTTATTTTGGACTGTAACAAGTTGTTTTTCCTCTGAGTTACAGCAGGCAATGCTAGTGACAGAGTAGAGTAGAATAGAAAATGGTCACTTGCTGTGGAAAGAAACTCTGTTGTCAACCTGCATGGCTACCCGGATTAGCCTTGAAAAGATAAATCATGTCAGGTTATGAAAATCCATTTGATTCTGTAAGAATGAAAGGAATGTACAGCACTTCGAAGGTATGAGCATAGGATTCTTTAACTTGATCATCAAATTAATTGTGTTTTATAGTCACATGAGTACTGGAAGTTGGGAAGTTAAAAGGATTAGAATTCAGCAGTTACCTCAAAATAGCTCTTTAGCATTATTAGCACCCAAGGAACAAACCCATGTTTGTTTTCTTCATATTTTATGTTCCTTGTGATATAGCACAGTAAAGACACAGCAAAACACTGCAGAGGGGGTGTTTCCATATGCTAATGCTTGCCATTAGAAGAGCTCATGACAAAGAGGTTAGAGGCAATGTGACTAATAATCCTTCAAAACCCCAAGGAAAATAACACACCATGTATGTCTGCTGCAGAATGAAACATCTCGGTGGGCTCAGCCCAGTGACAAGACTGTCCATAACTGTTAAAGGCTCTTAACATTAATGTGATTATTTGGGGATGTGGCTAGATGTAGCACCATTTTGCTTGGTAAATTGCCTTTTTCCTTTGAAAGACTAGTCCTTTATTCAGTATTTTGATGAAAAGCTTTAGTAATCAGACCAATATGCATTATTCATATACCCAATCTGATATCTCTTTTAGCCCTTAAAGGAACAACAGCTGCTAAAGTCAGACTCCTGTCCAAAAGGTTTTATTCAATCGTATTACAGTAGCATCTGAGATGCCCTGAACTAAGGTGTCCGAGTGAGCAAAAGGACTTTTCTCTCTTCTTCTCCCACCCCTTTCCTTATTCTCCCTCCCCTCTTCTCCACTGATTGTTTTTGTGCAAAGTTTCATGGACTGTCCTTTCTTCCTCACTTGGGCTATAAGAAGAGAACAATACAGTAGGAAAGCTGTAGGGAGACACTTGCAACACAAGATGTATCTGAAACAACTTTCTAGACTAACATTATTTTATGCTGATAATGCCCAGTTAAGGAGATGCATGCATCTAAAACTGTATCAGTTTGTCAGATTAAAGTCCTTAAATGGCTTGCCACTGTCATGACATAGTGGCAACACCAAAAGAAACTCCAGCATCTCTATGCTCAAGGATCAAGGTTTCTTCTCCCATATAAATAATTCAGAATCTTTCAGAAATTTACTTCTGAGGAGATTAAAACAGCCCTTCATCTGTGCAGCCGATACATCTCTAGGGGTAGATGGATTGCCTTTAAATAATTACTAATCCTTGTTTTTGCAAATAGATTACAGTCCTTTCCTTGGGGAAGGTCCTGCATTCTCACAAATACAACCCTGTAGGGGATTCACACTCCAGCAGGGAGAAAAAATGCAGAACATGGTGATGGGAAAGACCGGAATTTGTTGTGTCATTTCTTCTATTAAACATTTTTTTCAAGAAGACAGTAGTTAACATATTAGAAAGAATAGCTACCAAATTAATTCACATGGATCAGACAGGCTTTATGATATGTAGATACTCGATAGGATGAGGATGTTCCTTATTTGTCAAATGTAGCTACTGATAAGAAACACATTTTTTTTCCCTCCTCAACAGAGTGATAGCAATTTCAATTTGCCAGTTTTTCAGTGCCTGCAGTTATACTTCTATTGTAAGCAAGTCACTACTACTCTGCCCTTAGAGAGCTCTGCACCATGGCGTTCAGTGTCGCTGTTTTGCGCTGTGGGGAGGTGTTATGCTATGATAGGGAATCCCACAGCCCATCTTTGGGGTCAGTGACTGACTCAAGTTTTGGATATTAGGACAAAATACTAGAATCACAGCAAAGTCTAGGTTGGAAGGAGACGCTGGAGAGCATGTGGTCCAACCTTCTGTTGAAGGTGGGGCCCCAGTTTAGGTTATCCAGGCCCTTGTCAGGCTGAGTCTTGAATACTTCCAGTGAGGAAAATTTTACCATCTCTCTAAGCAATCTATTCCAGTGCTTAGTTGTTTTTCCACTGAAGGTTTTTTTCCGCTTATATCCAGACCAAATTTTCCCTTGAGCAACTTAGTTCTGTTGCCCTTGTGGATGAAGTACCACCATCTTCTGTAACTGCCTTTTAGTTATTGGAAGACATGGTTTAGCCTGCTGGAAAGTGAGAGTCTTTTAGGTGTTAGGCAGCACATCTGTCCTGACCTTAGTGTCTGCCTAAAGCCCATTTTGTGAACTGAAAGTTTTATTTCAAAATAACATGTAGCATCTCTTGAGGGTATCTTTATTTGGAATTCTGTCCCTAAGCATGTCTCTTTTCTATAATAGAAGTCAATGCTTTAAGATTTCACAGTGTTGAAGTATCTGGCTTTTCATTTCGAAGGGTCCCTGGTTGCTTTAAGAATGTAGTTTACAGATTGTGCGTAAGAGCTGCTGGTGACCAGCTTGTGAAATCTGAGATGGAATCTGGTTGACAGAACTTTGCAGCAATAATGTAGCAGTGTACCATGTCAGGCCTTAAGTGATCTGGTTTTGGGTTTTTTTTTCACTGCTTGAGAATGCAGGAGACTGTGTAGAAATCTCTTTTGGATTCTTTAGGTTTTAAGTATTTGTTCTTTATATTAAAATAAAAATAACCAGATCTCAAATATGAAGGATGTTTAAAATGTATGAAGATAGTTTTATGATAGACATTTTGAAGGCTCTGGTTCCTGGGCACAATTCATTAGGGAACAATTCATAGGGAAGAATTCATTACTCCTCCCTCCCACCTCCCCGCCTACAGCTTGGTATTGATGTAGTCTTTTAGACTCAGTTAGAGATCATCGATATTTGAGAGAGACTATATAAACATAGCAGATGTATTAGGTAGGGGCAATATGGAGACATCTGCATAAATGGAGCTAAAAGCGCTGCAGAATAGTGATAGGCATTCTTTGGGAGGCACTGAACTGGAATAAGGTTTCTTGGAAATGATCAAGACACTTTCTTAGTCTGTTTTGTGGCCTAATACATAAACCTGGCATCGAATCACAGGACAGGTGCAAAGCATCATTCTGTTTGGAAAAATATTCTGTGTAGTAAGAGAAACCGTACTTTCCAATTCATCAGCTCTGTTCCCTTTGTATGTTCAAAGATCCGTAACTCCTGATTATTGATTAAGCTTTTATCGCTTTTTGTTTCCTTTAAACTTACAGAGTTCCAGTGGTACAGCTGTCAGAGTGAGAAGAGGTTTTTTTCTTCTTTATTTTCAGTCTCAGGCCAAATTACTTACTATAGTTACAATTTCTTAACCTTTGTTTTCAGTGTACAGGGCAGAAGGCATTCTAGTTGATTTAAAAGAAGAAAACACAGGGAACTGAGCTGACTTGATTTAGCAATCCTTGGAATACAAGAAACATGGGATTTCAGAGTGCCACTTATGCAGTCAGGATTTGGCTGGAATCATGTTTAAAGCTGTGTGTTTGAGTTTAGTATTCTTCAAAATGAGACAAACATACAGAATCTTTTCATGACTGTAGAAGGGAGTAACCCCATTACTGATAAATACTTAGTATGACAGTTTCTGAATGCTAAGTACTGCACAAGAGAGTCTTGTAATAAACCCAACAGCACAGAGCAGGTGGGGGAGGAGAAGACTGAGATGTGGTCAATTTAGGAAAGCTGGGTTTCAGATACAGGATAGGATGATGAGTTCAGAAAACTCTTTGGAAAAGTGTCTGGGTGGCCTGAGAGAATCTTGTGTTTCTTCTGGCCAGATGCTTGGCAGGAAAAGGACTAATGCAACATAAGAAATGAGCATATGAGAAAAATAACACAGAGGAGAACCCATAGGCTGGATAAAATCCAGGGAGCAAAGTATCTTTCATGTTAGGGGCATTGATGTCCAAACCTGTATAGATCTGTTTTATAGACACTGAGATTATAGGGTTTACACAACAACAAAAGCAAACAAAACATTAGCACATGGATTATATTACTGCAGATATACTGTTATTTTGTTCTTCTGAAGGAAAGAATTCTGGAAAGCCTTTTCAGTGAACGAGGTTAGGTTTGAAATTAGTCTAAACTTGCACGTTTAGGCGAGAAGAGAGAAGGATCATATACATATCGTTGCTATGGGCATCAAATTTGACTCCTACAAGGCATATTTAGACCCAAACTAGCACTGTCTACCCTTATGTGGTATTACATTTTAGAAGCCTTTAGTTTAGTTCATTTTGTTTAAAAACCAGTCTGGATACACACCGTTTACTAAGCATTTGTGGCTGTATATTTGATAGATTCCTCTGAACCAGTCTGCAGAGCATAGCATGAAGCATCGTGTTGGTTGGTTCTGAAACAAAATGCCACTGTCCCAATTAATTTGTAAATGGAAAATATCTGCCTGTGATGAATTCACAAAGTGCTGCTTCTAAAGGCCAATTGATATTTCATATTGTAACTACTGCATACTTGTTACACGCTTAAGTAGATCAGAGCAGATTGAATGACAAAAGTAGTTTTCCCCTCCAAAAACCACTTTTTTGTTCTTTCAGACGCCACTATGAGGAATTTTTGCAAGGTTCTTGGTTTCTGGCTGCTGATCAAGGGTATTTGGTTTTCTCATCTCTGAGAGGCACTGATGGTACAAATAAACTTTTTCAAAACTCAAGTGAATGTGGGCTTGGCTTTTGGGAAGGAGTCAAACATGCTTGCATCCATTCTTTACACCCCATATTAGGCTCTGAATGCCTGGTATTGCAGCTAGCACACAGCATTCTCACCAAGTGTAAATGAGTCCTCCTTAATGCGGATAAGGTCATAAAACTATGGTATTCCATTATTTTGCCTCTACAAAAGCTTATTAATTAATACGCTGTAAAAAGTTAAGTAGCTCCTACTCTAAATCAAGTAATTGAACTGCTGCATGGTTTTTTGTGGCTTGACAGACAGGATCACATCAAAGCTTACTCTGATTTTTTTTGTCTTTCCTTTCCTCCTTTGTCATTTTAAATCTCTCACACCCTTGTAATAAGAGCTGACACCGATCACAAAGCTCATGAGCAGCAGCACCGTTACATAAACCTGCTGGATTATAGTAAGAGGTTTACCTTGGTTTCATTTTTACACACTTTCTTGTGTCTCATGCAGAATAGATGAGAACCATTTAGACTCATTCTTGTGAGATGAGTAAGGTGGCTAAAGTATCTGCCTCCTCTTGGGATTTAAATCTGACTTTGTTGTTGTTGGCAAAGCAAAAAGCATTAATTGCATGACTGTTACATTACAGGCGCATCCTATTTTTAATGTTGAAGTTGACCATATCCTACAGTGTCACCACACAACATGCAAGAAGCTTTATTGTGAGGTAGATAAGCTTTATTGCAAGGGCAGATGCAGATGCTTAGATTGGATTGTTTTTATAAATATAAAGAGCTTCAAGACAGGAAGGAGTCTGTGGCCTTTGCTCTTGCTAAAAGTTGTGCAAGTTTGTTGGAAGCCATAGAAAAGAGGCCAGCCCAAACCAGCAGGATGAAATGTGGCTGTTATGCAGTGGTTTGATCAGAACTTGAAAAGTGCTGCTTCAGGTATGTGCGAGTTTTGAATTATTCAAAAACTGTTACTCATGAATTCAGGAGCGTCTCCCTTGAAAGACAAAAGGAGGTATGTGTGGGGAATTGTTAGGCAATGTAGCTTGTTACCACAGTTGGTAGACCTCAGGGAGGTGTAGGAGTAGTAGGCTGGGGACTGAATGGCTGTAGAGGCTAGATCCCACCCTTATTTCCAGACATTTATGCCTGGGTCATGTTGGGGGCTCAGCAGAGGGGAACCTTGTACTGTGGCTTGAACCTGGCCTACTCTGCTGACAGCTATCACCTGTGAGGGTACTGGCTCAGGGCAGGTACTTAATTCATTTGGCAGTTTGACTCCTTTGTGAAAACTGTGTCTCGTTGACCTGAAGGTGGAACCTGGGATCAGGTTTTGCTTGGAAATGCTGCTGGTAAACAGCCTTTTGATAACTCACACATCTCTGGGGTGATGGCTCTCCAGTAAGGCAATCAGTCTGGCACTTTCAGCGATGTCTTAAATTGGAGGCTGGGACTGGTGACGAGTTAGTGGGGAAGGGAGCCTAAAATAATGATGTAAGTTTGCTGCCTGTTGTAGACATCTGGATCTCTGCCAGCCCTGATGCAGTGGTTTTAAATGTCCCCATTTATGGAATCACACCTGTTTATGCTTAAGTGCCAAAACATGAATATTTTAGCAATGAAGGAATTCACTCAATTGTGAAAGGAATGTGCCTAGAAATGTTCCTTCATGGCGTAACTGAGCATGTTTCAGAGATGTGTGCTACCTTTTAAAAATGCATGCTTGCAACATTCTCCTGGTTCTTTCCTCACATGGAGCCATTTGTATGAGGGGTTTTTTAAAATTTGTTTGGTTTTAAGTTTGAGAGTTCTGCTAGTGCATAGACGCCAGCTGTCAGTTAATTCAGAACAGCAGACTGCTGGTGAAAGACAGCCTCTTTAGAATAGAGGTTACGGAACATCCACCTGATTTTGTTCAAGGGACCTGTACACACTGGACATGGTTAGAAGAGTTCTTGTATTAATGAAGTCCTCCTATGCCGTCCAAGAAGAAGAAGGGATGCCATCTCTCATGATAGGCAAAAGGCTTCTGCTATTTGCTGGCTTTCTTCAATCTGTAGTCAATATGGAAGATGTAAAAACTAAACTGTCATTTAAAGTGGGAGTAGAGGAGAAGCATTCAGATCATGTACCTTACCTCTGCAAAAAATAGGTGGTAAATAAGAAGAACCCTTCTCACTTCCTCGCCCCTGCTTTCTTTTTTTGGTCTTCCAGTTTTTAAAGCATGGTTTTGGAGGTCTGATTTGTGATGTTTCATCCCATGGGGATATTGGGGATATGATGTTGCTGCCTTCCCGACCATGGTTGATCTTGTTTTCTCAGTGTGTACAGTAAAAAGCATATGTTTTTTTGCATACTGGGAGGGGACAGCAGTTGGACTGCACATTTATTGGCATCACTGATGGCCAAGGCTTGGTTCGGCTTATGTTAGCTTCTTTACAAGGAGTCCTGACTTGAAGATGGGCTTATTGATGATTTTACAAGTAATCAGTATTCAACTAATGCTGTTGTAATGAGAAAACCCCCTTTCCTCCTACAGGTAAGACACAAATTTAAACAAGGGTTTTCCTGTTAGGCTATGAAATGTTGAACTTTTCAGAGACCAAATTTTGAATCTGAAATAGAAAAGCAGGATAGGAGCTGAGTGGGGAAGTGGACACTTCGAAAGGGAGAGCCTCCCTGCAGGAAGACCTGGATAGGCTGGAAGAGTGGGCTAACAAGAACCTCATGAAGTTCAGCAAGGACGAGTGTAAGGTCTTACACCTGGGAAAACATAATCCAGGAGTGCAGATTGGGACCTATCTGGCTGGAGAGCAGCTCTGTGGAAAGGGTTCTGGGGTCCTGGTGGACAAATTCAGTACGAGCTTGGAAGGCCTCAGGATGTGGGATACACCCCTCAGAGCATCCAGGTTTTTGGTTATAAATCCTGCAGCCTTGGGAGCCCTGGGAAGTTCAGGTATTTTGACTTGCTGGAGTCTGTAAGCTTTTTGTTGTGGAACCAGGAGCACTGAAGTCCTGAGAACTCCATGGTTTTGTCTCTCGTGTGATACTAATTTCAGTTTGGTTTCTTGGACATTCTTTTCCCTTTTATTCCAAAATCAATTGTGTGGGGCTTCTTAATCTGAGCTTTCATCTATACTACTGTATGCCAGAGTCATAAGCTATTCTTTCCAACTCTTGTTCCATATCTCCTTCTGATGGCCTTCCAGGATATTCAGAGCAGCGACGGGAAAGATGCAGTCACTCAGTTTATACTCAGCAATCTCGGTTCTTTGTCTACCTAGTGCAGCCCGAGGAAGGCTTGTATAATTGAGTTCTTGGTCAATAAACTCATTCTTTTCTTTTGAATTATAAGAACTATATCCCTCAAACACTTGATAGTGTATGCATTTGTCTCTTTGCAGGGCTGAATTATTGTGCTGAAGTCATGTGGCAGGGTTACTAAAACTCATGATTTCTAAAAATAATTAATTTGGGAATGGTGCAATGGTTAGTGTACTAGCTGAGGCCATGTGAGGCACAGGTTCAGTTTGCTTCTCTGCCAGCAATTTCCTATTCATCCTCAGCAAATGTCTTGGTCCTCGAGTTCCCCATATTTAACATGGTGACAGTAGTACTAGCCTACATAATAGAAATAGCAAGGTAAAATATATAATAAGTTGTAAAATGGCTCGTATATTGTGATGACTGGAGTTTTTATTTTCCCTTGTTAAAAACTCCTAGAGTTTCACATTTCATATTCAGGAATCATGGGGGACCATAACAAAAGCTTAAGATATTTTTGCTCAGCTTTCAGTGTTTGTTCCTGTTCTTGCCTGTTGTAGTCCCTCTCCCTCTCACTGGATCAGCAAGATCATTTATGGGGAATGTCTTGTAAAATGGATTTGGAACTTTTACAAGGGGGAAAAATAAGCATAATTTTTATATATTGCTGAAATACCTTTTATATCTGTATTATGTCTTTATAAATACATGGTTATAAATATGTGTATAAACTTGGTCAGCTTTTGCTCTGTTTTGCAGCAGGCGAAGAGGGCAGAAACAGAGGGGTTCAGGAGCACTGTAGCTGGGTGTAATTAGCACGGAAGTTCTGGTGAGATAAAACTAAGGACTGAGAAAAAATATTAAATGTTTTGTGACTTCCAATAAAAACTGAAGTCGTTGGGATCTGTATTTTGAGGACTGTGGTGGACTGGTACCAGGAGGGAACCGAGTAAATCAGTTTCAGTAGGAGAACCAGCCTATGTTGTTTGGGCCTTATTACTAATACCCTTCCTTTCCATTTGTCTGCTGCACCCATTGTGACATCCATTTTCACAGAATCACAGAATCATCTAGGTTGGAAAGGACCTTGAAGATCATCTAGTCCAGCCGTTAACCTAGCACTGACAGATCCCAACTCCACCATATCCCTCAGCGCTATGTCAACCCGACTCTTAAACCCCTCCAGGGATGGGGACTCCACCACCTCCCTGGGCAGCCCATTCCAATGCCTAACAACCCCTTCTGTAAAGAAATGCTTCCTAATATCCAGTCTAAACCTTCCCTGGAGCAACTTGAGGCCACTCCCTCTTGTCTTATCACTCATTACTTGGTTAAAGAGACTCATCCCCACTCTCTGCACCCTCCTTTCAGGTAGTTGTAGAGGGCAATGAGTTGTATCTTGTATCGTATTGCAGAATTTTTCATAGAATCGTCTAGGTTGGAAAAGACCTTGAAGGTCATCCAGTCCAACCATTTTCATAGCTGGTATCTGAAAACGGCCTAAATTCTTACCCCTAATAGTTGGCTGAGCCATTTAGATGCAATGAACTGATGTTCTTTGCCTTGCCCCAGGCATTTGTATGTGGGACTGAAATGATTTTCTTGATGTGGAGACATCTCTCAGCAACAAAATTCTGTGATTCAGTAATCAAAGATTAATGAAGTACAGAGTGAGCTTTTGAATGTTTTTCATGCCCTAATTACTTAAAAGAGGTGAGATCTGTAGTGAAGCAAAATGTGTTTGTTGCCGTGCTGAGGTGCACTGTCTGGTGGGACCACTGTAAGGTGCTGTGAAATGGCCTTGCAGCAGCAACTACCACTGAAGTCTCAGTCAGAGGCAAAGTTTAAGTGCAAGGGCTAGTCAAAACACAGCTGGATGAAACGGGTTACAGCTTTTTCACTGCTTATTTTTGTTTAGCAAATAAGCAGTTCTGTGTGATTTATTAACTGAGCTACATAAATACTGAGTTAGAGTTCCAGCAGGAGGAAGTGGCATCTAATCTGTAAAGCTGCCCCATGGCCACAAATTCAAGTGACATAAGGTTACCGAAGCTTGTAAAGTCTCCCTGGTGGCAACAGCACAACTGTAGGAGGGTCATATGTTTCCTTTGTACCCAGTGGGAGGGGAGGCTGGTCTGGAACTGTGCTTGCCCTAGTGCTTGTTGCTCAGGCTTGGAGTTTGAAGCTGTCTATTGGCTATACGTGTGTCTTTGTTCATTCTGAAGTATAAGCTGTGATGTAGACCCGTCACGGAGAACTCTTAATGGAAGGTGTATTACAGGTAGTGGTAAAGAAGACTAATCTTTTGTAGTATTTGAAGGCAAAAATTGGGAACTGGAAAACTTCAGTAAGGTCTAATAATGCAAACTTGGAAAAAAAAAGCTTGGTGGGACAGTTGTGTTTGTTGGGTTTTTTAACCACCAGTAGAAATGTTTCCACTATTTACAAACTCTGACAGGATTTGTGGAGATTTTTTGTTTATTACAAAATATTCTTTCAGTTTTTTAACCATCAGGAGAGTGGTTTAATTATTATTGTCATGTAACTTCATATGGGAAGCTAAGGCAAATATTTATATTGCATTAGTTTTCACAGGTGCACAGCTTTTTTTTTATTTTCCTGAAGCTAGTCTACGTCTGTAAATTTTATGACAAATCAATAGGCGCAAGAGGGAAAAAAGCTTTAAAACACTTGTGCGTGCTCATAATTTTTTGTCTGAGAGCTCAATTTTGTGTGACAAGTAAAACCCACTGAACGTATCTAGCTGCAGCATAGCACTGCAATGGCACAACTTTACACCGCCAGTAAGTGAATTTCAAACACAAGAGTTTTTTCAGACTTCTAAAACCATATTTAAACATTTTCCTTCTGTTTGAATGCAACTTACCCTTGCTGGCTTTGGTGTCTTAGGCAGGTATCTGGCCGTGGCCTACAGGTCTCTTCCATGTTTTTTTCTGAGAAAGTCGGTTCTTGATGATTGCTCACGTTGAAGTTTGTATGTGCACCATAGATGTGTATAAAAATGCCCCACTCTACTTTGGTCACTGCTAATTTATCTTTTTTTACTTGGGTGTTTGTGTGTATCCTTTTCTGCTATCATACGCACTGCTAAGTGGTCATCTTGCAGTTGCCTTTCTGATGGACACATTTGATGCAGGTAGTTCTGAAATTACTTTTGAAAAGCAAAGTAAATAAACACTTGATACAGGCTTGGACCTGCCTGTTGTTAAAATGTTATTCTAGAGCAGAAGAGGTGAGAGAAAGGTATTACATATGCAAACACCGGGTATTTCATGGCACAAAGTACTTTATAGTGGAGGGATCTTTTCTCAGAAAAAGCCTGTCAAGAAAGGTACAGCACTGCTTTAGGGTGTTGATTCTGATGTTACATAAAAATTGCAGAATTTTAAGGGGCTTTTGGGCACAGATACCTAAGGTTGAATAAATGTTGTATTATCTTTTCTCAAAGATACCTGATAAAATAACTAACAGTGCATTATAATGTGCATGTGAAAGTGTCAGTTGAAAATTGTGCATAATTTTTGCTTTTCCTGGTAGCTGTATTTCTTTCATAGTGGCCTCCTAATATGGTTTCTTTACAAAAAGTAAAGAATAACCTGCATTTTAAATTTGCTATATCACTTTGCACCATCAGTGTGCTACTTTTACACTTATGACAAAATGACGGATGTGGAAGCACCAGGCGTGACCTGAAGTATTTCTCTTCCTCCCCTCCAGGCACTTTACACACATATGCACAGCCACATGTGCATGGTCATGCCCTCTCTGTTTCAGAGTCCTAGCAGGCATGCTGTGCTACTATCTGGAAAAGAAACGTGGCGTTTGGGTCAGCGTTTCTAGTTAACAGTCCACCTGCAATGTAAGATGACTTAGTGCCATACACAAGAGCAATCTCTGACATACTAGTTAAATAGACTGTAAATAGCTGCAGGTTCAGATATCCCTGCATTTCAAGAGTTTTTAAGAATTGATTGATGACCCTGTAAGAGACAGCAGCTCTGCTTTTCTGGTTATAGTTAATTATATCACAGGTGATGGCATCACATTATGTGCATGTATAACTGAGACATGTGCCTATTCAGTGTATGCTGGGTGATAGTCTATTCCAGTGTCTATTCCTTGTCCCGTGGCATTTGGTTAAGCCAGAAAAAAAAATGTAAGTCACTGTTAATTTAATGATCAGGGAGAGGTTAGCACCTGTCTATCTAATCCATACTTTTCCAGTATTTTATTGCATTAAAGGAGTATCACTGTCTCACGGTTCTAGCTCATAAACAGCTAAACAGTACTTGACATTTAAAGAGATTTTCTGTTGTGCACTTGTATAGTCAAGAGTAATTCTAATCCTATTAAAGATATTATGTCATGGAGGCGTGCCCTGTGGGAAAAGGCTTCTGCTAACTGGCTCAATGGAAAGCAGAGGGGAGGGGCGAGCAGGAGGGTGGATTTATTACTGATAGTTAGGTCAGGGATTTCTGTGGGAAATGCCCAGTGGTTGCAGTTGCTGATGATTTCACGGCAACAGCAGTGAAACACAGAGTGTGCTCTGATAGCTGGTTACTGAATGAGATACTGCAAATGGGTGGAAAGAAAAAAGACAGCATGTGAGAGAGAGTCAGAGAGACACAGAGAGGGAAGCTGAGAGCAAGCAAAGTGCTCCGGCTCGAGGAGAGTCACCCAGGTGTACTGCAGAAGCTTTTTGGAAATGGATGCAAGGACCATCTGCTGCCTATAGATTAGAGGGTTATAGACTAGGAGTGGAGAGAAAGATCTTATGGCTCTTTTGAATAAAAATCGAAGTTCTGCATAAGTGATTCATCAAGATAAATAATGAGTATGCTCTTGCATGGGATATTAATGTAGAAATCCATGCTACAGATAGACAGAGTACAGCCTACATTGCTATGAAAAATAAAGCCAGCAACAATGCAGTGAATAAATTCTGCAGTGAATAAATTCTGCAGTGATTATCTGATTTATGTACGGAGAAAAAGAGAAGCAAAACACAGACAGCTCTTATCGCACTGTGACATTTTCAAGGCACTGCGTTTAATGCTGAGAGATGCTATACATTAAATCTGACAACTGTGAAAAGAGAGATCATGGAGAAGTCAAGTAGTGAGGATTCTTCAATTCACCGGAGTCCATCTTTGGATAGCAAAGACTCAGATTTTGCTAAACCTTCTACCTCAGGGAGGCAATTTGGTCGAGGTTTTACTGCTGGAGCTTTCTATGGTACAACTGGATCACGCAAACAGAGCCACACTGGGGTCGGAACCGGGACCGGCGTTGGGACTGGGACTGGAGTAAAAAGTGACAAATACAGTGCACCCAAAGGCAGCAAATACGTGGTCTTTTACCTGGATCTATCCTTTGTTTTCCTTTTAGAATTTAAGAAGTGCAACATGGCAAGAGGCTGCCTGTGTTGTTTGAAATACATGATGTTCCTTTTCAATTTAATATTTTGGGTGAGTACTGCCTTTTCAGTTGCGTTCATTTGTTAGTGTATCCTGTACTGCTACATTATATGTATAGTGCATCTTTGAAGCAGTACAGTAAGTTCCCCCCTCCCCTCCCTCTCTCTCATACCTGCTTGGAATATTTTCGGTGTTAAACTTGTGTCTGTTGGGAAAATGTACATGCTTTCTCTATCTTTATTACTACCTGCTTACTGTAGTTTCGGCAGTAATTCCTCAAACTTGATGTTTTAATATGTGTTTTGAACTGTGTTATCTAAGAAAGGACAGAATTGTTGCCCTTTAAGGAAGAGCAGAATTATCGTAGCATTAAAATCCTGCAGTGGCAGGATTTTTGCATTCTGTTGTAATACTTCATGTTGCATTAAGCTGCAGGTTTATTTAAATTTGAAGTACGTTCTCATTGTCACCATAAATCTAATTTGGTTTTTGTAAACTTCATTTGACAAACTGCTTTTTCATTTCTGTCCCACTTCTCCAATTAAAAACAATAAATCACATATGTTCTAACCTCTTAAGGTATCAGCATAAATGTGAAATGACTGGAATGGTGAATTAATCTGGATTCGGTTTCAGCTGCAGTTGTCCACATTGGTGTGTGAAGTTGGAGACTTGCACTTGCTTCTGAGGGATCAAAATTGATTTTCCTCCATCAGCCAAGAGGCATGAGGAGTTGTAACGATGCCTCAGCAAGCAAGTTAAAAGCATAATGGCTACTTTGAGCAAAGTATTTTCATGTACAAGGGACGGAGGAAAAGTTAAGTAATCTGGCAGCAAGGCATCCTTGAGTGAGCAGCATTGTTTGAGGCAATCACAGAGTAATTGAAATGTTGAATGTGCATGAATATAGCCCAATATGAAATGGTTTGCTTGGTTTGAAATCAAAGGTCGCTGCTTTCCTGATGGTTGCAAAGCTTGGACACAAGAACAAAATCATTCATGGTTCTGATCCAGAAATATATAGTATGCTTCATAAATAAGTAAAAGCACCATCCCTGGATTTATTTTGGAAAAAGGGGCACTAACAGTCTATTTCAGATAGCTACCTCTGGTGTAAAGGTATCATTGTTCAAATCAGGAGTCTTACTAGCAGCTTCTCTGTCTTGACCCACTTCCTAAAATAACCTTTAAGAGCAAGAGTTAATGGGAGATTTGGTACGGTGTTGAACCACTCATGCAACAGTGAGCTTTTATCAGTAATAGACTGAAATGATACGATCACTGAACTTGTGAGTGTCTTAAATAGAAGGGTAGAACTGGTCACTGAAGAACATCTGATCAAAGTTCACTGTGATTTTTAATTTTTTTTTTTCTTTTCTGTACACAAACCCTACCAGAAAGTTGCCTTAACTATTTCTGGAATAAATCACTTTGAATGCACCAGATTTATATCAAACCGGCTATTTGACCCAATGCTGCCCCTTTGACAGCCTGGAAGTATTTTTTTCATATGCTATATGTTGTGATTAGCTTTGGAACAGCTTTTTTCTGATATCATTAGTCATGTCCTCTGTGATCAGTCATTAGGTATCTCTTACCCCTCACCTCCTTAGTTGCAACATCTTTCTTTACTTTTATCTCCTTCCCAAGCAGCAATCTTCTTAACTCTGCATCAGAGTCAGAGTCCATTTTTCCATTCCTTGAACTCACAAAAATATTTCAGACCTCATCTTCATGCTCATTTCTGTCTGCTCAGCTCTCACTGGACTTATATACACACATTGCTTCTGAGGTTAAAACTAGCCTACCATCTGGAACAGTCCTCTAGTGCTCTGTGCTGCCTCAACTCTTATTCTTACCTCTTAATCCCCTTTACACCCTCCCCACCATGACTTTTGTTGTGAGGCTTATACCACTTTTCTTTCTGTTATTAAAATTTGTCATCACATCTCTGTCTAATATTCTAAAAGTGCTTTTTGTATGAACCAGGCTGTACAGAATGAAAATGATACTCTGGAATGGTGAATCTCAGAGATTATAGAAAAATGCTAAATGCAAGATGTCAGGTACTTTTCAAAGTAGTTTACAACAGAAATTTGATCCACCAGCCTGGTTTAAGTTGTTCAGAAGTCCGCCTTTCTTCACTTCAGCTGGCTTATACTCAATTTTGCATGCTAGTCTTGATGTTCTTATGCATCGTTTCAGAGGACTGGAGTCTTGCTAGTTTGTTATTTTTTTAACCAGGCTATTTTATTGTCTTGAGCCATTCAAATGAATAACATTATCATCTCTTCTAACTCATGGAATTGCAAGCTAGAATGAATCGTAGAATCAGAGTGGGTTTGGTTGGAAGGGACCTTAAAGATCATCCAGTTCCACTCCCCCTGCCATGGGCAGGGACACCTTCCACTAGCCCAGGTTGCTCAAAGCCCCGTCCAACCTGGCCTTGAACACTGCCAGGGAGGGGGCAGCCACAGCTTCTCTGGGCAACCTGTGCCAGTGCCTCAACCACCCTCACAGTAAAGAATTTCTTCCTTCTATCTAATCTAAATCTGCCCTCTTTCAGTTTAAAACTGTTACCCCTTGTCCTATCCCTACACTCCCTAATAAAGAGTCCCTCCCCAGCTTTCCTGTAAGTTCCTTTAAGTACTGGAAGGCTGCTATAAGGTCTCCCTGGAGCCTTCTCTTCTCCAGGCTGAACAACCCCAACTCTCTCAGCCTGTCCTCACAGGGGAGGTGCTCCAGCCCCTGATCATCTTTGTGGCTTCCTCTGGACCCACTCGAGCAGGTCCATGTCCTTCTGATGTTGGGGCCCCCAGAGCTGGACACAGCACTGCAGGTGGAGTCTCACAAGAGTGGAGTAGAGGGGGAGAATCCCCTCCCTCACCCTGCTGGCCACACTGCTCTTGATGCAGCCCAGGATACAGTTGGTGTTCTGGGCTGTGAGCGCACATTGCTGGCTCATAGTCAGTTTTTCATCCACCATGAAGCACTACAGGCAGGTGTTCTGTAGTTTACCACCTCTGGCTTTGTACCTGGAATCTACATTAGTTCTACTATGGCTGTCTGACAGGTTTTGGATGTTTGGCTCTGTATGTGTTCCTTGCTGACACTGTACACTTGCAGTATCCTCTCACTCCTACCCTGAACTCCCCACACAACTCTACCAAGTGTCCTCTGTTCCTTCCCTCTCCTGAAGCACTCCCTGCTATTTCAGTCCTATCTTTCTTCTTAACCCATTTTCCCCATTCCCAGGTTTGCCTGTTCTCATTGCTTCCTTCTGAATTTCTGGTAAGAAACCCAAATCCAAAAACGTGAAGTTGTGGCCTGCTCTTGACCAGTGACAACCATCTGTTGTAATGCCAGGTGATTTGTTTTCAAAAAGAGAAGATGCATTTTTAAGCATAAAATTTCCTGAACCTGTAATTCAAAGCAGAACAAGACTCCTGGTCTTCAGAGGTGAGGAGACCACTTCCACATTGTTATCTTTTGACAAAGGCAAGAGGTGTTTTGTTTTGTTTTTCATACAGGAACCAATTTAGGCAACTGGAAACAGAGGTGGAAAAACTGTATTTTAGGGAGTCTTTTAAACAGGTGCCAGCCTAGCAGCTGTACAGCTGCAATAGGCAGTCCAGCTGACCAGCTTGCTTACCGCAAAGCCACATTGTTCTGAGCCTGCGGTAGCAGAAAGCCCATCTCGTGGGAGGTGTTGTTCTGCCATAGCAAAATAGTGTTTCTGAGATGCTTCCTCTGAAAATGAGGACTGGTGGTATCCTTTGGCATCCCAGAATGCTGGGCACTGTTGTCTTGAATGATTCTCAGTGTTGGCCCAAAGAAGGATGTTCTTCTACAGGAAAAGAGGAATCTTTTTCCTTTATTTGCTTCTTGACATAGAGAAGAAGACTGGGACCTAATCTGTCCCTCATGGGGCAGGGAGCTGTACTACTCCCTCAGCTGGGCAGCCAGCTCATATATCTTTGAAGACCAATTATATATGTATACTATATATTATACACATTATTTTTATATAGAATATATTTAAGATAATATATATATATATACACACATGTATAGGTTTGAAGGTGATGGAGAAGTTCAGTGGTTAGTGGATTCTCTCTGTTGTTACACAGTAAACATACTGTCGCTCTGATAACTGTGGTAAAGAGGTGGTGCATTGTTTCTGCCCAGCAAGAATTCAGTGCTTGTGAATTAGATTCATGACAACAAAGTATAGTTTTTGAAAATTAGTATCATGTATATTAGTTAATGTGGAAGGATCACACATGAGTGCAGCAAAGCAAACTGATCTAAATGGGGCCCAGCAGTAAGTTGAAACAGAAGGTGTTTCTCCACCATATCGCTAAGAGATTCAGGTATTTCTCTGTGGCCCTCTGATTCATAGCAGTTGTTCTTGGCCATCTGGCATTGCTTTCTTTTAGAGATTAGGAAAGTCTGAGCTGAGGGTTAAGGAAGCTTATAGTATTTAATTGTGTGGCTAGGATGATGATTTACACTGAATTCATCCTAAGTGCATAATATGTTTTGCAAAGGAACTGGGTAACTACAAATGTTAGTTGATTTAGTTTGTCTTCGAGAATATTTATGTGCAAACATATGGAGATTTTAAAGTAGCCAATATAGCTCTGTAGAAGAAATAAGATATTGATTTTTGCTTCCACAGAGAGCAGCTTAATTCTCAAGAAAGGTAATCACCAAATATAAACATTAGGGTACATGTCTTTCTAGGGTACATTTTATTTCATTGTTTTATTAGAGAGAAGGATTACAATAATTATTTTTGCAAAATGTATCAGAAAATCTTACTGGCTGTAAAATGGAAATTCTATAAAACATAAATTTTAAAAAGAAATTTCACTAATGAAATGAGAATTTCATAGGGTCCTAAAAGGGAAATTTTGAAACGACAGGAATATGTTATCAAAATTTCACTAGAGAACTTTGTAAGTAGACAGTGGTCATGGTTAAATTTTGGGTTGTTCTTTCATGTGACTAAGGTTAATGAGTTCACATAATACACACCTTGTTAGATTTTAGCATTGCTTAATTTTAATATAAAATGCATTTTATTAGGGGGAATATAAAGCAAGATTATTATATCTCTGATCTTCTGTGTTAAAGGAAGCGCTAAGGAAAAGCTAAGTATAGCTAAGAAGATCCTTAATGTGGTTTATTTTTAAAATTGTTAATATTTAAACTACTACAAAAATATGATAGGAATAATACTGATATATTATTAATGGTATAATTATAAGCAGAAGCTACAATTTATCTTAATTAAATGGAGTCAAATTTACAAATTCAGGTATTTAATATTCAGTTTCAAAGTAAATTTTGTAATAGGTTGTGAGCATTTTCCTTTCACTAAAATGTAAGTCTAGAAGAGAAGAAGATGATGGGCTGGAAACTTGCTGGTCCAGAAGTAGCAGCAAAACGTCAAACACAGCAAATCTTTCACTGATACTCTGTTATTAAAATAATGGATAAAGACTATCGCTCCTGAAGAGCATTTTTCTGCATTATTTATTTGTCTAATTTAATCTTATAGTGGGAGTAATTAATATTTTTTCCTGTAGATTAAAAACAATGTTGTGTGTTTATCAGTGAGCACAAAGCAGTAGTACAGCAGCCATGCAGGTCACTTTTACTAAAGTCTCAGATCAGACTAAAAGAAAGGGAGCAGGTCTGTTCTCTGGGTCTGGCTGCTGTCAGAGGTATTGGTACTGTAAAGAAGCTAAGAATTTTAGACTTGTTTATATAAGGTAATCTATACTTATTTATACCAAACTGCAACATACACTGTAGTGCACTGTTCAGTTTGAAGTACAAAGCTTTAATGCTTAACTGAACCTGTTGATCAGACAGTTAAATCTGGTGAAGAGACTTTGTCCCTATACATCACTGAAAGTTAATCTCTGAGGTTTAAGAGGGGTGGAGAGTTTGACCCTGAGATGAAATTGAAATTGCTGACTACAGCAGCTTAGAACAGGAAACACATTCAAATTATCTCATTTTTGTTGTCCTCCCCCTGGCTGCATTATCTGATATTCCCCATTTTCTGACACAGGGAATAATGACAGGGAGAGACAGTGTGTGACCCTGGGATACTTGTCTCTTGGTATAATAGCAATATTTATTTCTGTCGTATTTTGACTCTTAATGACATAAGTCAGCAGTGTGGTGACAATTGTGGTACTATGCTGTGAAAGTAAGACTACTCAAAACCAAACCTCTGCAAAACAGAAAAAAAACAAAACAAGCAAGACAGTGAAATCTGGAAAAAGTTAATGTTTTCAGTCACATTAGCAGGAAAAATTCAGTTTTTAGTAGGGATTTGATATTCTGTGAAAAGATTCCAACTTTTAGTTTTATTTTAGCCTCCAAATGGTATAGTGCTGCTGCCATGCCTACGCAAACATGCACCTCGGTGGGGGAAAACAATTAGATAAACATTTTAGCATGTCAACGTTTTGGCTGGGAGGAGAAGGAAAAGTAATATTTCGTTCAAATGGTGTGGTGTCCTAATGAATATGATGTAAATAGAGTAAATTTAAAAACCTGTATGACGACATTACAGAAAAATGTTCAAACATTATTTGAGGCCTGAGAATAGCTTTAATTTAAAGTAGCAAGGTTTGCTTCAGAGCTGAGTTAGACTGCTTAATCCAAGTGGCAAGGGCCCCATAACTGGTTTTAGGGTCTAAGCCGTTTCAACTTGCTAGGAAAGACATCCGATACGGCATTTTTCACAGTGTTCCTTCCACTAACTGCTCTTTGCTAACACCATTTCTATTCAGGTGGTTTTATTTTTTTGGTGTGGGGTTTGGCTCGTTTAAATTATTTTTGTTTTCCTTCGCTGTGGAAGTGATTTTACTCTAGCTGTAGGTAGTTGTGAGAGCCATTTGTGTCTTTTATTTTGGATAAATGATGAGTTGATTCATGACTCAAAAAGCAGATTTATTGTATACATCTGCTATAATGTAGCCTGCTGGACATAGTTTAATCATTTTTATATGAGAAGATTTATAGTCATTGAAAGTGAGAAGCGGAATAAAAATTTCAAATTGGAAAACAAATTACTCCCCTCCAGCCCTCCCTGTCCCCCTGTGCTCCCAGAGTTAAATCTTTCTTTAAATATATGACTCAGGTTCTATTCCTCATATCCTCCGGCTTCATGACCTTAAGCAAATTTCTTCAGCCTTCTGTGTCTCAATTCTGCTAACTTTTAAAAGCAATGATGATAGCAACTTTTATAAAGCGATGGTTATAATCATGGGGTACAATTATTGTTAACTTTGAATAAGCTTAATAACTGTAATGTTTCTTACTTACCTCTGGACTCCTAGACCCATGCAGAACATTTCAGTAAGCTGCTTGATTTGGGCTTGATTGGCACGCTCTCCTTTTGTCTGTTCCTGCTACCTTCCAGGTAAGTCAGTCTGTAAGAGGCTGATCCAAAGGGGTATAATCTTCCTCATGCGAGTAGAGGATGAGCTTGTAACTCCATTATCTGGCTGTTGGAGGAGGCATCTAATTTGCTTATGTAAATGCTGCTGACATAGAACAAGACCTGAGTAGAAAAGGTGGGAGGATGCAGTCCAATTTGTGGAAAGTAAAGTTCAGTTAATTGGGGTTTTGCCATACATAAAGTTATGGGCAGCCAAGTTACCACAGATAGTATGGTATACTGTACTTAGTAGATCCTCTGTGTTCATCCCATATAATTTGTAAAGTTACTCAACCTTTCAGCAACTCATGGCAACTGTGAATCAAAGGAGGAATTCTGCTGGGTGTCTTGGGCTTTGTTTTAAATATCTTGCAGAAATAAATAAACCACACCTTCCAAACAAAGTAAAGGAACCTAATATGGCTGAAGGTGTGTTATTAAACAGTGAATGTTTGCTGAACTTCTTGGGGACTTGTCACATAAAACTTAATCATTTTAATATCACTTTACAGAAATGACTGCAGGCACTGAACTCAAAGCAATTTCGCAACTTTCTGAAACAAATCAGCTTTAAATCAATTCAGATCTCCATTCAGCTCAGCCCCTTGCTGCTTAGGAGTAACTTAAGTTGCTGAATATATTCAGCAGAGATAAATGAACTTCCAAGTGTTTGGAAATTTGACTGGGATGATTGTTCTTCTTTCCTCCTGCTTTTCTTGAGCTGGGCCAAAGTTCACATGGCTGTTCGAACCTTTTTCATTTAACTACTCCATCCAGTGGAGCAGGGATTGTGAATATTCTTGGGACCTGCTGCCAGTTTGAATTTAAAAAGTCACCTGCAGCTCATCTTCAATAATGTCTCTCAAAACTTGGCACCATGGCCAATAGCTTTATCACTGCTCAGGTAATGCAGGTAGGGCTAGTTTTTCCACAGGGTTATAATACATCCAGACAGTGTTTGTCATCGTTCTTAATCAAGGCATAGCCAAGTTCCTACAATCTGACTAACCAATCTGAACCCATCTTTCAGTGTTTAGTGTCACAGTTAACATGCTGGCTCTCTTGTCTCTCACCCAGAGCCTCTGTGCTGTCTGGGAACACAGCTGCTGGCTATCCCCTGCATCCTTTGGAAGGGGATGCGAGCTGAAGCACAGAATGACTAGCTTGCCATTTCTCTTACTTCTTTTTTTGCTTCCATGTATTTGCTATGTTTTTGTTGTTAAATGCATTAAATGCAAATTAGCGTTTCAGAGTCAAGAGAATTAATAATGTTTGCAAATATTGCTTCTGTTTTATTGGAGAGGAATTCTGTACCTGTGGATTCTTGCTGAATCTACTTGGTCCTCACTAGAAGCTGCATTTGGTACTCCTGTCTTTTTGCCTGTCTTCTGACTCTCCTGAATGAAAACTCCTTGTCCTGTTTCTAATCAAGGCACCAGGGATACGTAGTTTTGAAAATACATTAGACTAATGTCTGTATGTCTTTCTTCCCATATAACACTGGCAAGTCATGAAGTATCAGAGATTAAATTTGTATCCTTTTTATTTCTTTTGTGGCTCTCCCCATATTTCTGTTTTATGTGCATTCTGGTACAATCTCTGCTGCCGTAGGTACAAATTGTAGGTCTGCAGTAGGAAATGATCACGTTACTGTGGATTCTTAAAAGTGGGTGATACATCTTGAGAGTTGCTGCAAGGAATTAAAACAAGCAGAAACTGACATGCTAATCATGTGTTGCAGAATTATTAGTTTCTAACACTGTAAGGAGTTGTGACTGATAAGTATTTATTTTTACTAAAATAAGTGAGTTTTAATGGTTTTTAATTTTTTTATGGTGAAGAAGAGTGAAGCAAGACAATCATGAGCTATGGATGAAGATAAGATTATGAACAGATGACTATAAGCTGTGGGGGTTCATCAGCTTAAAGAATTACTAGTCATTAGCAGAGATGCATTAGTTGCTTGTGTGCACGTTTCTACCATGCTGTACATGTGATGCAAAGCATATTAACTTAAACCAAGCAGTTTACTCTGCAAATAATGTGTGTAGTGGTTAACAGTGGAAGCAGTTAACTTGGAGTAATTCTGTCATATATAATCATCTCTATACACTGCAGTGTCCAACCACTGAGTCTGGAATGATGCAAAAGTGAAACAGAGGGAAAAGAATTGGCACCGTACTATTCAATCAAATTTTCTTGCTTAATTTGCTATCTTAGAGAACTGAAAGTTCCTAGAAGGTCTACTTCTGAATCAGAGGTTTGTTCTTTTAAGCTTCTTGATTGATGTATTAAGCACGCTTTTCTTTAAATGATCCTGCTAAACACTTACATTTTGTTAGTAGCTGTGACACTGCTGAGTAGCGTGGGTTCTTCACAAGACTCATTTCTTCCTCTGTATTGTCTTGGAGAGTTTCCAACCAGTTATGATCTTAAGCAGGTAAGAGAGCTGTCTCTCAATGGATTGTAATTCCGAAATATAAACACCTCATTTTGTCTCATTTCATAGTAGTTTTAAACTAAATTGGTGGTTCAGAATCTTATTGTCCTATACTTTCGTGCCCTCCCCGCCCCCTTTTCTGTTTCATCTAGCTATTGTTGTGTCCCAAAGTGTGCCTTTTCTTCTGCAGTGTCCTTGTCCTCTGGAAACAAAGACACAGTTAAATTATTAAAAAATAAACTTTATGTTCTCAATTGCTCTTTCCTTAGAGTTTTGATTGCCCTGTCATCTCCATTTGCACTGCTTTAAGGAATCAACATTACATCTGTTGCCATAATCCCAGAGTGTCTTAGGACCACTTAATATATTTATCCTCTTGACACCTTGTAAGTATGGGCTGTGCTTTTATCCTCCTGATACAGATGGAAAGGTGAGCCGCCGAAACAAAGAGAATGTCTGCAGTGGAGCACAGGGTAGAGGGCTGAGAGCTATCGGAGACCAGAACTAGCAAGTCCTCATGCAGTGCAGTTCAGCACAGGTAGACTTGTGTTGAGTTCTGCATGGCATTGCCCGTGAGCTCAGAAATGCTGCTGATCACCTCTCTCGAGCTTGGGTATCTTTGTAGTGGTCTTCCCTGCACTTTCATTTCCAGATTAGTTTGGGCAGAGACAGCTTAAATCTGTCTATATCCATGGTGTAGATGTGTCCTACTAAGAGACTTGTACAAAGTTAAACTGAAATTGAATCTGGATCTCTAAAGTCCTTGGGAAGTATCTTAAGCAACAGGTCATCTGTTGCACACCATGCCTTATGAGAGACTTGATGCAGGCAAGCCACCTCTGAACTCCACACACTTGTGTAGCATGGTCCACAGGCACAACTCCTTTCAGATTTAGGACCTGTAGACCATCCTTTTATTTGGCTGTGCACTCCAGAAGTCTAGCGTGTCACTGACTTTCAGAAGTACCTAGAAGAGTGGAAGTTTTCTATGACACATAAATCCTAAACCTCTCCACCACCTGTAAAATGTCACTAAGAAAACTGAACTCTTCTTGAGATCCCATAGATGATGGTCAAGGTGAAGACTTTGCTACAGGATGTCCTTCTTCATGGTGTCCATTGTAATATTTTTATTTTGACTCCAAACCAGCTAATAAAATAATTCCATAAATGATGAAGAAATAAACCAACATTGTATTTAACACTTAGAGAAGGTAGAGCTAAGAAGACGAAAAATTTTCCTGTTGCATGTCTGGCAGTCACAATTCCTCCTACTTTCCATAGCCCCTAAGGCCATATGTTTGTCTTCTCCTGTCAGAGCAATGTTTGCTCTAATGGCTTTTCCAGCATGTGGAATGTAAAAAGAACTCTCTGGTGGGATCTTTTTTCCATTGTCAACATCTGGGAAGATGTTGGGTTTATGGCTTTCGGTGCAACATTGGTTTTGGGTCTTACAGGACATACTTTAAAATGCAGATAACTAGTGTTATCTTTGATCCTGGTTTGTTATTTTTGTGTTTATTTAGGCTTTTTTTAGGTGTTATTTAATATGCCTGTAGAAATGACCTGTGGAGGTAGCTATGATGTATGACCTTGATGTGATAGAGCTATCTGTTACTTTGCCAGGTTGGAATCCCATTTTGGGGGAATTTTAACTCTTTCTTTCTGCCTTTAGGTAGAAATGGAAGCTGGCACTATTGTTGGATTTTCTCCTTCTTTTGTTTCTTAGCCTGTTCTTCCATTTACAACTTAATTGGAAAAAATCATTCTTGTGATTTATGATTTATTAGATGTTAGTGGTAAGGTTTCTATCGTTCTGCTGTAAGCATTTAAATTGATGATCCAAATAAACTGTTGTGTGGTTCAAGTTAAGATGGTTAAGACTACTGTGTTTGACTTCTAGTGGTTTGATTTATCTCCCATTTGTGAGGCTCAAATGTAAAACTGAATATATTAGATCAGACCAAAAGTTTGTATATCCTGTCTTTGAAAGTAGATGGTAAAGAATGCTTAATACACACTAAAGGAATTGAACACATTCATGGAACTCCTTTGAGTCATTTATCCTATGGCCTTCCTAAATTCTCTGGCAGTAAATTCACTTGTTTAATTACGTATTCTGTGAAAGGGCACTTCCTTTTAAGCCTGCTGCTTGATAATTTCAATAGATGCTGAGAGATATTCTGAAAAACAGTGAACTGTCCTCCTTTCTGCTTGTCATTATTGTTTTTAATTATTGTATTTTATTTTTATTTTGTTTTACTGGGATGGGAGGAAAAATCAGAGGAATTCTAGTTTAAAATGAGGTTACTGCAAAATTAGTATTTAGCAGTGCTTAGCATAGCATATGTTTAGATTATAGAATCATAGAAAAATTCTAGGTTGGTAAGAACCTCTAGAGAACATCTGGTCCAACCTTCTGTTGAAGGCAAGGCCTTAGATTATGTTACCTAAGGCCCTGTCAAGCTCAGCCTTGAGTATTTATAGCAAGAGAGATTCCACCATTTCTCTTGGTAACCTATTACAATATTTAATTGCAATTCATACAATTTGTTCTCAGTTTTTCTTATAGCCACACCAAAATTCTCCCTGAAACATCCTGTGTCCATTGTTTGTCTTGGTGGCAGTCTGCTGGATGGTCTTCAATTTCTTGAGCTGGAACAACCAAACCTGGACACAGGAGTCCAATTGTGGTCTAACAGGTGCTGCGTAGAGTGGAATAATCACATTCCTTGATCTGCTGGATATATTCTTGCTGATGTAGCCTGAGGCTGGGTTTAGATGCTTATTCTACTATTTATTTTGTCCTGGTGTACTGGGGTGTAGCTTTTAACATTGAGTATAGAGCAGCAGCACCACGCACAGCACTCCATATAGTGTTCAGTGAGATGAAGAAGCTTTATTGTGAGGACAGAAATATTTTCTTCCTCACTTTTGAGAATTTCCACTCATATTACATTGCTGCAATTAAACACTTTCATCCTTTTACTGTTTTTTCCTCCAAGAGTGGATCTGGCTGCCTTCCCTTGTAGCCTCTTGTGAAGTACACTTGAGCTAAAACTCTTCTGCTTTGAGCCATTCAGCAGTTTTTGTAGTCCACCCTGCAGCTGTGTCACTATAAGTCATACTTAGTTTTAAACTCCATCCAGCTTGAATGTACAGTTGGCACAAGTGCTGACAAGAACAAAAACATTGATCTTTTCACTCCCCCATCCAAGCAGCCGCAGCGTATGATTGTGTTCTCGAATACAGTGTATTGATTTTATGCATTGCTATATGTGTTACACTGCTTCACAGTATTTATTGGAACTGCTGACTGCTTTTTTCTTCCACAGTACTTTTATTTCTGGTCTGATTAGGGCTTCTGCAGTCCAGCGAGTGCTTGTTTTCTCTGTTATGTTTAGTCTCATTAACAGCTTGTGTATCTCAGAATCATGAGATTTTAGGGGTTCATGATTTTTACCAGGGCTGGGGATGGGGTTGGTTAATGGTTGTAGGGTTTTGTTTTGTTGTTTTTGTAAATAAAAAGCTAAATTTTTTTGGTGTACTCTCATGTGTAGCATTTTTTTAATGATACTTTATGTTTTAGACTTACGTTGAGGGAGGTTGAGGAACCACTAAACCTTGAAAATAATGTGTCTGTATGAAAAATAGTCTGTAGAAATAGAGGTTGTATTTTTTTAAATCTTTTATTGAAGTGCGGACTGTGTGACAACTCTGCATGTTTCCAAACAGTGTATCTGTTCTGACATGTGTCCTAGTTTTAGTCCTCTTTAAAGTCCCTGAACGTGTTTTCTTCAGAGGTCTGTCTTAGAGCCCAACAGTATTTCTTTCAGGATGCTTCATCTTACTCGTCCTTACAGAAATAGGTGGGATCAAGCATGTTTCCACAACACACACAGTTCTGGAACGTCCAAGAATGCAGGTTTCTCACTTAAAAACTTCTGCAGCTGTGTGTGAGCAGTAATAAATGGTTGACACAAGCCTCTGGGGACAACTTTAAATGGGTGAACTGTTCCCTCTTTCAGCAGACTCGGGGATTTTTTTTCCCACTGCTTGAATGCTATGTTATGAGCCTGACCCAATCCTTAGTGACAGCTTGTTGGGCTGATTAATGTAGACTCCGGAGAATAGCTCTTTGCTGTCTGATTGATTCATTTTGCCAATAGAATTCACATTCCTGTAGTGTGAATAAGAAACAAGTGATTTAATGAGTGCCCCCCAACCTATTCCACATGTAATAGCCTGATTGGAGCCATGCATGCTTTTGGAAAGCTTAAATACTTGCTGTATGTTACATGCTGAAGATCCACTGAATTATATACTTCTCCCATAAATCCAAATTAGAAAGTTAAGGATGAATTTTCTTCTGCCCCATACAATTAGACACATTATCAGAAATTTCACTGGTATTTAAATTGTTACTAACTTCTAATTTTTCTGGTTCTTAACCACTGATTTTTTTTTTTTTTTGCCTCTCTGTGCTTCCCACCCTGGAATGTGTTTCTCATGAAACTACTATTTCTTTGCAACATTCCCTATTTTTTATCACAAAAGGTGGGAAGAGATTTGTTTTTCCTTGAGGCTGTCCTTATCTCCTGTATCCTTGATTCCCTGATGTTGGTATTTTTTGGTGATGTTCCACCTTGTTTTGTGGTTCTGTGTATAACTCTTCCATAGGTATTAGCTGTGCCGGTTCCTGCTCTTGGGAGACTCTCAGGAGTGCGACAGAACAGATAGCATTATGGCACAGCAGGAAGATAGGGGAGTGAAGCCAGAGCAACAGAAAGGAGAAAGAATTTCTTGTTTGGATCTGAATGGTTTCTGTTTCCTTATTATTAAAGAACTCTTACAACCGCAATCAGGAGATCCTGATCCTGGATCTACAAAGAGTCCTCCAACAAACGTATTCAAGAAGAATGTGCATAAAATTAATATAAAAGGAGGAAAACAACACTATTGTAATTCTATATCGTCTCTTCCTTGTGGGAACATATACATAGAAGTAGTTCTGTCTTTTAAAGCTTTACTGTGTGCATCATAAAGAAACATGAGAGAAAATGGGGAGGATAAAAGCTTCGTTCATTTTTACCCCTAGTCTCTTCCTCCGCCTTTCTTTTGTCAGAATCCAGAGCACACAATTTGTGGCTGCCCCAAGTTTAACTATACACCTACCTCTCTGTTCTCCACATCCAGTCTTGCTGGTACTAATGTTGTAACTGCCCTTTTGTGATTCAAAATTTGAGTAACTGAGTGGGGGAAGCAAAGATCCTGATGAGGTTATGATCAGGTTTCTGAGGAATAACAGCTGCTGGCTTATTTGCTTTCTTTCCCAGCCTCCATCGTAGAAAGCTGAGAGGGTTCATTTGCACTTGTGTGAGGCACTGCTTTTATAAATCTGATAGCACCGTGCCTGCATGCACACAGTTCTCTGACGTGACTTCAGATTTTTGAGTGGATCATCGGTAGATTATTTTCTGTTTTCTGTTGAAAGAATCTCAACACCTTCTAAAAAACCTTCTTCCTGTCCTCAACTTATTGGTAAAAGGTTCTAGAAGCTGTAATTACAATACTGCTTTAGTGACAGTCTCTGGCATAATTTTTTGCTTCATTGCAGCTTGGGGGAGAGAGGGAAGTTTCTTCCTTCATTGTTTCTGCCCTGTAGTGTCTCCTACTTCTGTCTGTTCTTCCAGGACTGCAACCTGATGTGACATTCATTTCAGCAGTGGCTCTTTTTGCTGCAGTATCTGTGCAGATTTATGTCTGGTCATTGATGCAATGTATTTTCTGGGTAGTCAGCTCAAGGTTATCTGTGTTATAAGATGTGTTGTGGGCAGGTTTAGCAAAGAAAACATTCAAACCCAATACCATGAAGAGGAAAAACAGGCTTATTGAATTATATCTGTTTAGGATTATATAGACTGTATAGACTTAAGATCTGTCTTAGGGTTGGAATGAGCACAGCAATGCTGGAAAAAAAGGCAGTGTGTAGAATCAGGAACATATGCTTGAAAGCAAAAACCTTGGGGTACAGAGCTTGCCACAGAGACATGACAGTGTCATCACTGTGCTGGATGGACCCCGAATTATTTTTCCTCTGAAGGATTAGATAGTATTTGTGGTGCTTGTTTTGCTTAAGTTAGGTGTCTTATTATTTTAATCAAAAAATGGTTAAGAAGCACAGATAGAGAGCATGACATTAGACATGATCGAGTTCGAGATTGTTTTAATGATAAGGCACAGCTCAGCTTTTTGAGACTGAGCAGAGGCAGCTTTTTGCCTAGCACTCCAGAAAGAAGGAGCAAGAAGAGGATGCAAATATTTTTGGTTCTCCAGGGTGAAACAGTGAGCATTGGAGAAAGACTGAGTACTTTCGGTCATGAATATGCCTAACTTAAATTGGTTTTGAGTACTTGACAATAGTTGAGCCCATTAAAATATGCCTTTTAATAGAATTTATTGTTTTTTGGTAAAGTTGTTATTTTATAACACTTATGCAAGTACTTAAGGAATCAAGCCTTGTACTCTAGTCTTATCTCAGATCCATTTTTTAGAAAATTATGCCTGCGCCATCAGTTGCAAAAAAACCCAACAAAATGGGCAGCCAAAAAAAGGCCAAACCAACAACTTCAAGGGAAGTCCTGAACCTGAACATACATAATCAAAAGTAGGATTTTTGAAAGCTTTCAGCACTGACTGGGCTTTGCTGCTGCTGAAGTCAACTCTCTGAAAGAAGAATGGGTTGATGGCCAGTTTTCAAACTCTTGAAGGCCTGGTACCCTATTCAGTGACTGGCCAGATCCTAGCAGCTGAGGATTTGTTGAACTTGCTCTCAACAGTGTGTGACAGAGTTCTTTGTGTCTTGAAAACTCCGTTGTCTTTCCAGCTCTGTGGACAGGAATCATCTGGCCTTAATTATCTGTCTGTGCTAATAGATGTCTGCTATGGACATCTATGCTGTGGGCGCTGTATCCGAGAGATTCCCCAAAAGCTCCCTTCATAGGTGACAGAGAGGCTATGGTTAAACTTGTTCTAATCTAGATGTTTCGGATCAGACAGGTAAACATGATTACAAGAGCTTCTGCATTGTTACTTTGTATATGGCTAAAACAAAGTGAGATGGATCTTAGCTTGAATATTCAGTTTAGCATCACTGTGTCAGAGTGATTAATGATGAGGTTGTTTCCATTTGCAGGCTCCCAGGGCACGTGGACTTGTTCTGGCTTTTTTTGACTGATTTTGGTGGTGCTTTTATTTTCTTTTCTGTGAGTAGAATTGTCTGTCATTTAGTGGGAGCCTTAATTTAAAATGTACTTGGCATTAAGCAAAAACTCTCACCTTGGTTTAATTGCTGTTCAGTCACATGACTCCAAGGGATCTCTGGAGTCATGTGACTAATTAAGAAGAAACTTTAAAAAGTTGTTTTCAGAGTCTAGTCATTCAAATACAGCAATAGGGATAGGAAATACATTTCAGCTGACAAATGGCATGAGCTTTTATTTAACAGTACTTATTCAAAGGTACTGAATTGGAAGACCTGCTTAAATGAATCCATTCTTCTATCTTCAGAATAGTGTGGTTTTGTAAAAGAGATGCCTGCTGATTCTGGACTGATACGCCCATGTGATCCCATGGCAAAAGCATGAAGAGCTCCATTTATTCATGACTTCATGGGGACTTTCCACAGCGAGTGCAAGCCAACAGCACAGGACACTGCCATAGCTACCTCTGAACTGTAGCCATGAGGCAATTTCTTTACAGAGGTTTCCTTTAATAGATTTGCTCACAAAAAGATGCCTGGTGATGATGCCTTCCAAATAGGTTTGGGATACACTGGCAGAGGGAAGCATGAGGGTGTCATATTGTGCCTATTTGTGCTGTAGATGAAAGACCTTGTAATTTTTTCATTTCCTAAGCAAAAACTGGGGATCAAAAGTGAGACGAGCCCAAGGACCTGGGAGATACCGGGTTTGCTTCGTGATTACGTGCAAGTGGCTTTCTACTGCTGCCTTTCATGATGTGGAAAATTGCTGAGATTCCTTTTGTCAGGCAACAGCTCTGGTGCAACCTGATAAAAGTGGAGTTTGTTATCTTTTGGGTCAGCTTGACTACTCTTCCCTAACCACTGTCTAGGCAACAGACTGATATCTGGGGTGAAACAAAGGTTTCACAGCTGGTATTGCTCCTCCTAGGGCTGGGAGGTAAGGCAGCAATATTCATTCTCACAACCTAACCACACTATGCAACAACACCAGTATGCAAGGCCGACTGAAGGTAACCTAAGTCTAACCACCATACTGAAAAACACACCCCTGGGAGAAGACCTCATATGTTAATATTGGACCACCTTCATGTAATGAGTTAGACCAATAGGAACACAGTTTGACTTAAGTCACACTTTGCCAATAATACAAAAAGCGATCTGTTAGTTCCACACGTGTGGAGGGAGATCAATTCAGATGGATTGGACTGACAAGTCTTCTCCATCTCCTTCAGAATATCAACCCCACTTTGGTAAGAAATTGTGCCTTCGCTATTCTGTGGACAATGCCCTGGTGAATTATTAATATAGTATAATATTTAGCGCTAATGCAGTAAGAGTATTTATCAATGGCAATTCCGTATCTATTATATCCGTCACCTTAACAAATCACCTATCTTTTCATCTTTGCAAACCTGTCTCCGTGAAGATCCTTGGGAGGGCTCTGACAGGCAGACTCTGAGAAGTGGCTACGCACATAACCCTTTGAACACAAACCATTGACCAAGTCTGGGACTAAGACTGGATCCACCACACCTAGAGTCATCTCTGAGAAGGAGTTTAGAAAGCAAAGGGGTCCTTTCTGAACCGCGTGGCTCAGTGGGAGGCCTCACTCAGCCACGCTTCAGAGTTATACTCTCATCGTGACACATGACAATAAGTCAAATAAATAAATAAATAAAGTCAAGACTCAGGAGAAGCCTAATACTTTTCCTGTGCTAACCCTCCTGAAAGAAAAACTAACAAAAAATCCAAGATGAAGATAGGGACAAGGAGTTTTAAGACACCTTTCTTCTTCAAATTTCAAAGCTTTTTGTTAAGGTAGGCACCTGAGACACAGAGGGTTTGACTGTCTTAACCAGGGTCATGCAGGAAGACATGGCAGACCTGAGAGTAGCACTGTGTACTTCCCTTCTAGTCAGGTCCCCTGTCTGCTAAAGATCATCTCTTTGCTTTTTTTCCCCTTGTATTTTTTGCTGTAGTTTTAATGACCTCTTGAGTAGCAAGCAGATTTTATTAGCTATGTTGCTTGTGGTCTGAGGGCTGTATAAAAGTGTCACTTAGTGCAGCCATTTGTATCTTATAGGTCTCCAGCTCTTCCAACCCTATGAGACTTGAATTAAACTTCTCAGCAGTGGAATGCCACAGGATACATACCTCATACTTAGGAGAGCTCTGGAGAAGGGGGTTTCTATAAGTAATTTGTGAGTGTGAGGTAACAGCAACTTCTTATAGGTCTCTTTGCTTTGTTGCTGCATGGGGCTGACCTGGATATGTGGTCAGATAGGGCTAACCCATGAGTGTCATCTGCATCCAAAGCATTCAAGCCATAATGGCTGAAATGCTATATGTTGGCCACCTGTAATATTTGTAGTCACGTCTATTGACTTTGGTGACTGAGGTAACTTGGAGAGCTTTCCACTTCTTGTCCTTTTAGTGCTTATCCAGCCCAGGAGCAGATCTGCATGTTTCACAGAAATAGTGGTTTTGTTGAGTCCGTGAGACCCTGCACAGTAGAACTGCACCAACTTCTCGAATAACAGAAGTTGCCTGCGAAAGCATTGCTATTAGTGAAAGTGTGACAGAAGAAAATAGCTCAGCTTGTCTCTAAAACCCTAGGGTGATATTTCAGGGTTCAGAGTCAGCAGAAAAAAACCCACACAAAACTGTGTTTGATAACTGCAAACCAAACATGACTGATGCAAAAAAATTGATAATGCAATGCAACACTGGGCATCCCTACTGCTTTTTGACATTGCCCTTTGGAAGAGAGCTATGCTCAATCCAAAACACTGGGGAATATGAGTGGTTTAAAGTTTTGATACTCAAGACAGGAAATCTATTTGCTTGAAAGGAAAAATAGAGCTCCCTGTAAGAGGGCTTGTGTCTCATCACAGCCACATAAAATAATCTTGTCTTGATAATTATAATTTTCTGTCTAGGAGTCAGACCTGGCAGTAGAAAATAGGTGTTCTTTACTGACTTGCTTATGGGTCACAAATACTCACTTTCAGAATGATCTGAGACAGGTTGTTGCAGTCAGGTTTTTGCTAGGCTCATGGGGTTTTAAGTAAGTGAAAAATTGATAGGTGAGCTGCAAATAGAAGCCTAAAACTATCTTAAGCCCTGGTACATAGTATGTACCTGCCAGCCAAGAAATTTGTCCTGGGAGGAAACTTTAACTTCTATTATTCTATCTGTCTGTGTGAGTTTTCTGCTCCTTTTGGGACCCTGCAGGTAACCTGGAGTGGAGCACAGTGGGGCTCTGTCTATGTTGCCATGTGCAGAACGTACCATCTCAGGATACCACTCAGCAACTGAGGTTCTGCTTGATGAAATTCTGAATGAAAAAACTGAGGTTCTGCTTGATGAGATTCTGCTTGATGAGATTCTGAATAAAAAGTGCTCCCAGCAGCTCAGAGTTTGTGATCTGAAATGGGAAATACTTCTCTGTATATATATACACATGGTGAGCTGGAATATAAAGTTAGAGAGGGATTTATGAGAGCTGAGAATTGAACCCGTGTCTCCAGAGGTTTGATTAAAGGTCTTGACTGAAATACTGTTCTTCCTTCCCTTAGGACTTCTAGATGATAATGATCTTTCTAGGGTGTTAGAGATTTCTGAAGTCAGTAATTCTGCAGACACTTCCAGTAGTCCACAATGTCTCCATTCTGAAGTGACGCTGAATGCAGAATGGTCTGTAGACTCCGCGGAAGGTAAATGACTCTTGAAAAAAGGTGATTTATCTCTGTGTTGTCCCTCTGGCTTTTCCAACTGGAGAGGAGGAAAGAAATTTCAGGAGGGGGGAAGCAGTAAATCTGCGCCTTTATAAAGCCAGAGTCCTCCTAATGTCTCTCTAGTTTGTGATTGTTGTGTTCCAAAAGTAATTGTAGAGCAGTTGACTGTAAATGTGGTGAGAGCTCTTGAAATGAGAAAAGTAATTGAAAGGTGAAGGGAATATGAATCACACTCTGTGAATCCTTCCAGAAGAAGGATAAATTTCACATGCTGATCCCTAGGGTCTGTCTTGACCCCAAAGCTAGGATTCCCAACCTTGGTGAATGGTCTCTCTGACTGTCTCCTGGGGATCTGCAAAACCCTCCACACAACCCCAGGAATTGACTGTATTTTTTGTTTTCCTGGCTGCTGTTTACCATGAAATGAAGCACATACTCATCAGAAAAAGTGAGCCAGAGCTGTTGTATTCTTGGAGGATGGCTAATGGGAACAGAGTTTTTAAGTACAGTGGATCTTTACCACACGTAAACTGACCATCTGTTAGAGGAGAGTACTTGCAAAGGAGAGAGAAAGGATATAGTGTGTACCTTTCAGTGAGGATGCTGCTCACTGGTACAACAGTAATAGGTGTTAGCCAGGAGATATTGGAGGTTTCATCCTATTGCTCTTAGCAGCTGAGTTGTCCTTATGAAAGGAAGTTTCTATCTGGGGGTTGCCCAAGCTGACCAAAGTCTGCCATTTCAAAAACCATTTCCTTTGAGGTTCTTAGGCTAGGACAGAAGACTTACCTTGCTGTTTTTACACCCATGGGAGTGTATGCCATTGATGTCATTGGAAAGACGTCTTGAGAAGTCATGAATAGTACTTCTCAAAGAAAGTGCACTGAGTTTTCTGCAATGAAATTTGAAGATAATCTAACATGAGGCTGTCATTCACACATGTGGCCATCTAAAGGGATGAAGGTTGCAGAAGTGAAGAGTGAATGCTGAGCAAGCATTCTGTCTAGAAAGCAATCCAAAAAAGGTAGATAGCCATCATTTAATAAAGTATTTATTAGCATTATTGTTATGCTTTTATGAAATAATCAAATTATTTTCAGGATGGCTGCAAATAGCTATATGGCTCTGTGTGTGTGTGTGAGGATTCTGTGTATAGTGGTGTAATAGTTAGATGTTGCTCTAAGAGAAGTTAGCCCTTTTTTACTTGCATTCATAGTGTCAGGTAAAATTTACCTTAATCTGTAGCACTTCCTTACTGAAGTAATGTCATTCCTCTCAGAATGCTGATGCTTCATGCCCAGCATCATGCTGCATAGAAGCTCTTCTCCACTTTACTACCTGTGGTTAATGAGCACATACAGTTAGCCTGTTTCCTGGGAAGTCCATGACCATTCTCTGGCTTAACCTCCTCCACTTTTTTAAGCCATGCATAAGGGTAAGTCATGCTAAGCTGATACGCATCCTGGTTGATTTGTCTATTTTTTGTTTTTCAGTGCAGTTTTCTGTTGAAATTGTTTCTTGGTGGCCAAGATTTTTTTAATTAGTTATGTAAACCCTGTTTGATCAGATTAATAATATGGTAGGAATCTGTAATATTCTTATTTGCCAAATGACTTTGCTATACTCACTTGCTAACTCTAACTGGAACTGTTGTACCAAGACCTCTCTTGACCCTATTTAAGGCCAGTACCTGTTGTTGCTGAAGAAAATTAAACGAAACTTCTATGCATCTAAGCAATTAAGCAGTGTTGTACCATGGGGGGAAAACAACTTTCCTTCATGACCCCCAATCTCAGTACTTACTGAAGAGAGAGATTTGATTACCCATATCTTAGGATGCAGAGCTGCACATTAATATATTTTACACTCTTTTTCTGTGTTTGTGCACATCATCCTAATTGATCTCAAGGAAAAGAAAGGCTTTTTCATTTCCAGTTTTCATATTCTGTTCAGTCCTCTTACTGCCAAAAGTAATATTAAATACTCTAGAGAGAAGGTCATTTATCAGGAAGAGGGGTTTTGGGACTGGTGAAGAATTAGGTTATCTTTACATTATGAAACCACAGTGTCAGAATTAGGTCACAGTTTCCCTTAATGTCTCTGTGTAACTGGCTGAGAAATCTATGGAAAAACTGAGATAGCAAAGAGTGTGTTCTTGGTGAACCAGGGAAAAACACTTAGTTTTCTGGGTTGATACTGGTCCAGTGCACTGCTAAGGGATGCACTGATGCTGTAAGTCACTCAAGGGGATCAGTAAAGGTACTTTTCTTAAATCTATGTAAAAATTATGCCTCACATAGTGTTTGGGGGCCATCTAGCAGATGGTGGGTTTATTTCCTTTGGATGAGAGGCAAAACAGCCTTCCTGGCCCTCCTGGCCACTTTTCAGAAGTGCTGGAGTGCTAATCCTGGCATCCTAGCCAAGACCAGCTCGGGTAATTATGCACTGCCTTCTTAAATTCCACATCGTGTCCAAGCGGGCAGACTATTCTTCAATTCATGTCCCAAACGTGGTATCATAGTTAGGTATTTTCCCTGCTGTACCTTGTGCTGATTATGTGGATCTTACACAGTGCTACTGCTATTGCTTTTACCATCGTTATTGTTGTCCTCTTATTATTGTGTTGAGGTTTGTAGGAAGAGATGATATCTTTATTTGACCAAATAACAATGGTGGAGAAAGAAACCATAATGTAAGTGTCAGAACAATGTCTAGAGATTAGTAGCGACCTAGGCCTTGTTGCACAAGGTGGTGTGTAAATGCAGTTATAGGCAGGGTCTGTTTTGGGAGCTTGCACACTCAGAAAATGAGGCAGGTAAAGGGATAAAAGTATGCAAGTAGAGTGAACGATGGGGTGACAGGTAGAACTTTTGCTGGTGAAACAGGAGTGGAATTCATTCTGGAGGTGGTGAGTTAATTCACAACAGGAAGGGAGAAGAAATGTAGAAGAGATGGGACTTCATGAGCCTCTAGGCCAAAGAAGATAGGGAAACTGGGTAGAGCAGAGCTGAGATTAGCAGGTTGTGAAAGCTGGTGTTCAAGCAAGTGGCTGATTGGCACAATGGAAGAAATTTTCCAGGCGTAACTCTTATGTGGTCATCAGAACCCTTTTTGCCTACTGTGGAACAAGCTGCACTCATTCTCCTTGCTTGGCCTCTGGGTCTAGGTTCCTGGTATCCAGTTCTGCATGACTTGGGGTGAGCGTGGAATACCGTTGCGTGTCTATGGACACAAAAGGGGGAACAGTACTTTGTTCCACAGCTTACACTTAAGCTGCTTTGGGGAATACAGATAGTTCCACTTTGGTGTTTTAATTAATTTTCCACCAAACGCTGCATGAGCACATGGGGTGAAATGGTGCTGGGATGGAGCATCTCATGTAACTGGAGGTTGCTATGGTCAGTGCAGCTACTCTGCCACTAATGAAAATGGTACAGAGCTTTTTAAGCAGCTCAGGTGGGCCGGCTTTCTTAAGCAAGGAGAAAAAGGCTTTAGTTTCAGATTAGTGTTGCTACTTTGAGAGGAATATCCTTTGACTGGAAAAGTCCTGAGAAGAAAACCCTGGACTGTTCTCCAAACCACCTGCTTGCAAAATGGCTCTCTTCTATCTACTGTGGAGATCTCACTATTTGTGATATTGGGGAACACTTGCTATAAACACATCCACTGTTTATGTTAGTGTCCTAGAGCATAGTTACTTTTTATGATGCTAGTTTATGTAAAAATTAGCCTTGAAAAAGTGGATTTTTCATTCAGTCATTCCCTGCAGAACTTTCTAATAGCTTGTCTTTCAGCAACCAAATATAAAAAGCAAAGTGGTTTGGCAAGTCATTTTGTGCAAACCACAGCAACTGTCCTGCACATGGCCCGACAGTGAGGTAGGTGTAAGATGTGTCCCCCACTGGCTTCTCACGGCCCCCATACCTACATGTGACATTTGAAATAGCCTAGCCTGAGGAACAGAATAATTCTTTACTTGTTGCAGTACTTGTGCTGAATTAGGAGAGCTCAGCACATTTTTCTTAGTGCTCTTTTTATTGTTGAAAACCAAACAAAATGCAGAGGTCTACATTTATTTTTCAACTGCTGAGTGGAAGTAAGTTTTACGTTTTTATTAACTATGCTCTCCTTACGGAGAGAAGCTATCCTAGCAGATGATGGGTTTATTTCCTTTGGATGAGAGGCAAACCAGCATAGTTTCACTGCTTCAGCTGCTCAGACTCTGGTTTTGGTTTTTTATGATTCTTGTCCTCAGTTCTGATTCCTTAGTTACCCCATTACTGAACAGCTGAACATGACCACCCAAGAGAACAACTTTCCACTCGTGTGTGTTGTGCAAATGTAAAGTTTCAAACTTTTAGAAGGATATATTATGTTGCGATGCTTCTAGTATCTTGGCTCTCTGTGAGCAGAGATGCAGAGAATGGAAGAAGAGGAGGAGAGATGGGTTCTTATAAACGAGGAGGTTTGGTTGATTGCTGTTTGAGCCTGCTCATAGTGTGGTTTTTAAAAAAAGGTCTTAAACATGAAGTTTAGAGGGACCTGACTGTTAATTTTTACTGTAAACAAAGGGAGTAAAGAGTAAAAGGGGAAATGTGCATTTAGAAAGCAAGTAGGCAGGCCGTTGTAATAACAGCAATTGGCACAAAATTGGAATTGAAAGAGGTTTCTCTTATAGTAACTTACAATGAGAAGACTTGTAAGAGTAAGTCCTTCCATTGACTGATTATGCTTAGCTCCTTGTATTTTCAGTGGGAGTTGAGTGATGACTCAGCACTTTGCTGTCTTATGTTCAAATCATTCCATTTATCGAGAGAGCTGAAAGGGGTGTTCAGAGTGAGGGAGTTAATACAAAAAAGCGAATTAAGAGCTCTAGAGGACAGTAAAATTGTTCCTTCTTGTAATGGTGAGGAGCGAGTTTTAGCTGTGAAGACAGCAAAGCAATATACTCCAAAGCAGATTTTATCGAGTAACTGCAGCACTCTCTTGAAATACTTCCTAATTCTTATTACTAGTTCTGTGATTTGAAATTGCAGTGCTGGTTTCACGTGGAGGTTTGGGGGGCAACAGTTCTGCCTCCTCGTGCATGAGAACAGTGCCTATCATGGGTGCTACTGCACACAAATGAACAGTAATGCCAGTAAAGTAGAACTTGTTTTCTCTCCACACCACAAAATTTCTTACAGAAAGCTGGTTTTGATTTTTAAACAAGCCATCACCTGTGCTGTGTTACTTTTGAAATCTGTTTCACAAAAAGAGCAAATGCTTAGTCAGCACCTTCCACGCTGACTAAGAGAATACTGGACAATAGAGATGAATAGAATAGAGAATAGCAGAGATGTATAGAACAGATAATGTATAGAGATAGACGTGTAGAGAATATGTATAGAGAACAGACATACATAGAATATACCAGAGAATACCAGATGTAGTGCTCATCTGCCATACATGTTAGCAGCATCTTGAAATAAAAATCTCTGAAGAGAGATTAAATGTTAAATACATTTCTGAATATTTTCGTGGGGTTTTATGTTCAGCTCTATCACAAGGTGCTTTAACTGCTGTCTCTGATTGTATGCACCTTTGAATACACCTGAATTAACAGGGAGATAAAATTTGTTGCAAGCCACAGTTGCTCGCTGTATACTTTACTAAATAAGATGCGTCTGTTACTGCTCTCTCTGGAAGACTTTATCTTTCTATTATTAGGAAATAACTCAGTTGCCCAGTATCTAAAGGTATACTTCAGGATAGCTACTTTGTAGCTCTGAAATACTTCAAGATCAGCCACTGCCTGGGATTTAATCATGGAGCCAGAAGCCCGCTGCTGGCTAATCCAGCCCCCAGCTGCAGAACGGAGAAAACGAGCATATTTGGGGGGCTACTGAATCTCACATCTGGAAGTTATGGGATACATCTACATGCAAAGCCAAGCACCTTGTGTGTTAGAGTAGTGGGCTCTGGAAAGCTGCTGTTGTTCTGTTGTTTTCTGCTCTCCCACCTGTGAGCTGGTTCCCAGCCTCAATCTGTTACCACTCCTCCCCTGCCCCCCCCTCCCCTCATTCCATGCTGTGTGTCTCTAGTGCTCCCGTGAAGTCAGAAGCTGTATTTTTGGTGCTTCTGTGAAACTTGGTCACTAGCTACTCTGTAGCAAGGGGTGTTTCAAAACTGGTAGTGAAGCAAAGAAGGAATGAACTTTTCCCCAAGTATTGCAGGAATGGATTCTTATGGAATTTGCTCTCATTCATACTCACTTATGTCTGCTGTGATATATGCCCAGAGAAGGGTTTTTTTAATCATATGGGTTTGTAAGAATCATTATGTAACCCCTCCTGTATCTGATGTATGCACAGAGAGGAGTCTACACCATGTATGTGCCAGAATTTGGATGTGTGATGGTCCTTCAGCCAACATTTCACAGGGCTAAAGTAACGTTTCCTGGTATTTAAACAATTTTAGAGGAAGATGAGCTTTCAGACAATTTCAGAAAGAGTTGAAATAAGAACTGACTTGGATCAGCCTTTCATCTGTCTCAGGTGTTGTGTGCTAGAATTTGTAGAATATTTGCGTAAGATGATGTTGCCAGGGGAAGGGGCTGAGCTATTTTTTCTACCTCCTTGAAATGGCAATTCCCTTCTGTTCTTCTGTGTTGAAGCCTTCAGTATCGGTGAGAAGTTAACTGTCTGCTAGCCTTAGTGTAAGCAGGTTTTTGGCTGCAGAACAGAAGAGTTTGGCTTCTCTCAAGCAAGCCTCCTACACCTGTACATCTCACCTTGACAGTGTTCCAGAGAGAACTGGCTGAGGTCATCTCTGTGTTTGTTCATCCCCTGATATTGCTGATTAGATGCTAGAAAAGCTGCCAGCTGCTGTGGGCAACATGGGTACTGGGATGGGCCAGCAGGTCCTTTCCTGTCAGCTGGTAATTTTTTCAGTCTGTTTCAAACTGTTGACCTAGATAAGGTGAAAGACGGAATATCCCTTGACCAGCCTGTCATCCCTGGAGCCATCTGGCTCTTTCGCATCCTTGCACATTTGCATTTATAGTTCAAATGCTGAAAGATTGGATGATGCCTTGGTTTCATGGTTGTACGCACTAAACGGATAAAGCAAAATAGATTTATTAAGTGACTTTCTTAAGAACCTCATTTAAACTTGCATGAAACCTTTCTCCCCCAGTTATGACTGAATTGCTGGTATCCTGTTAATACATTTGTCTTTTAAAGGAAGATTAGGAGCGATATACAATCAAGGTAGTGAAATTGTAGGAACTCAGGTATTCTGAAGTATTGTACAGCACATTGACAGTGTTTGTGACTATTTTTGTTTGTAATGCCTCAGTTGCCAGTGAGTTTGCAACTTCCCAGCAAGCATTTTAGAAGTAGACTAGCCAAAGTTTACGACCCAGAGCTAGTAATTTAGGTAGATTTAAAAAAATGAGGCTAGCATTGCAAAAAGGCTTACAACAATTCTTAATAGTGCTTGCTAACTCTGTGTATGTGTGTGTTTATAGAACAAAAAAACCAGGGGAGAATTTCTCTGATGTTATGTAAGCTTCCCAACTAACACCTGCTTTGGCTTTCCTATAAGTCTCTCTGCCAGGTTTATTACTTCAGTAGGGTTTGGTAGAACCCAGTAAGTCCCCCATCGTAGAGGGCACTGCAAATGATAGCAAAGGAGACAGCCCTTGCCCCTTAAAGACTGTAGTTAAGAAATTTGATTGAGGGCAATGGTTGATGCCCAGCCAAAAAGTGAAATTAAGGGCAAATAGCAAGTTCACTGGTGTATTAGGTTCTTAGTGCTTTAAGTTGTGGTTAGTGACAGTCAATCTAACTGGGGGCAGTTGGCTGCTATTTTTGTGAGAGCTTTTAAAGGAAGACCAGGCATCTATCTTTACAATTTTAAGTGTTGAATTGATCCCATACAGTGTGTTTGGCAAAGAAGGAAGCAAATAGTGTTTGGAAGATAATGGTGTCAGTGAATGCTGAGGTGAACCATACATGTTCCAAACATGATAAAGGAATTTTTACAGCCAAAGTAGAAAGGTGATGGGTTTTGTAGGGATGTGTTGCCAGTAAAAGTGTGGAATGATGTGAAGGTACCTTATGTAATAAATATGCCACTGCATGGCTGCTCAGCTGCAGTGGCATTGCTTCTCACAGAAGCAATTCTTCACAAAAAAATCGACTCTTATCATCCAGTACTGAGTGGTAGAAGCAACTCTCTTGCTTTTGTGTTGAGAGTTGTTTCATTTGCCTGTGTTGACACATCAATTACTTCCACGTTTAGAGTTAGGATCTAATTAATTGGAAAATTAAGTGCCTTACAGTCATTGCCTGGTTATAGTGCAGCAACGGCAGCTTCTTACTCTGGTACTAAAATGACAGTCAGAAGAAATGTGTGCCTGCCTGCCTGCCTGCCTTTTGTGGGATCTTGGCTCCTGCATTTCTGGAGGACAGTTTTCTCTGTCTGCCAGGATCATTGAAGATATTCCCTCCCTCTCTAGTATACCTGATACACTTCAAGACTCCCCTTTTGGGCATCAGAAAGCAGCTCTATGTCTTCTCCTCTCAGAGCAGGGGTTTGGCTGAGCAGATGCAGCTGCCTCCAGCCATGCCCGTGCTGTCCAGAGCACCTCTGCAAACCTTCCAGTGCCTCTGGAGCATCCAGGCAGATCCAGTGTGGTGCTGGAGCTCTGTTCAGCTGTGTATCTCACAGGCAAGGGAATCGTTGACACCTCTGTTACAGCTAAGGGAAAAATCAGGATGCCTAGCGCATCTCTTAGAATGATGGTGTCATTTTGGAAGCTGTCAGGGTTAAAAATAAGTCTTTCATTTCTGTGCTGGACACATTTGCTCAGGTATGGATGACAAGGTGTCAGAACCTAATTTTAATGGGAATCTTTTTTGACTTTGTTGCCTGTTTTTCAGATGTATGCTATTGTAAGCACCACAAGTTTAACCATAACATCTCTCTAGTCTTCTGAGCCAAAAACTACCAAATATAATGTATTCCTCTAGTTTCACTGGTCTGACAGTGCACTGGAGGCTTGATCTATGCTGTTATAAAGTGCTTTGTTACATTATACAGAGAGATTAATCTAATCAAATCTTAAGTAACTATCAGTTGGTCCTTCAACATCCTGCTCTTCTGTCATACTTTCATGGCACAGTGGTTGGAGATTTTAATACCATTTCCACTGTAAAGCGGTATGTGAAATGCTTGTAATGTCAAGTAAATGGCTTTCCTGTGTCTGCACTTCTTAACCTTGCAGAAGGAGGAACCTGCAAGTCATCTTCAGTTCTGTGTATATTGACTAACAGTGAGGGAGACAGCAATAAAGCTACCAGTCTTTTAGCAATTCTCTTCCTATGCCGTGTGAATGACATAAAGCACAATATAATGGGTGCTAAAAGTCCACAGTTTTAATATATGGAATTCTAAAGACAGTTCTCCATACTTGTTCTCTATTAATTTGCTCATGTTTGGCTCAAATAGTGACTTTAACAGTTTGATTTATAGTGCTGCTGTTTTGCTCACAAATTGGAGACGTTACTGTGCTAAGTCTGCGTTTAAAATCAATGCGGAGTAATTGCAGTGTGCTCATAGTTTAAAGACATTAACAAGAGAAATGTGCTATAGCAGCAATACTTGGCACAAACACAAGCAGTTACAGCTAAATTCTATGTCCATTTCCAAGCTAATTTGAACAAATTTTCACAGTATAGGTTCTTAAAGTTGGTTACTATGGAAAGAGCGATGAAAAACATCGGGTTGAGCTATCTTGATTAACCATCTTGCAAAAACATTCTGTTTAGAACAGGTATGCTGCTTATCTGTCCTCCAGATTCAGTTTTCCAGATGCCTGTCTCCAAGTATCTGCTGCCTCATTTGCTTTAAAGTATAAAATCTTTGGTCATGTTGAGACTTCGTACGATGTTACGTTTTGTAGTCTGTGGTAACCTTACAGTTTGGCCCTGTCTTCCTTCTATTTGCCATTTTTTGCAGCTTTATTATGGACAAATATGATCAGTTGTATTTGGTATGCCTACATTAACATATTCCCAAGCTCCTCTGAGAGTCGGCATATTGGTCACTAACAAAGCAAGTTGCTCAGTCTAATGGAGAGTGTCTGCTCTTCCTGTAATGAACAAAGTAAGTACGTGCAAGTGTTTGATTTCTGTGACTGTCATGTGTACTTGAAGTATTTTCCATTAAAGTTGGTTTTTTTTTTCAGTTGCCTAGTTTGCATATTGGCAAAAGTTTAGGGTACAAGCAAAGAGGACGTGCTGTTGCATCTCACTTTCTCTGAAGATGCTTGTGGATCTCTGTGGGTAGAGAAGAGCAATAAACAATGGTAACTGCAAATCCACAGAGGTAGTGGAAAGCCTCTGGAGTAGGTGCTGAGTGATGGGAGATTGCTTCTTAATTGTACTGTTGCATTTTACCTGGCAAGGCTTCGAGTTGACTGAGTGCCTCCGAGTATTTATACTCTTGATAGGAAAGAAGCAACAGAGTGGTGCAAGTGGAATTTCACTTGCAATCTCCTGCCAGGTATCAATTAAAGGTATAAGAAATGTGCGCAAGAGTTGTCATGAAAGCACTGAATTAGTGGCTTAGACAAAAGGATGTATGTTCTTCAGCTGATGTCATAGTATGGCCTGACATTCTCTGATGTGTGACAGACAAATAGTGACAGCTGTCACAAAGTATTTAATTTTAGGTTTGGCCTGATTCCAAAATCAATTTGCCCAGCTATGTATCTACACACCTCCACTTTGCTGAAATGTTAAAAATTGAAGTTACTTTATTGCTCTATGAATTAATTGCTCAGTTTGGCTGTACAGAAGTGTGTACATGTATGTGTATCATTACTTTAATATTAGCTTGAAGTTATGCTGCATAGCAACTCAAATTATTTTGTTATAAAGATAAAGGAATTTTCTCTGTAAATGAATAGGAAGTTAAGAATATGAGCATCAAATGTATAAACTTAGAGCTAAGTCAAGATGTCAGCATTTTACTACTTTTTTTCACTGCTAGAATTTCTTTCTCTCTTTGGTCTTATTCAGTTGGAGGAAAAATTCTCGTAGTATTGATTGATGACAGAATCTGTGTAAGTGTCATTAATGTTGTGTGTTAATACTTGAGGAAAAAATAAAAGGGTTCTGTCTTGGTCTGAGAAAAAATTTCCATTATTGCTATTGTGCCATTCATGTAATTGCTAGTTTTCTTGCAGCACTGTTTCTTGGTTCTGATGTCCTCTCTAGGGGTGAAAAGCTGCTTGGAGGTTCAGGTGACAATATCTTCATATGCACATTAATAACAACATTTTACTATCACGTTACACTTCTATAGAGCCTTTCATCATGGGACTTTGACATGCTTACTGTAAGAATATTTGTCATTTGGAATGAGTGTCTTTTCCTCTGTCTGAGAATTATAAGCTCTTCACAAATAAGAAAGATGGGAAGCATAATTCAAATGATGTGGACAGGGTCACACAGCAGGTTGCTGGCCATTGAACATCAACACCAGACCTGGGTGCAAATGTTAACACTTAGTGGTAGCCTTAAGAACTAAAGCCAGAAACTGAGAATGGAAGTACTGACTTGAAGCTAACTTGCTCTAAGTCCTCTATTATCTGCTAAGGTTATCATACATTTAATATATTTCATACTTGAGAAAACTGAAGGGCTTTAATAAAGAAACACAATGAGCCTGTCATTGTGGAAGGGAACAATGAAGGATATAAGCAAGTTCATGCGAGTATGGAATGCGTGCAGGCAGCCAACTTTGTGAAAGAAGGAGCTGTAACACCATGTATCTACATCAAAAGTATGGCATCATTCTGTTTTGCAGCCTTTTAAGGTTTGCTGGAGAGTGTTAGTAAAATGGTAGCAGTGATCCACTAGTGCATCAAAAGGATGTGTGGAGTACCGTAAGAAATTAAATGATGATGCACATTCTTTAATTAAAGGATGCACCTAGGGGAAAGAAAGCACTTTTATCTTTTATGTGAGTTCATATATGAGAGGAGACAAAAAAGGGATGCAAAGACAGGGTCTCTCTCTGGTGCCATCACTCTTATGCCCAAATATAGTAAATTCATGAACATTTAAAAAACCTGAAATGTCTACTGCTCATGAATGTTTCTCCACAACTGATGATGGGAAGAAAGGAATGCTCAGTTCTCCTGAGGTATGCAGTAAGTGATTCATCTGTTGTAGGGACAGAGACTGAAGGTGACATTGAATTGAAAAATACTGGTGAAAACTCTCATCCTAACTGTGTAGAAAAGTGTCAGAGAAAGATAAAAGAAGATCCTTTACGGCTGGTGTCTGTTCTAGGTGCTTAACAAAGGGGAAGATGAGGGTGAAGAGTTGCTAGGGGAAGTAGGTGGTTTGAATTAATGATTTGGGGACCCTTGGGGTGCTTAAAAAATCCAGAAATCTTTTGTGAGAAAATATGTACTGAAGCAAATGCACTCAATAAATTTCCAAAATTTTAATGAAAAACAATTTCCTGTCGCACCAGATGGTGGAATCTGACAGTCTTTTATCACACCATGGTGGGCTGAGCTGATCGTGCAATCTATGCTGGAGTTGGGCATGGTGAAGACTAGACTGGGTGATCCTAAAGGAAGACTGTTTGCTGCAGGACTTGATGTTGGGAATCAGCAGATGGTGCTCTGTGTTCCCATTCAGAAATAGTTAAATATGCTGTACTGCAATAAGACACAAGCTTCTGATGAGAAATTTGCTGGGATGATGTGTTGGTTTTGCTTACAGCTGCCATGTTTTCAAGCTAAAGTTTTATTGTCATCTCTGTGAGATGAAATCCTTTTTGGACCTGTGTAGTTTTCATTCAGGGGGTTTATGTATGTTCCTGGCCTTTAAGCCTTCTCTGGCACAGGAGGGACCCAGAGAATAATCTCAGCACTACCATTTGTTACATGTGCTGTCTCGACAATAGATGTTTGAATTTTGATGCTGATTTATGATGTATTAGGAAGAGTTGGCTGGTCGACTTGATGGCTGGTTACATTACTGTCAAGAGTGTGAAAGGATCACATATTGACTGTACTGTGATGTAGCTCCCGCATAAGCTGATTTCTGTTTGATGTGAAATGGGTATCCTGATGGTTTTCTGCCATTATGAATTAGCATTTTTTACAAGATGGTCTGTCTGATGCGCAAAGGGCGAGACATTCAGATGCTGGTTGAATCTGTGTCTTCCTTGGGGTAGCCTGAGCCACAGCATGCCCAACCCATGCTGCTTCAAACTCATTAAGTGTGACTGTGATCATGAATAAGCTACTTTAAGAGAAGCATTGTGCCTGAGAAGTACTGCTTGCAGCTAGCTTTTGTGTATGATGCTGAAAGCTCACAGATTTTTAAATTGCATGCTGATTTCTCCATCCTCCAAGTTATATTAGGCTTTTGTTTGGTGCTGTTTCTGCAGTCTTTCCGACGACAGAATTGGTATGGACAGGGTGAGCCCACTTCAGGCACTTTCTCAGGCTTGCTGATAGGGTAAGAACTTGGGACAGAAAAAATCCATCAGGCTAGTTCAGTCAGGCAACAAGTGATACATACATGGTGCAGAACTGCTTGTTGAACAGCCATCCAGGGACCTGCCCTCCACCTGTGTAAGTCATAAAACACTCTGGTAGGTTGGAACAAACTAAATGTCTTTTGTACAAAAGATGAAAAAGATAAAAAAGCTATCACAAGCTGCAGGAAAGTATGACACTTCTAGGTCTGTACAGTAGTATGGACATTGTTAGTCAGAGATGACTGTGTGATCCTTGTGAGTGGACAGTATTACAGAAGTAAGCAGATTACCCCCATGGATCCTAGAATTCCTGCTTCAGGGAAACTTCTTTCCGAGCCTGAATCTGTGCTTCTTTTTATTTTGTTTCATAGTCGAGTTGCACCATTAAGCTTCCTGGTAGTTTCTCAGTGCGAGGAGCCCTACAAAACCATGAAGTGTGTTTTATATTCCCAAAGAAACAGAATGCCCATCAAAATCAAGCTATAAATACTCTCCTTTACCAGTGTCATTCCTAGTGTTATCAGTCTGTTTGTGGTGGGGGATTTCTAATATGAACATCGTGTTTTTTCCTAGTGGTCTAGGATAAAAATCGAGACAGATTAGCATTATGGTACTGTGAAGGTCCATAAGCAAGCAATGCTTTTTAGGGAAACATATTTCTTTTATTATACAATTGATACACCCCACCCCCCACCCCCCTCCAAAGGGATGATTTCAGGCATACAACTTCATTGTTAGATTTGAGTCCCTCTCATCCCTACATTTCTTCAAATCGCCTCCATAGATTTTACTAGGAAGCAGCCAGGTTTGACATACATCTATTTTGGATTTAAAATTAATGAAAATCAGTCATTCAGGACAAGGACTCTAAAAAAACTCCTGAATGGTACACTGATGTTGTCTTTGTTTCTAAATGCTATAAAGCAATATGAGCTGCTGCAGAATTATTTCTGCATGATGAAAATAGCCACTGTTACTCAGCTCTGACACAACTACCACTAGCAGCAGTAGTGATCGGTGGGACAATTATAAGCAATTTGTTAAGAATATTAGGGATAAATGCATATTAAAGGATTTGTGGTGGCGTGATACAGAAAATCTTAGTGTTCTTAGCATTCTACGTTATCTCAGTCAGAGGTAATAATTTTGTCTCAAACTTGAGAAGCAAAAGGTCATGTTACTGCTTCTTTCGACTTTCTATTCAGCCAAGACAGCATGGGAGGAAGGACAGCATGGGAGGAGTCATAGCCAACCTTCGATTTTGGGACTCTTCTGGTCTGATTATGGTTGTTTCATAGACTTTCAATGTGACCTTCAGCAGTGCACTCCATTCCTATGTATATATCTGTTATTCACCTCTCAGCTGGAGATAATTGTGCTTATTTTGGAAGGGTATTTCCTGGAGAAATGCATTACTGCCTGTGAAATGCCTTAGTAATACAGTGAGGGAGCCATCTAAGTATCTAGACTGATAAATACATGCAAATTATACTACCTACAGATGAGGTTACCTGGGTGCTCACAACAAATGTCTCGTAACATCTTTTTAAAGTCTCAACGTGCACAGGTGCTGATGGTAAGTGAGCTATAAGGTACAGAGTGTGTTGTGTGCATTTCTACTATTAGTCTAAGGACTGAGTATTTTACTTTCTGTGATGTTAGGGATTTATGCCATAGGATGTGAAACTAAAGGGTTTGGACAACAGTCACAGTTTTCATATAAGGATTATTACTGTAGACTCAAATAGTATATTTACCCCTGTGGGCAGGGGGAGGAAGCAAAAGGAGGTGAGACTTTCTCCGTCTCTTGGACAATACAGAGTTGCATAATGGAGAATTCAATTCACTTGATTTCCGACTGCTTTGAATATGTATAGGGTCAAAATGGACCACACTTGTCCGAGGTTAATAGACCACTTCTAACATTATTTAAAAATGAGCAAAATCGAGCCTGTCCAAAAATTGTCCTGAAACCCTCTGAAAGTAAGTGAAGCTTTTGCATAACTTCAGTGCTTCATAAAGCAGAACTGGTCAACTGAATTCTGTTCCTGTAGTTGTAGAAGTCTGTTAGAAGACCCAGTGCTTATTTTCACTGCTTATTTTATCGCCAACTTCTTAGAAATAACAGAGGAACAAATAATGCTGAAAGGAAATTCAAAAGAATCTTGTCTAATGGTAAAGCTGTGACATACCTCATCCTGCAAGTGATATTTCTAAGAAAACAGATGTCTTTGGTGAATTACTTGACCACCAAATAAGTGGCTTATTTATCCTGCAAAGGTGCTGAGATTCCACTGATTGCAAAAGACGTACTGAGTGTTTAACACCGAACTTATTTTCGATGTCCTGTGCCAAGCAAGAAAAAAATCAGAAAGTTCTAAAGTTACTTTAGTAACTTTATAAAATTATTTTAGTCTGTTTAGCTTCAATGGTTTGAAACAGCTTTCTGTTTATTCTGAGGTTTAGTACCCAAGTGAATATACGATGCACACAAACTACAGTGCTTTGATGGAGAAAGCCCTCTGACTTAGAAGCAAAAGATGCAGTAATAAATAGTCCTGTGGACTGGTTCAAAATGTCATACCTCCTATATTGGTCATCTCAAATTTTATTCTTGTGATATCTTGCTTACTGCCTGGGAAGGGAAAGTCTTGTGTCATGTTTAGATGTGTTTGGTTTCCTTTGGAAGTAATGGTACCACAACTCTGCACAAAATCTACTTTTTACTGACAGCTTTCCAGGTATTCCTGCTTTTGACAGCTTCTTTTGAGCTGTATATGAAATGAAATGGACTTCTTGATGAGTCTCAGGAAGAGGAGTCTCCAGTTGTTTCACATTCCAGTGTGTAATAATAATGTACAAACTTTTCCTTGTTTAACACTCATATGAAATTCTGTTTCTGTTCTGTATGAAGTCTGCAGATTAATATTAAAAGCTCAGAGGAATTGCACCAGGTTTTAAAATTAGAGACTTTGATAACATTGAAGATTGTTGTAAGTACAACATCTAAACATTTGAGGCATTTTTGGAGGAGAAGAATTACCATTGTGAAGAAAGGTTGTGTTCCATATATAATGAAAGCTCACTGCAAAGAGCTGTTAGTTACATAGCTGAGACTTCTAAATGCAACCTTAATTATGCAAGCTCTTATCAGTTATATATAGAAGACAGTCCATGGATAGAGCAATCTAGTATGTCTTGTGACAGCTATGACGGTATTAAATTGCATACTCTGGTGGCATTCTGCCAGCCAAATGGGACTGTAAAATTAAAAGAATAGGATTATTTTAAAATGCTAAGTATGTATTAAACCCATTGCTACTTCATCTCTCTAGATATGGAGCTGGATAAGTTGGTATTAAAGGTTATAGAAAGCAGGCTTTACATCCCAGATCAGCAGTAGCGATATTGCTCTTAGGCTGTAAATTATGACATTCTCTTGATAAGTTGTACATGCTTGTTAATGACATTGTTGCAGTGACAACCCGCTCAGTGACCCTAAACAGTTGAGGATACCTGTTCAATAGGAAATTTTGTAAAGAATCCTGTTTAGAGAAAACGCTTTTCATTAGCTGACTATATATTCTCAGTATCTAATGTAGTTTGTTCCCCTCTGTGTCTGTGTGACCCATATCCATGAAAATACATTTATTGCTTTGCTATTCCATCTGCTTCCATCATCTGATATCCCAGTCCTTTCCTTGGGATGTCATAATTTCTAGAAGCAGTGATGTTTGGGAAGTCTTGAATAGTGTCCCAAATGTAGAGATAAAAAATAGTAACAACTTATTTGGTAAGTATGCAACGTCTGCCATGGAATGAGTTGCCTCTCGTTCCCCAAATAAACTGCAATTTCAACATGATCTTCACAGTTGATGTGCAGTCTCTCTCTCTAGTACTGAATTTTATTTCAGGTTTGAATTGTGTTGGAAGAAGTCAAGAATAATTTGGGTAAGGCTTGGAAATATCTTTACTGAGTTCTTGATTCTGCTGCAGACCTTTGCGGTAACATTATGGGAGACATTTTAGTCTCGTTTTTTCTTGCTTCCTTTTCTGCGTAATGGAGAAGACCTTATTTTCCTTTGTTTTCTTTGTCTTGACTGTCCATTTGTAGAGTGTCTACCATACAGCCCATGGGCTGGATCTCACCTAGAGAACTACTCTGTCTGGCCTTCCAGCTTCCCATCTCTCATGCTATGCAGAGAAACACAGCAGAATGCAAAGTGTACCGGTCAATAATGATTGCTTTTCCTTTCAAAGATGTAATCCCCATTTTGTGATCCTGTGTTGGTTCAAAAGAGAGAAAGGAAAGTAAGGAGGAAGAGTTTATCGATAATTCTGATAGAGTTAACATGTCTAGAAACAAGTCACTTATGCTTTTGACAGGTATGGGAAGAAGGGGAGGCTGATTCGCAGTGGAAAAGTAGTCATCTTTTTGAGGGGAATGTGCATGTTTCTGTGTAAATAATGGCATGCTGTTGATCCAGAGTTTTTTTACTGTTAAATTATCAACTGAAACATTGCCTCAGCAAAACATCTGAACTGAGAATAAGAAATAACAAATAGTAAACACACTTAAAAGTGGCAGGTTGTGCAGGAACATTAAAAAAAACCAAACAACCCTGAAAGAGAGATAAGAATTTTGTGTAAATGTAGTCTGTGAATGCAGGTGTTCTGAATGGAACATGGCTTCATTTATTCTTGCTGTACTTCAGGCAGCTGGGGGGGAATGACTGAGACCAGTGAATCAACAAAAGGATTCCTGCTTTTTAATTATAATTTTTATTATTAAAAAAAAAAAAAAAAAGTGAAAGAAGTCTAAATAGGAAGCTCATCAGGAACTTTTTGGTTTACTCTGTTAGAAATATGCCATCAGGCTTCTTTGTTTTTCTTGGGTACTTCCATCTGTCACTTCCCTCTCCTGCCCATACCAATTCTAGCTGCCTTTCAGTGGAAGTCAGGTGCCTTGCTCATTTTTGTGCTTTTGACGATAAATTTGACGATTAAATTTTACTGGCCAGGACAGAGAACTGAGAAGTGAATCACAAGACCTCTGTTTCAGGGGCTGCTGTTGACTTGCTGTGACATTTTAGCTGGACTGTATACTCTGTTCTAATTTCCTTTTCTTTGTGGGAGGGTGCAGTGGTACCCATGTCATGGAGGTACCGAGAATTGTTTAAACACACTGTTGCTGCAGGACTGTCAAAGTTGCAATACTAAAATGATTTCTGTTTGAATTCCTGGTGCTGGAATTTGAAATTAAAAGCCTTAACAATGTTAAATGGTTAATAGTTGAGAAGATGAAGCAAGGAAACTATATCCAGAGTCATGGCTGGCTTCTCCCCACGCTGGGACCATCCCTATGTTTTTTTTGTTATCGTCGTATCTGTTAGTCATTTAGTTTTACAACGTGTGACCTTATTGAAAAGGAAATATTTTTTGTGATGGGGAAGAGGAAGGATCTTTGGCAAAAGCAAGTGAAGTTTACAGGTGTATTTATTCCTGGAGTTTAGAAATACTGACTTTGTTTTGATTTTTGGTTAAATTAGGCACCATCTGAAATGGATTATTGGTGTCAATCTGTTTCTTTTCAGAGTCTGTTTAGTCTCCAACATTTTGCTGGTTTCTGTTTGTCAGACCTGTAAATGCCATGTCTGAATAATCGAATTTCTTAGCTCAGACCCACAAAATGAAGTAATTTAAATTACTTTCTTCTGCAGCAATATTCTTCCTAAAATACAGTGATTGTAATGACATACAACTATTCCTTGGGTAGTTTGCTAATGCTTTTTAGAGTGCCATAATAAGGGGTGCTAACTTTTACTTAGTATGTGCATTTCAAGACCTACTTAATTGTTACTTCTGCACATAAAATCAGGTTCAGTATTTCTGTTCATCAGATCTGATTGTGATTAGTATTTTTGTGCGTCACATACACCGAGTTATAGATACATCTTTACCTAAATGTAGTCATTTTATCTGTGTATCAATCTTCTCTGAGTTTCTGGCTTTTCCTTAGATATATAGAATGTGGATTCTGTTGGTTTTTTTTTTTTAATTAATCTCAATCACAAGAAAACTTTCATTGATTGCATAATCAATGTAAAATTACCTCTTGTAAAATGATGAGCATACCCATATTGATTAAAGGCAAGCTAATGGGCTGACAATAAATGGCTTAAATGGTGGTGCTTCTGGCTTGGGTAAGAACAGTGTGGCATAATTTATGCTCAGACGTGTTATTCAGCATGCAGGATATCTTGCGTGTTGTATCTGAAGTGATCTATTTGGAATGGCAATTTTGTTTGACATCTCTCATATCATACCTTACTTCTAGCTTACATATTTAGTTTATAGCCTGGCTTTACTGTTCTGAAGCATTATCTGGGAAAAGGAGGTTTTATTCCTATGCCTGATAAACTGATAAAATGTGAAGTTAAACTCCATGTTATGAAACACAAAGTAACGCTAAAGGCATATGATGCTTAGGCCTGAGCTCAATCGCTTTGAAGGTATGAGTCCTGTAAGTGCTCTTCTGTATTTGGAGACTTCCCATGTTTCAGGGTGCTTCAGAGTGCACCTCAGGTGCACTCAGGGAACATGGAGCTGCCTGGACCTGAGGCATAGTAGCCTGGGAGCAGGGACAGCAGACCTATCAGTAGCCCTTTGGAGGTGCAGTGCATCTTCCATTACACCTCTTTCAAATGTATTATTGTTTCTGCTTGTCAGGGGTGACTTCAGAATGAGAAATGGGGCACAACTGATGGGAACAAATGGAAAAAGAAACAGGCTTAGGGTTCTAGTCAGTGCATCAACTACAGTTCTACTTGCCCTGATTTGTGAACAGAGATGGTTTCTGTCATGTGAGACATACCTGTACAAGGAATAGGGATAAGGCAGCTGTTAATGTTGGTGCAAAATTCAGTGATCCTAAGGTAACAGTAATGGTAGAAATGCTACTCCTATCTATGGTATACGCCATTCCTATCTATGAAATTCTGCAAAGGTGTGATTGCTGTGGGTAGAGTGCCTCCATTAGCAGCTGCCTCTGCCTTGCATGTTCTCCTGGATGCATGAAAGCTCAGATCTTCCCTTTCTGTTTCTCACCAGGCAGTCACATCATAGCTAGTTCCACCCATGATGCTATGGGTCAAAATGATCTTCAAGTGTGTGGATACTGGGCAAGAGTATCATACATTTAATTTAATATGCTATTCCTTTGTTTGCAAAGGACAGTTACTTCATTGATATGGAATGGAATGGAATGGAATGGAATGGAATGGAATGGAATGGAATGGAATGGAATGGAATGGAATAGTTCCAGTTGGAAGGGGCCTACAATGATCATCTAATCCAACTGTCTGACCACTTCAGGGCTGACCAAAAGTCTCTTAAACAGAGGCCTCTTAAACACTGACAGGCTTGGGGCATCAAAAACCTCTCTAGGAAGCCTGTTCCAGTGTTTGACTGCCCTCTCAGTAAAGACAGGCTTCCTAATGTCAAGTCTAAACCTCCCCTGATGCAGCTTTGAACCATTCCCATGTGTCCTATCACTGGATCCCAGGGAGAAGAGCTCAGCACCTCCCTCTGCACTTCCCCTCCCCAGGAAGCTGTAGTGAGCAATGAGGTCGCCCCGCAGCCTCCTCCTCTCCAAACTAGACAAGACCAAAGTCCTCAGCCGCTGCTCACAGGACATGCCTTACAGCCCTTCCACCAGCTTTGTTGCCCTCCTGTGGACACATTCAAGGACCTTCAGATCCTTCTGAAAGTGTGGGGCCCAGAACTGCACCCAGCACTCAAGAGGAGGCCGCACCAACGCTGAGCACAGCGGGGTGATCACCTCTCCTGACCGGCTGGTCATGCATCCTTTTTGGACAAAGGATTCTGGGGTCTAGCAATTATGAAAGCAGTCTGTATTGCAAGGGAGACAAATAAAGTAAACTGCCGTCTCTCTTTAATACAGGAAGTAGGCATTCACTTAACAGTTGGCATTGCAGTAATGTTGTCCAAAGTTAACAGGGGGTATGGCTCCGGCATTCTGGAAATCCACCTCTCTGTAGACAGTGAGGATTTTTTATAAAGTACACTCATAAGTATGTAAGAAAACACATGAGTTCTGAGAGTGGGGCTTATTCCTGCATTTGTCTGAGGAGTCTTTATTTGCAGATGTGGTCCCACTGAAACCAAATGCTTTATTATCATAAGTAAGGATGTACAGGGTAAGATTCCTTCTTTTGGGATCAGACATGCCAGACAATTTTTCTTTGATAAGGTGAATCTTCTTCTGAAATTTATTAATGAACGTCCTTCAAAGGTAAAGGAGTTTGGAGTCGTCTTGTTAAATGCGTGTTTTCTAACTACTCTGTTTTTGGTATTTCGGGTATTTTTGCATAGTAAGGGGTTTACTCATATTCAACTAGATATGATTGGCCATTGCCAGAAGCAATTGAATGTGATGGCTGAATAATGATCTGATAACTTAGGACAAATCCTGCTTATAATGGTAACAGAGGAATGTGAGAGATGCATGCACACTTGCTCCAGTGCACAAAAGCCAGGTACATTGCATTTTCAGTGGTTATTTATGTATTTATTTAGATTCAGTGCTTAGGAAACAAGGAAGAAAAGATGAGTGTCAGAGAAGGTACGTGCTGAATTTCGCTTCAGCTCTCTTCTTACCTTGTGATTGCACTATTTAACTAACATAGGATGCAGTCATATGAGATGTATGACAAATTGATTTTTTAATAACATGGTGAGCGTGCTTGTGTAATGAATTATTATCTTTAATGACTAAAGGAATATCAGTACTCAAATTGAACCCATGTTAGAACTCATTTTATTTTGAAATCTAATTTGTTAGATGTTAGGACAGGAGCCAAATACATTAAAATAATATAATTAATTATAGCAAATATACCTCTTAAAATGAGATGAAATCTTGTAGAGGTCTATAACTCGCTGAGTGTGATGGACCAAGATACAGTTTATTTTGACTGATCTTCCTCACAGATACATAACTGAATGCACTAGTGCTGTATGTTCATTACAAGTGTGTTTCTGTCTTCTCTATAAATACTAATTTATGGTATATTTTTGAGATGGTAGACTGAAGCTCTTCAGGAGGTAAATGTTGAGTTAGTTCAGTTCTGGTTTGTTCTGCTTTATGTTTTCCTCCACATTCTTTTTGATTCTCAGATATGAAAGTAGCAGCGGTAGTATGGTTGTCTGTAGTTTTTACTGCTTGCCTTTAAAGTGGATTCCATCCAGCTGGTTGTAGTTCACACAGGCAGCTGTTGCAGTTGTGCTGAAAGGTATAAAACCATTATAATCTGTGACAGCTATGAATATTGCAAAAATCTTTTTAATCGTGTTTATGAACTGTAAATGTGTTCTTTGTAGGTTGGAATTCCAAACCTGAGAAAATAATTAGCTATAAAAAGTACAGGTTCCATATGAACCTCTTATTCCTTTTTAATAGCTCTCATTGGATTGTCATCTTGGGCTTATTTCCAGCTTCGTTTTTTTGCAGCTTTTGGTGCCATAGAATGGTGATTGAAAAGACTGAGGGGAGAGAAGCATATCAAATGTATTTATATAGCATCATAAAAGAAATCTTTTTAGTTTTTGTATTTGTGGCAGATATTTTATAAGCAAGCCATGCAGTAGGTTTCTCAGTGTTTTTGCCCCTTTCCTCCTACCGGTGTAGGAGTTCTCATTTAACATCATCTGTGTGTAAAAGACTGATCATAAAGATAAGGTTTCATACTATGTCTTTGTGGATGTGGAGTTTTTTTGCTAGTTAATGTATCACTTCCAATGAATTTTCAATATAACAAAACAACCTAAAAAGTTCTGCCTCTACAAAAGTGGCTTCTACTGTGTATTTACATATCAAAAATACAGAGTAATTCAGTACATTTTGGCAAGAGAACCTTACATTAAATAGAACTGAGGAAATTAGATAGGACTTTCCATTCTACAAATTTGTGTTATTACAATTCCATAATAAGCTTGTCATAAAACAAAGAATTTATGTGGGAATTCACTAGTGTAGCTGTATTTGATTTCCAGTGAATTTGAAGTAGCTCAAGTGGGTACTCCAAATGGCACAGCTGCACTGGGGATGTTACTCCTTTTTTCTTTTCAGTAGCATTGTTATCTGCCTATTGCAGAAGTGGGTACCATAAAAATAATCATCATTATATGATACAAGTGAAGGTTGCTTTCTGTATTAATAGTTATTTTTTTATAACAAAATGAAATTAAAGATGGGGTAGAAACAAATCTATCTTGTGTGTCTAAAAGAAGTCTTATATTTTAGTTACCCACTTTATGATACCTTTAAAATAATATTATTTATAAATTTGTGGAGTGGAATTAAACATTTTTAATTCTTCCTCTAGTAATTACAGGAAGTATCACGCTGCTTCTCCTTACAGGGGTTATTTCTTGACTTCATTGTTGCAGTATGTTTCAACTTCAGTATCTCAAAATGTTTCCATGAAAGGTAACCTGAAAAATTATCTAGTTCCTTCCAGAATAAGCATAGGATTCTGATTAGAAGAAAGACAATGGATGGGGGGGGAACAGTATAGCTCAGGTCTGATTTGGCTGCTTTTCAAAATTTCCATTACTGCTTTGCCCTACAGAGAATGTAAAACATATGAGAAAATATCCCTCTGTGGTATGTCACACTTCAGAATTAAATAGTTTTCATGGTTCAGTATGTGTGTAGAACTCCGCTTCATCTCTGGCAGTCCAAGGTGGTTTAATTTCAGCCTTGCTAAACGGTGACAATATTTATGTTCTGGTTATTCTACCAGTGCAGCTGTTGTGACACGTTTGCCTAACTCCACTGCATAAATGCAGCTAAAGAGCACTCACCGTAACTATGGCAAGAGCACGAATGTATTCAGTAGCTCTCAGAAGAACCCCAGGTCTGTGATGAGGGACACGAGGCAGGGATGATGTTGCCACAGCCTGCCTTTCTGTCCAGGGTAGAGTTGTTAACTCCCTAATGGCAATTCCCTTCGCTCTTCTTGTCCTGGCACTTGGGATCTCCTGTGCCCAGTCTGAGAATTGTTGGCAGCTCATGCTTCTGTGGAATAGCTTAGTAAAAGACAGGCAGTTCCATTCTCTCCTGTACAAACCAGTCACATAACGCGAGTTGAGGGGACAGAGGAGTGAGGCAACATGCTTGTAGTGTAGTATTCAGGAAGGGAAATGGAAAAAGTTGACTGCCACAGAGCAGTAAAAACCAGAATAATGAGGTAGGAGGACTGCAGGGGAGAAACAGAAGACTTGGGTGGTTTAAATGAAAAGAGGGGGGAAGATATGAGGAAGAAGAGAAGGGGGTTGAGAAGAGGCTGAGAACATGGAAGAAGGGAAGTGGTCAACATCTTCCTTTTCCCATCGTTTTCTTGAGGTTGCTTCTCCAGGAAATAATTCAGGTATCAGACCTTTAGCTTGCATTTAGCTGACATGCCTTTAGGTTACATTTTCTAAGTGGAAACATCAAACACTTTTTTTTTTTCCCCCTCATAAAGCTTAATAAGAAAGCAAACACCACCATGCACACTATAGCTGCATCCAGCATCCTCACTGCTGGATTCATTGGTTTGATGGTTTAAATACACTGTCTGTTTTCATTTCAGCCTCTGGTTGTCTTTTAATTTGAAAAGCTGGGAAGGGAGGAGTGATTGCTGGGTGGTGACTGAGGTTAGCTTCACAACTCTGGTGTCTCACGGCTCTGCACCAAGCCCCCAGACTCCTTCACCATTTTGTCAGCTGGTTCTCCCTTTCAGGTGCTGAGCTCTGGAACTTCTAAAAGCCATGTTTTTTCAGTGATCTGTTTCCCTGTACCCATATCTGTGTGCTGTCATCTGTAGTTAACTGTTTTGTTCACAACTCGGGATGCTTACTGCCATGAAGTGGCCAGACTTGGTTGTTCTTTTCTTGTGTCAAGCCCATTGCAGCCTGAGAGAAGAGATTTGTCTATTCCCAGTCTTTCCTCTAGCTGTTCTCTGCCTCCTTCTTTCTTCAATTTTTCACTCTCTGCAGATGCTGCTTCCTTTTAGAGTTGTATCAGCCAGTGTTCACTGGTAGGATTTGATACAAATTATGTGATATTTCGGTATAATTACTGAACACTGTTATTTATACTTTGCTGTGCCAAAGCTGTTGATATAGAGGAAGACAGCATTTCTGCCTTAGTCTAAGTCAGATGCACAGATGGAAAGACAGTATATCTAACATTCACTTCTTTTTCAAAGTGGCACATATAAATTTATTGCTTATCACATTGTTAGTTCCACCTTCTTATTCAGAATGAATGGAAAAAACACCAGGTAGAAAATCAAATGTAGAACTCCCTATTTTTTTTAAGAAAGTAAGGTTATTTCATAAAAGAAAGGGCTTTGTGCACAGAAAGTATGTGTTCATACGTCTAGTGTGGTTTTAAGTATAGAATTATGAATACAAGTGTGTGTATAAATTCTGGTTTATGCACAACCTGTATTCTGTATTGCAGGCAAACTCTGAACATGTGAACACTTCAGGAGGGGAGAGCAGTTATTGTCTCACTCTACATTTTCTTCTTGGCTAGAGTCTGCTGTAATTCCAATTCCCTGCAGGAATGATTCTCCATTTCTTGCTGATAACCCACATGTGTAATCTAATGGTTGGACATGTACCTAAACATCTGAGAGAGTATTAATAATTCACAGGACTTTAACTGGGAAAGTTCTCTTTATTAAAGCATGTCCCTTTTACTCACTTCATGGGAGAAAAAGGGTCTGCACAGGGCTTGTGTGCTATCTTAGTGTCATTGCTGCCCGTTGTGAATAATTCGTATGTAATTTAAACCCTATAGTTAAGCACTTCTAAAGCATCTACGCTGAAAGGCAGCTGTTTGGTGGCATGAAAAAAAATTAATTGGACTGAATTTTTACCAAGTGGATTATGATGTTGTGGTCTATACAGCTGTCAAAAAGGTTTAACTGCAGTCATTGGTATATATACCTACACTGCTTGGGGGTGAACAAACAATCAGAGCCCTTGCAAAACATGGAGTGTGGGCTCTGGTTGCTGGGCAGTGTTACAACCCTGGAAAGACAGGAAACTTCAGGTGAAGGAGTGCTTCAGCGGAGTGTTTTCCACTGTGACTGTTAAATGGGGCAGCTGTGCAGGTGGCCTTGTTCCAACAGCGAAGACAGAGGAGAAGCTGAAATGTCAGAGTCAGCTGGTAGCTTTTCACATGTGACAGCACAGCCACAAATCCAGTAGAACATCAGCACTAACCTCAAGACCATCAGAAATGGGCTTTGGGAAGTGAAAGACAATCCTGTGACAAAATTGAAAGGAATGGCTTGTACAGGCTGTTCATAGAAAGGTTGAAAGATGCTTTTTTCTCTCACCTGCCCTCCCTTTTTTGAATTATCAGTGCCTAATCATGCTGGGATAAGGTTGAGACACCCATGGGGTAAGGAGATAGGAGACAGTCTGGTACAGAATCCTCTGCCATTGTGTCTTTCTCCCTCTTCCTCCTCCCACTTAGCATGGAGGTATGATATATATATATAGTGGACTATACCATTAATACCACTATCATTCTAAGAAAAAGCAGATGACTCAAAATATCCCCAGCATTCAAGCTCAATTATTAACTGATGATCCTCAATTCCTCCCCCCATTTTGCAGAATGACAGAATTCCTTCACCCTCAGATCACCAAGGTCATGAGGGCTCTGCAGTTTTCCAGTACTCATTATCTACCAATTCTTTGATAGAAATTGCCATTATTTCCGTTTTCTTCACCTCCATAAGTCAAAATACATCTGAATTTTAACCTCTCTGCAGCAGCCTGATCAAACTGGATTCCTAATTCTGTTTCTATTGACTAATGGGTAAATGAGATTTTCTTTTCTCTTTTTTAGTAAGCCTTCCACGTTCTGAGTAAACCTCTCAGCTGTGCATATATCATCTCTCCTTTCTAAATCTGTTGTGTTATTGTAACCCCACATTCACTGGCATTACTCATCAGAAAGCATAGAGTTAGCTTAATTTAAAGAAAGAGAGACTTGCTTAAGGAAAAAGAAATAAAAAATACGAATTTCTTAATGCAGGGCTTTTGCCACATTTCATTAAGAAAGGCAAAACATGAAGACTAGAAAGTGAGCAATGCATAAATAGTTATGAAAGGTCAGGGGAGAAGCAATATAAAGAAACTCGTACAATAAATAAGCGTTTAGTTGCACTGCTGAATTGATTTTCACATCTAGGAATTTTTCAAGTAAAATATTGGCTGAGATTTCCAGTCATGGGTGCCTAGTGAGGCACGTCAGCTCCAGGATTTGGGAAGCCAAGCTGCCAGCCTGCAGCCCCAGCATATGTTAGCTAGTGAGCAGTCCATCAGAACAAGAAGCGCTCTACCTTTTGGTGGCTAAAGAGGCAATGAAAAACAATTTGCCATGCATTTGCCTCAAGCTTTAAAAAAAACCAGTCCAGCCTGATACATTGATTTATGTTTAAATAAATAAATAAATAAACTCTCCGTACATAGGTCATCAGCTGAGATTGCTGTGCCACGCTGCCATTTTCCATTTTGGGAAGATTATCATCTTGGCATTCAAATTCAGTATTCAATTTACTGCACAGTCTGACCAACGAGATCTGTCCACGTGGAACAGCTGCCAAGCCAGTTAACCCCTCTTCTGTTTTTGTGCATTAGAAAGGAATAATCACTGTGAATCACTTCCCATTTGTCTTTATTGTAGTTCGGTTTAATTCATTTCTGTCCTCTCCTTCAATCTGTCAGTTTTATTACTAGATTGAATGTTAAGCCAAAGCTCCTTGGCAGAATCCCAATTTTAAAGCTTTTATCAGATGGGTGTAATTTTTTAAATAAATTATGAGAAAATCCCAAAACTCTCTTTTTTTTGAAAAAAAAAAAAAAAAAAAAAATCTACTCTGAGATTGAGCAAGTGTACAGTGCTCTAACCAGAGAGCTTTGTCTTATTCTTTCTGCAGCATAATTTTTCTGACTTTTTTTCCTCTCTGGCTTGTGCCAGTTTAGAATTGAGAAAGAAATTTGGTTTAATATTTTTAAAAGTTTGTAGCTCAGACAGATAGAATTTTTAATCAGTAGCATACGGTATGTTAGCACAGAGTAGTATTTTTGAGTATGGCATTTTGAAATATGTATTGCTGGAGGATTATTTCTCACTTTGCTCAGCTTACCCTCTCCATAGTTTCCATGAACATAATTTATGCATATCTAATTTTAATTATTAATGAAGCTGAGCCCAGCCTTTCCTTACTGGAGTAAAGGACCAAGAAAGACAGAGAGAATGCTTGTTCAGCATACGCTTCCCTGGCACGGGACAGGTTTCATTTTGCTGGCATTTCACCCCTGAGTGCAGTGCAGGGAGGGGAGAGAGAGAGAGAGACTCAGCTTCCAGGGTTCATTGCTGTGGTTTATGTCACCCACTGAATATAGAACAGAATTCTGCCAAGCGACGCAATAATTCCTATGTGAAAATAGATGCTGTGCTCTGCTCTCAAGCTAGCAGCTGCCTGCTTTGATATATGGGCTTCAGCGGGCAGGCAGTCACATGACCTTGATACAAAATGGTCCAATTCCTTGTGAAAGTTCTCTGTATTTTCAGTGAGTGTCAGCAAATGAAGCCAAGCAGCTTTACTTCATGAAAAAAGCAGGAAACAATCTGTGATCATTTTGGTATAGATTAACCTAATAATTGCCTTTCTGGTTTGTTTTTTAAGCTGCTGGCCTTTAAAAACTGATAGTTCTCACTTGTCTGTGCTCAAAACAAATGTATTGTCTTTGAGTGTTTTGGGGTGGTGAATTGCAGAGGTTATTGGCATTGCAGTTGTAACTGCTCATGGTTGACCGAGAATGTGTCATAGTGAGATGATGGGTTGTTGCTCTTTGTGCTGTGTTGTTTAGTGCTCAAGCTTTATCTGTACTGGAACAGGATGGATGAAAGACTCTCACTTCCTAGACGAAGGGAGGATCCTGCTTCTTTTCAAAGATAATTTTGGCATTGAAGGAGAAAGCTTGCTCCGTTCTTCGCTTCAAAGAGATGTGACAAGTATGAAAAGCCTGAGAAAACTGCTACTGTTTGTCTTAGAAATGAATTGAATAATGGAATTACATGAGTTAAATAACACTGTAACAGAATGCAAAATAATAAAACTTGACAGAGAAGGGAATTGATAGTTTCTCTTCATCTTGTTCCACAGCATGTGGCAAATCAATATGCAAAACACTTGAAATCCCACAAGTTCCCAAACGCCGCTCTCGGGGTACATGCTCTGCCCATGGAACTCACTGCTATAAGATGGTATCAGCACCAAAGGACTCAAAGACAATTTGGGCTTCTCTATGATAAGACTACCCACTGGTCAAATATCAGAGCAAAAGAATCTCTCATTTGCTTTGTGACTCAATCTGATCTTTGTCTCTAGGAAGTCAGTTGACATTCTTAAATTAACTTTCATGGGTGTGTTTTGCTTATTGGGTTTCCTTTGGATGTGTCTGGTTTTCCTACATTGTCAAAGACAACCTACTGGAGTGGGCACTTAACATTTGATCTAGTACAGCAGTTCTTCTGTAGTCGAATCCTAGAAAATATGCTACTGGACTTGGAATAAGAAATATGATTGACAATTTACCCCCTGCTATCATGTTGCCATATGGCATCACTTCATATCCTGGTAGCTTCTGATCCCACTTGGAGTTGCCCAACCTCTATGGGCTAGCTTCAGAGTACTTCAGTCATTGATCATGGGTAGGTCCTGAGCTGTTGATATTAATGGGAAAAAGGCTCTTATTTTCTTAGGCACCAGCAATTGCTTTTAGGGGCAATCTAGACTAAACCTGTTTCTATTAACCTTACAAGTAGTGGTAGTGCAGCTTCAGTGGCACAGAATTATCTAACACAGGAAGAATGCTGTGGCCGTCTAAGGTACTGTCATGCCACAACATCGCTGTTCTTTAACCAGGGAGAAACGAAGGTGACATTTGGAGCAGAATTCTCGTATCAGCTATGAAGCAATGCTTTCACAGTATCGTGCACTTGCCTCATGATGTCCTCTTGCATTTATAAAATGGTCCAGTGTGCATATTTGAAAATAACACTAATTAAGAGGGATCTTAATAGAACATGAGGGAATAAATGTAATTTGAATACCTTTATGAGAAAGCATGGCCCAGAGGTTTTACTACTAAAGTGCAGTGGAAAAAAATACTGAATAAAGTGTAGTCTTTTTGAAGATCTCTCTTGTTCTTCTCCCTGTTGAAATGCAGAGAGTATAAGATCAATGATCTTTTTTGTTCTTGGTCTTCATTTTTTTGGCATTTTTCACGTGCTACCTTTTCTTTATCAAATAGGAAGAAAAAAAGAGTATTCATTTCTATGTTTATCCATCATCTCTAGCTTTGTTAGGTTCTTATGTAGTCACTTTGCTCTGACCTGAACGCCACTAGCTACACAGGACCCTAAGAAAGTTGCAAATAATAGTTACAGTCTTCAAAAATATCTTTCTTCATAACTGCAGGAGTGGATAGTCAACAGAACTTGGGCTCCCAAGTCTCACTGTAAATAAATTGGAGCCTTTGTCTCTCTTATGGGACTCTCCTGAGGGACTTAAGCACGTCAGGGAGCCCTAAGAATGGGTTGCTCCATGAGGTGAGGTGAGCTGAGCTAGGAACTTTAATCTTAGTGGCAGGACTAGCACAAACTAAACATTTGAGAAACAGAACTAACAACATACTAGCAAGATATCAAGTGAGTTGTAGATGCAGATACTGAAACCATTGTGAAAACACTTGGGATTGTAAGGATTGTAACTTCACAGAAGAGCCAGCAGTTAATCATTTCATAAAAGCAAGAATGACATTAAGGTGACTAGGAAAAAAAAATCCTTGCATTCTTGCTCTGGAGCCTTCAGTTTTGTAGGCTCTTAAAAGCTAGTGGGCATCACTTCCATTGCATAACTTACCTTTAATCAGTAAGTGTATATCTAGAATATAGCAAAAGCAGTTTTAGCTGCAAGAATTCTGGGAGACTGACAAAGTTAAATTTTTTTTTTTGCTCTTCCGTTCTTTATTGTACAGGCAGAAAGTGAAAAATCGGGATTATTTTTCCTTCTTAAAAAGAAGTGTCTTGACATTAACTTTTGACAGACTAAGACTGATGACTGTGATGGTGCTTGCTGTTGTTGATTGTCTTTGAAGATGATGGAATCTTCTGACTTTCTCCTTGGCTGAGGAGAAAATGTGGAGCTATTAGAACAGGGAACATTTCCTCAGCCCGTTTACAATGAATTAGTTAAGCAGATGTTAACAAAAGGAAATAATGGTTAGACCCTGAAATGTTCTTAGCTCTATGGCTAGGAGTTTCATTGACCTTTGTAATAGCAATCTCCTGTCATCCATGTGAATCTACCGAAATAAAAAGTGTAATCTCACTTTTTAATTATGTGCACACGTATTTCTTGTGCATGCACAGAACAAACACAGGGATAGATTCATTTTTTTGGTTGTTTTTGACAAAGCATAGGGCTTGTTCATTATGTATGCATATGCCTGTGTGGACAGAGGGGTGAAAGAGGAGACAGAAAAAGGACACGGGCTGGTTGGTTTTTCCTGAACTGTGTTTGGACTGTCCTGTTGCAATAATGTTTCTGTTCTAACCCACAGACATTTCTGCACTTTTACAGAGAAGATTGCAGGTGTACACTTCAGTCATCTGTCATTGCAAGAAGTCTGAAAAAAATACTTTGTTTATTATTGTACAGGAATAGCTGGTGGATGAAATAAGGAAGCTTAAGAGTAAGGCTAAATATCAGCTTCACTGAGATGCAGTACTTGGCCAGGTTTAGAACTGAGAAAGTAAATTACATTATTGAATCTGGTCCACATGTTATTTAGTCTAAGCCTACACTGAAGAATCCCCCTTAGTGTATCTGTGTACATTTTCTAGAAGGTATATGTAACACTAAACTTAATTGAAAATTGCGTAGATCTAGTCCTGAATCTTCATTTTTAATTTTCAAAAATTCTCTAGAACCATCTTCCATTTTCTAGGAGATATACCAAGTTTTACTTAGGGGATCTGTGTTCTGGTGTGTGAGGGTAGTGACTTGCTGACTGTTTTTTTGGTTTGCAGTCTCCTAAGGGGTCAGGATTCATTTGTATTTGTATGTTGATTGTTATATAGCATGCATGAATTTATGGGGGCCTTCTACTCCAGAGAAGTCATCCATGGGTCTGCAGGGGTTCTGGAGATAACTGCTGTTATAGAGTGCAAGACGTATACTGGATTAAAGGAGTGCAGCATCTGCATATAGTGTGCTAAAGGCTTTTCATCTAGTAATGCAAAATGAAGACCAGTGATAAGCTAACAGAGCAGTTTGTTAGTCCTCTTCTAGTATTTTGAGACTTAAAAGTATCCACATACTACTTAGTTGTGGGTTTTTTTCCTTTAATATGATCTGATTATATGATGGAAAGTGTCCATCATCAATATGTGTCTTGGCTAGATGCTTTCTCCAGAGCATTTTTATAAAGACAGCCATCTGGCTGAACGTATGGTAGTAAAGGGCGATGTATGACTATGTAATGAGGCAAGATTCAAGAAAAAAAAATATTATGATGAAGGAATACCACCATAATCTTTTCTTTTACATTTGAGACACAGGAAGAAGGGAACTGCTCATATGACTGAGATATAAAGCATTGTACAGCAGGTCACAGTTTCAAATCCAGTCCAGGTTGTTAGCAACAGATCTGTTGCCATTTAATTTTTATCTGCCTCTATGTATAAAGGACTTGCTGAGGAGTCATCCCAATTCTCATTGAAAACCAGGATATTGCCAACTTGACTTTCATTGTATGGAACAGCAAAGCAGGTTTGGACATGATGGCTGTGTGGATGACAGATCACCTAGAAGAACTTTGCTAGTATAAGAAGGGAATGGATTGATGCTGTAAAGAGCACGTTTTACTTTTAGTGCTGTAACGTAAGGTAAACCTACACAGGGACTACTGGATTTCAGGTGGTTAGGGTTTGCTTTTTGACAATCAAGTAGCAATGACTGTCCTGATTAAATCTCTTCCTGGTGATTACTATCATCATACTTTGGTTTTCATTGGTGTAGAACCCTTGAGTCCTAGTTAGGTTCTTACTGTACAAATACAGAATCAGGAAATGAACAGGACTGGTTTTTGTAATGGTTTTCATCAGCAGATCAAAAAGCACTTTTCAAAAGAGCTAAATACCCTTAGGCCTATTTTATTAAAAGAGAAACCAAGTCACAGGCAATGAAATCACACCTTGCAGACCCTCCAGCAAATCACCATCATGTTGAGGATAGAACCTAGGTCTTGAGAGTAACACTGTTCTCTTGTTCATGAATCCACTAACGCATCAGGACTGATTTACCAAGGAGCAGATCACCCTCAGTTTCTTTTGATTTCAATCAAAGTTCTGAATGCCCAGTATTTAAAAAAATTAAGCCCATCTTAGCAAGAATGCCCACAGCATGTATTTTGATATGGAAGGCTGTGTTCCCTTTATGAGGCTATTGGGTTTTTTCTGTAAACAGTTGAATATTGAAAGTGTTCACACCAGATATAGATGGAATTTATATGCATATGCTGTAATTCCTATTGTAAACAGTAGAAAGGCATTGTAAGAAGTGGTGTAGATTCTAGGCCCCTGGTCCAGAAATGAGGTGATCTAGTTCTCATCAAATCCATACTGTGAAATTGAATATTATAATAGATATGGTATTAGCATTATGTATGAGTTGTGATTTATGGGTGTTGATAGCATGGAAATCTCAGGTGGTGTACTCCCTCTGTTTTCTTGTTGTATATATAAGTCATTCATTGAGAGAAAGTTAGTGTAATTTGTCTGGAAGCTTACTAAATGAACAAGAGGCTGTTGTTCTTTCTAGTTTCCCTTCATTGACTGGTTCCTCATGTGGATATTGGGTTGTTACTAAAAATTCATTTGGGACTAGAAACAATTTGGGAAGTTTTTGTGAATAGCTGTGTAGAACATCTTCATTCTCCTAGCTAGCTGACAGAAAAAAGAGAATTTGCTTTTAAGGTCTTTCTGGAGCTGCTTTGCACAACTTTGCCCACATGAAAGAGCCATAGGTTTGGGTCACTTGGAAATTCAGCCCACCTAAGGCATGGCCAAAGACAGTCTACCTCTCTCTTGGCTGCTTGTATAGTCCACAGGGAAGATCTAAAATTAGGTAACTGCAAATAAGGTCTTCTCAAATCTTGTACCGATCTTAGCACCTCTAGGCAGGGACTAGCATTTAGGGCCAGAAAATCCAAACTATTGATGTGAGTATCTATTTTAATTTGATTCCCTGAATATTCTAAACAGCCACATTGGGAATGGAAGAGTATCAGCTGCCCTGAGAGGGAGAAGTGACACAACTATGCTTTTTATGGGGGGCGGGGGGACTTGACGGGCTGGGGTAAAGAAATAAACTAAGACATATGCATAGCAGTTAGAGACTGTGTTGAAATTCTCCTTTTTGCTCTTTGTTCTTGGATTAGTCTCAAACAGTTGTGTAACTAAGGCCAGTTAATTTTTCTGGCTGAATTCTGCTATTGTGAACACTCTTGACCCCAGTGGAGCATATGAAAGGTACATCAGAGGACTTGAGGATAGAACACTGTGTATTATCTCTCTTTGAAAAAATGGGGTGGGTGACTAAAAGCTATTGATTCTTGGGGATGTCTTTGTTTCTGTAATATGGAAACAGTCTCTTTTTATTCTACTTAATAGGCTAATACGCAGTTGTTCATGCCTTCATACCTAGAAATCAGCAGATGACTGGCTGGTATGGGAAAGGCTCTGCTAACTCAGACTAAAGTCAGACTGCTCCTTCATAAAGTGATATATGAAAATTTCCAGTTTCTTTTCATTTTAATCAGCTGGTTTTGAATATTTATTTATGAGGTGTTAGCATGTCGAGATGAGAAAGTTGTTTTGTGCATGGTTCCCCAGTTTGCTGCCACATGCAAGAATGAGTCTCTTCCCAGGAAGATATATCTGTGTTCTACTTGAATTTGATTGTTTTGTTGTTCTTAATCTGCACATGTCAGTAACTTCCAATGTCTTAAATGTTCTCACATAGATCTGAGCAATAACACTTCAGTAGCAGCCTTGATATATTTTCTTTCCTAGCAAGAAAGCAAGGATGTGGAATTGACTCTTTCACTGGGGACACTTAGGTCCATTCCCACTAGAACTTTACAGGTGATCACCTAAGTAAAGTCTTCCTGAGTTACTTTCTTTGCCAGCACTAAGCCTGGCAAAACAACCACAGGAAAGGAAGTGTGCTGCACCTGCAAAGCCAGCTAACATACATACGCACCATCAAAATACTATTAGAGCTGTCACTGGGGAGCCCTAAGAAGTGAGCCATCTTTCATTATCCTTGTGTACAGCAGAATAGTTTTCTGCATTACTTACTTTTAACTCTACTGCAAGGCCTAAAGGAACAAATTTAGATCAGGTATGTGGTTTTGTGCTTTCAGTTACACTTTCTAAGTGGAACAGTTGGTTCCCTCCACTGTCAGTTGCATAGCATAAAGTTCATACTTTCTACATTCTTGCTTCAAAGCTAGAAGCTGTAGGAATATGTGGTCATTTTCTGTGGTATTTAACCAGGGTACAGCCACCTGACAATGTATTTAACACATCTGAACTAATATTTGGCAGTGCTTCATACTTCTAAAGTGCTTGAAATTCTCTGAAGGCCACTAAGCACCCATCTTGCATCAAACCTATGTTATGTAGGTCAGCAATTCCATACTCTTTTGGCTGTGTCTCTGTATTTGAAATGTCTGGTTTTACCTGCTTTTGCTTTTGCCCAGCTGTTACTTGTTGCACTAAAAAGGTAATGTGTAACTTTTCCCTCTTGGTAGGTGTCAGGAATGAGCTGGATAGAGAGTAGACCAAGATCTTAGAACACGTTATTTCATTTCCAACTTTTTCTTGCCAAAAAATTCTCTAAGGGGCAAGGTCCTTCATCTCACTAGTCTCTAAAATGTGAAGAAAATGGTAACTACATTTTTGAAGCTGGGTGCATAAGAGTGATTTTCTATATCTTTTTTTTTATGGCTCCCCAAAACTATTTTCCCAAAAGTGGTGAGCAGCAGTTAATCTATTTCTTGAAAAACAGCAGTTCAGCTAATGTGGTGAGAACTGGAATTCACAGCTAGCTGTGTGTTCAGAAATGGGGCAGTGGGATTGCTTGGATCCTGCTGTCAGTGGTAAGCAAGGGTCCTTGCCCCTTTTATCATCTCCTTCTACTCTGATTTCTTTGAGTTTTCTGTTACGTATCTTTGCATTATGAAAAATATAGTATGAAGAGGATGAGGAAGGCTGGCCTCCTTCCCTCCTTTCTGTGCCTCTGTTGAAGTCAGCAGAAGCTATGCTATTGATTTCACTGCAGTCAGAATTTTATCCTTTCAATTTAAGAAAACGGTTTATGCTCAGACTCTTTTACCACTTAATTTTCCCATTATAGTCAGCTAAATGGTACTTGTAGTTTGTTGCTGTTCAGGAGACAACGGGTCAGTTTCTTCTTCTTTATGGGGAAATTATGATAGATATGAATGAAATATTTTGAAGTCTTTGTCATCTGCATAGCTTATTTTCAAGGCCTAGACATTTCAGATACATGACAGTTTTTCACACACATGCATCTATGGCAATGACAATGAGATCAAAAAGACTGGTTCAGAAATAAGTTTAGAATAGTGGATTTGAATGTAGTACCTTCCTAAACTGAACTTCTTCCAGCTTCCCCCTGCACAAAACATATCTGATCTCTGGGTTAGGTGAGCCAAGCCTTAACTTAATCTGAAAGTTTAACCTAAAAACTGTTTGGAAACTGATATACAATCTATTTATTAAGGACAGTAGTCTTTTCCTAACAAAAGTATTCCTTAAGGCTTTTTGCCATTCTCAAAATCAATGGACTGACTGCATTAATGTTAAGTGGGAGCCACTGCCACCTTTATCAAAGAACACTTTAAGCTTCTGAGGTCCACAAAGATGATCAAGGGACTGGGAAGCCTGCCATATGAGGAAAGGCTGAGACAATTGAGTTTGTTCAGCCTTGAGAACAGAAGGCTTAGGGGAGACCTTATCACCATGTTCCAGTATTTAAAGGGTGGCTACAATGAAGATGGAGACTCCCTTTTTACAAGGTGTCACATGGAGAAGACAAGGGCTAGTAAGTACGAGTTACTCCTGGGGAGATTCCAATTGGACACAAGAGGAAAATTTTTCACAACAAGAACAATCAGCCATTGGAATAATCTCCTCAGGGAAGCGGTGGATTCCCCAACATTGGACACTTTTAAGATTCAGCTGGACAGGCTGCTGGGCCATCTTGTCTAGACCAGGCTTTTGCCAAGAAAGGTTGGACCAGATGATCCTTGAGGTCCCTTCCAACCTGGTGTTCTTCAAACATTTCACCTTCTTACAACGACTGTTAGAAAATGAACTAAGAAACTATCCTGCCCTAGAAACTTCTCTGGAATTTATGGAGGAAGTAGCCTTTGAAAATATTTGCTGCAGCAGAGGAATTACCACATACTGCTTGTCACCAAGGAAGGATTAATTTAGCCAGAAATTAATCCTGAACTGCCTCCTTATAAATGCACTTGGACAGATCTAATTCTTGTCAGACACAAAGCAAGTGATGCATAAACAAAGAATCCCAGCAAATTTCATTTATGCTTGCTAGCCCTGCTTCATTTCTGTCCTCCATGTTCCTTCAGTGTTTTATGTACTGTCAGATGTTCAATGTGAATTCTTTGTGGCCATTTGTAGTTTGTAACTTTTTTGCAGAGGTTACAGAAAAAATGGCAGAGCTGTCTCTGGTGGGTCAGTTTAAACTTGGCTGTACATCGGTTGGCAAGTGGTTTAGTATGCACAAAAAAATCTGCATTGGCTGAGAATGAATGGAGAAATCTTTAAAATGGCTTTGGAAAACAGCATAGAAAATGTTGGGTTCAGAGTGTCAAGGCAGAAAAAACATTATTACTGCACAGAAATGTGGCTCTGTATTTCACAAGTTGTCCTTGTTAAGAATTTTCCGACAGCAGGCTGGCTACGCTGGTCAATAAAGCAGAACCAAAAGACCCCTGAGGTGGTGTGGGTCTGAGCCACTAAGTCCTCTTACAGCACAGCCCTCCTGGCTCAGGTCTAGAGTCAGTCCAGCTTTTCAGCTGCCTCTCCTGAACCTAGGACTCAGGTGCCCCATGCGCCCAGTTGCAGAGCTAGCTTGCCGACACTGTGCTGTCATTGGACAACCAGTGTACTGAAAAGTGTCCTGAATTTTCTTCTTGCATGGGGTGAGGGGAAGGGATTGAGGAATAAACCGAAGGTGACCGTACCTCACTGAATGGTCTGCCACATATGTGCCTATTCACGTTGGTACTTTGGTTTTGTACAACTTTGGGGCAACAGATTAAATGTTTGAGGAAGTTAACATGCTTCCAGAGTGATAACGAAGATGCTTCGCTAGTTCAAAGATCTAGTTTTACAGGTCAGCGAAGGCAATCATCTAGCTCAGATTGGGAACTGACTAGTCAGAGGTCGTATGACATGTCAGGAGACAAATTACAAGTTGAGTCTAAGAATGCCATGTGCCTGACGTAATTGCTATATAGCCTCTACCATGACATTTGGGTTGCATTTCTTTGCAGGAATTACGTTGTTCTTTTTGTGTTGCTTCAAAGTGGTCAGAGCAAGAATGACAATGTGCGTAAGAAAGACCTCAGGATTGGGTTGAATATGAGTCAACAGTGTGTCCTGGCAGCCAAAAGGGTCGACCGTGTCCGGGGGTGCATCAAGCACAGCACAGCTAGCCAGTCTAGGGAGGTGATTGTCCCACTCTACACTGCACTGGTGCGGCCCCACCTCGAGTGCAGTTTTGGGTGCCTTAATATAAGAAGGACATTGGACTATTAGAGTGTGTCCAGAGGCGGGTGACCAAGATGGTGAAAAGCTTCAAGGGCAAGACTTAGGAGGAGCAGCTGAGGACACTTGGTTTGTTCAGTTTGGAGAAGCGAAGGCTGAGGGGTGACCTCATTGCCGTCTACAGCTTCCTCAAGGCAGGCAGCAGAGGGGGAGGTGCTGATCTCCTCTCTCTGGTGACCAGTGATAGGACACAAGGAAATGGAATGAAGCTCCATCAGGGGAAGTTCAGCTGGGACATTAGGAAAAGGTTCTTCAGTGGTCGGTCACCAGAACAGGGTCCCCAGGGAAGTGGTCATGGGACCAAGCCTGTCAGAGTTCAAGGAGCATCTGGATGATGCTCTTAGTCAAATGGTTTAGTTTTATGTAGTCCTGCGAGGAGTAGGGAGTTGGGCTTGATGATCCTTCCAACTGGAGATACTCTATGATTCTAAGAGGATGCAAAGAGTGCTAAAAACTCTGCTCAAGAGAGCATGAGACTTTCTAGGACTGTGCAGCAATGGACTGTGTACAATAGGGCACTGCCTGGAGCAACTACCCTGACATGCTGGAGTCTTCAGAACAGACAGAGCCCCTGCAAGCAGATACAATCCAGGCCGTGGACAACAGCGTGTCTGGGTGCCACGTGGTTTTGCATGTCAGGGTTGCAGTAATGGTTGAGTCACTACGTCACCACAAAAGGAGCTGTGAGGGATGTGCACAGACTGCCATAGGGGCAGACAAACAAGAGATTGACAGGATCTTTGCAGAGCTCCTACAGAGGCAAGAGATGGACGAGGGGAGGGACAACTCTGAGCCTGCCCTGGAATGACCAGTGGATGAATACTGCCATGCACCTGCCTTGTTACTGCATTCTGCTCCTGACTAACCTTCCATGGTGGAGCAGCTAATCCTCACTACTCTCTGACAAAGGTAGGACTGCCGACAAGGCTCCAGTGTAGGTCCAAGTTTCACCCAGCCATGAGAGAGAGATGTAGCAAGATTACAGCCCTGGACTCAAAAGCAGGGTTTGGCTTGTTGAGGGAATCAGGTAGGCAGTGTTCCATGGGAGTCGCCTTGGATGGCAAAGGGGCCCAGGAGAGCTGATCAGACTTCAAGTAAAACCTCCTCAAAGCATAAAAAGTGTCCATTCTGATGTATGGAAAGTGTGTTGAAACCAGTGAGGAATGTTGAAAGCAACGCAAGAGTTCTGTGAATACAGTGGCAGCAGAAGGGAGCCTAAGAAAAAGTGGACCCTCTGAGAAATGGGGCAGGGGACCTGGTGGCAAAGGACACACATGGTGCTTTCCTTGCCTTGGCATTTACTTGTGTAAGGTCTTCTCTTAGGCCTTAGGTCCCTGAGCTTAGTGGCAAAATCTGTCAATGATGTGGAGCATTACCCACAGTAGAGCAAGACTCTGTTGGGGACCAAAAGGCAAGCTGGATATACATTCCTGTGGGTCCACCTGAAATGTGGCCAGAGGTGCTGAGGGAGCTGACCAAAGTCACTGCAAAGCTGCTGTCATCTTTGAGAGCTCCTAGTGAGCAGGGGAGGCTCCTGATGATTTGAAGAGGTGTATAGCACATACTACCCAGCAATCTCCCCCAAAAGGCAAGAAAGAGCCTCCTGAGAACTACAGGCTCATCAGCCTAATCTCTGCCCCTGGGAAGATCACAGAGCATATCCTTGCTAAAATTACTTCCATTTGCACGAGGACAAGAAACTGGGAAAAGACAGCATAGATTTACCAAGGGCAAATTAGGCCCAACCAACCTGATAGCTTTCCACAGTGAGACAACTATTCACTTGAATGAGTGGAGAGCAGTGAGTGTTGTTCACCTGGCTGAATCATCTCACACCACCAGTCAAGAGACATCGTTATTCCATTTTATTTGGTACTGCGCCAAATAAAGTAGTCCAGTACTGTCCCTAGTTTGGGGTTTCCCAGTCAAAGACAGACATGGGCATACTGGATCTATCAGGATCCTTTGGGAGACTGGGATGCATGACATACAAGAAGATTTTGAGAGAACTGGATTAGTTAGAAGAAGAGGGTTTAAGAAGGTGGAGGAGATGGTCTCATTGCTGTCTTCAGCTACTTCATGTGAAGATGTAGAAGAAATGGAGCCAATCTCTTCTTGGAGGTGTGCAGTGATAGGACAAGAGGCAATAGATGCAAAGTGAACCAAGGGAAATTATGAGTAGTTGTTAGGAAAAGAATTTTTGCTTTGAGGGAAGTTAAACTTTCAAATGGGTACTTAAGAGATGTTTAAACTCTCCATCCTTGGATGTATTTGTAACTTGACAAGGCTGTGAGTTACTTGGTTTATGCTGGCTTTATTTTGAGCAGAAGATGTATCCAAATGCCACCAAAATTTATTTCTGAGGTAAACTTTGGATCCAGAGTAGTGTGAGTACTATTCCTACGCGCAGTAGTTTCCAATGCTGAGTGCAGCCTTGTCTGCAGGATGAGTAAGTTAAAAACTGGGGGTCCTTGGTCAGACATGTCTGACTTTATCAGTCAGGAAGATTCAAGAAGAGAAATCCTCAAAAGAAAAAAGATTTCAGAAGAACATTTTAAGTTTTTTATTTGTAGTTTTGTTCAAAACCAGCAGGCTGTGCTAACAGATTTTTTTCCCAGGAAGGAACACACAGTCTTGTCATTTTGATTTTTTAGATGAACAAGGAAAAGAACCGCAGCCCGGAGCATGCTGGTTTTATTTGTGACTCCTAAAGTTTCATTTGGAAAATGAACAGAGGCTGCTAAAGCGGTTGTTAACATGCTGTCTTCAGGTGCATTCAAGGCCTTGTTTAGTAACATTTCTTTCCTTGAGATTTGAAAGCAGACACTTCTATATTACACGCTAATGATTAATACCAAGTTTATGTTAATGCCTCCCCCCCGTCCCACCCCACAAGGGCTGTGTAGGTCTGGTACAGCCTTCCTATTTTAGGGCTCTTCTGTGTTGTAGAAAAATGCTACAGCATTGGCAGGATTAAATATTTTCTGCTTCTTCTTTTCCCCCGTACAGCTGGAATCAGAATTCTTTTAGGTTTGGTTTCCAAAATATTTCCAGAGAAAAACACAACTGGGGACTGCTTTAGCCAAGACTAAATAGCTTCTTCTTTGCAGCTGGGGGGGAGGTTTATCAGCAACATAGTGTTTTCATTCATTCATTCATTCATTCCAGTCATTTTGGGATTACTCTGTTCCACCTAAACTGAAACTGTGGGTTAGTAATTCCAGAAGTGAAGCCATGTATTTGCAAGACCCAAGCATTAAGAATGCTGTTTAGAACTATTCTGCTGCTTTTCTTCAGTGTTTTTCAAAGCCATTTACAACAGCAGGTGAATGTAATTTCCAAATAGCAAATTAAAAACATAACGATAACACATCAAAACCATTGTCAGGAACTAGTCTAGTTCTTCTCAGCCAGATACAGAGAGGAATCTTGATGGTAAGGTTTGTCATCATGATAAGAAAGTCCACAACTTCTATGGCTGGGGCAATGTAACTTTCCTAGGCAAATCCTTTGAACATGGGAAGTGAAGACCGTGCTGAACTATACGGTGGAGTTAAGGGACATAATTAGCCATCAGTGCAGTGGCTTAATTCAGCATAAGGTCTATCAGTTCAGCCTCTTAAAGAGTGTTGTCCAGTTCACAGAGGCTTCTTCCCAGAAATGAACCATTTAACAGCTTCCATATGATCCATTATTCATGCCTTTGACATATCTGTAAGGAAATTTCATTTTCAGAAGTCAGTGTCTATTGGACAAACTCCGTAAAGCAAGTCTTCCTCTAACACTCCTGCCCACTCCCTTGGCCTGGATTTTCATTTTGGGGTATTGCAGAATTTCCAATTTTCAATCTTTTATATAAAAAACAACCCCAAGAAGTCTCTGAAGTCACTGTGCTTTCTTTTCACTTTTATTCTGGTCCTTTCTCCTACGTGGATGGTCTTATTATTGAGAGATGCCCGCAAACTTTATCTGTGTGTGGTGGCTCTGGAGCCTTGAACACAACATATGATGGTCAATTCTTGCTGCTTTGGTCAATGCCAATGTTTTGGCAAAGAACTGGCACCTCCTGAGTCCTGCCATTGTATCTGTGCTTCTTACTGTTCCCTCTTCTCCTCTGGAAATAGAAGGTAGACCCTTCTCTGTGGTGTGTAAGAAGTTTCTCTTTGTGAAGAGACAAGAACAATAACAAGCGGCTTATCAGTGGCAGAAATCTGTGTTTGCTGTGCTCTCCTATTGTGCAAGATGCTGCTCTGATTTTCTGTTTAATATTGGTTCCTAATACAGTTTTAATTTTTACCATTATGGTGATAGAGCTAAAGCTACTATATAGTACTGGAAATGACCCATGAAACACATAATAGAGAGCTTGTGAACTCAAATACACGATCATATACTTGAATATAATTATAAACAAATAAATAAATCCATTGATAAATCAGGATACATTTTCAGAGCAAGAGGAAGATGAGTGACCCCACAGTGACAGTCAGTACTTTGCTGGATATTCAAAATAGGTTCCATCGGTAGCTTTGGAAAGTGAGAATAATACTGCATATCTTCCATGTTTAAGTATAGAATGATGGCAGCAACACTTAATACCTGTAGATTATAATTCATATAAATATGGTTGTTTATGGTCTATTCAAAAGCAAATTGAACTGATGCAGTGCCTTTTTGATGACCACAGAGGCCTGTGAAGATTGTGTCAATCCAATTCTATTAATTGGATTAATTTCTAGTAAGCTGCTGTCAAAATTAGTCAAGTCTATGGAGTCCTGGAACTGCTCACAAAGTTTGACATGTAATTGAATGTCACACTAGGTCGAGGACAGCAAAAATCCCACCCTGGTTATATGTTACCCAAAGGATCTCAAAGCAAATGGCTCACCTGTTTTTTGACTGCCTAGGAGGGAATTAGCATGGAAGAGAAGGGAGACCATCAGATTCAAGCCAAAGTATGAAGGACAGCCCCCAGGAATTTCTGTGTGAAGCGAATAGTGTCAAACACCAGGAACTGGGTTCCAGAAGTCAGCAGAACTGCTGAGAGCTTGGGTGAGTGAAACAGGGAAGTCAGAGAGATAGATTAGCATGACTGCTGTGTGTGAGTGGCCGTTGGGATTTGGGACAGGGAATATTTGAGTATTTTGTTGGAATTTAGTATTGCAGACACTTATACATCTATCTAATATTTCTTATGTTAGCATGAAGTGAGAAGGATCACCATGTGTGCACAATATTGAGGCTAAAGGCAGTGAGGATTAGGGACATGGTGGCTTCTGTCAGCTTTTCTATTTCCTGAAACACAAATGCTGGCTCTTCATTGAGTTAAGTTTACACACTGCAAATCTGAGCTCAGTTAATATATGCCTGTAGGCATACATGAACTTTTGAGATGCTTCTGATGATTCCAATTTTTAAAAAATCCTTGAACGGAAAGTGTCCAAAGTGAAGACATTTCAGCTGGCAGGAGAATTTTATGCAAATCAGTCAGTAGGCATGAATGACAGTCTTGCATTGTTGGTGGTCTTGGCGAGCCAGGAATAATGTTGAGAATGGCTGTTGTCCCAGGTCTGATGAGACGGGTGGAACATACCACCTTCTGGTTACCCCACTGTCTTTGGCCCATATATAGTAGGTCTTGCAGTCAGATGGTAGTTTGGCTGGATCAAACTGATGTTTTTAGTAGGCATGGGACAGGACAGCTACATTACTTACCGTATGATCAGTTTAGCAGGCATGCATGAACTGCTTAATGAAAGAATATTGCAAAGGCTCAGTTACGGTGCTTGTTTGGCAAGGAAGATATAATTAATAATGTCATTGCATAAAAGTCAGCTGTTCACTAGTCATGCTAGCTGCCAAATGTTACACGATGCAGATTCAGAAATATTTCATCCATCTGCCAATGCTTTCAAATCATTCTGGCAAGGTTTGTATTTCTATTTTAAACTGTGTAAAGGGAAATTGCTGTCATTCTCTCAGTGCTAAGGATGGTGCAAGCCTTACCCTACCTACTGTTAGAGAAATAGACAAGGGAAGAAGAGTATTAGAGGTCATCACAGAGGTTTAATTTAGTGTCTAAAATGTACTGGACATATGCCAGAGTGATTCTGATAGTCTTTTTTGGGGGGAAGGGAGTGCTGCATGTCAGGATCCAGTAATGTGTGCCTCCAGGAAACATTCCACAAAAATTTGTGAAGTAAAATTATCACTTTGCATTGATAAAACATAGGAATTTTCATTTTACACCTTCCATTAATGCTGTGAAACAAATGAGTGTCATTTTCAATTATGTACTGCTACTTTGCTGAGTTAGGTATTGAAGATTTATTAATGCAACTTTGATTTTTTTTTTTTTTTTATTCTGAAAAAAAGCACAAGGCCTTTCATCTCTGTGCTCCTCTTTTCCTCTCACACATGCTGAGCCAGTACAATCTACAGGGTTCTTTTGGTTAATAATGGCATAATGGAACCGTCAGTTGGAGTTTTACGTTTTCCTCCCCTTCTGTGCCTGACCATACCTGTAATCATGGCTTTATACCTCTTCCTATGGCCAGGACCAATTACTTAATATCAGATATATAAAATAAGCAAGTGAGATACCTTAACTAGTAAAATGATATGTATAATAATGATACAAATGCAAGAATTCAACAGAAGCATAAAATTATTTATTCCGTTATTTTTGTTCTCGCTATGAAGTACAAGCTTTTTAGTCCCTTACGAAATCTCACCCAAGTAGTCCCTACTACTAGGTTTAGAGGCTGTGTGGTCAAAATGAGTCATGTTTTTGCATGTTAAATACAGTATTTCGTGCTCTGGTTTGTTTGCATATGGGGAGTAACTCTCTCTGCTTAATGTAGGATCTGGAATAGATATATTAAAAAACAAAATGAAAAAAAATGAAATAGCAAGAATGTTTGTGGTATGGAGAAGAAGGAAGGACTTTCACTTGACTGGAGAATGAGCTGAATGCTAATTTATGGAAATGCTACAGTGCTTCCAGAGCATTTGGTTTGCCTACATTTTGAAGGGACAGACAGTAACTTGTGAGGTAGGGCTGCAAAATCATCACAGTTATATCTGGGACAAAAACATGCGCAAACTGAAACAGTGCTGTTCTAACAATGAGAGAGGAGCCTGATAGGCTAAGGTGTCTAGAGAATCAGCACGGACTAATGTCTTCACTCTTACTCTCAGGTTGCTGCTTTTTATGGAAATATTTTTCCTTGTGCGCTATAGCTGAGCGAATTTGCATGTGATATTCATTTCATGCTGCTATTTTGACCATGGTATGAAGAGATATTGTTCCATTCCTACTGTAGTGTGAATCCTTATAGCATCTGATCTGTTATCGTTGTGCCCTTCCAACACAGCTACTACTGTAGATGGGATTTTCTAAAATAAAGAAGAAAGTGAAAATAATTTTTGTTCTTTGAAACGGAGAAGAACTTGAAAGAATAAGGACAACATAAAGAATTACTAGAATCCTCTCCAGTTTTTGCTAGTTGCTAACAGTCTGCGTTCTAAGCGTGAGGAAACAAAAAAAGAAACCATTTAATTCCTTTTTAAAAACTAAACCTGATTGAAGTCTTGACAGCCCATTCTATGACTATAATCTCTGAAAATGCAAGGAGTGGATACTTGCTGTCAATCTCTGCAAAGAGCTAATCAAAAAAACCGGTAGAAGTCTTAGCAGCTGAAAGCAAAGCTGACTGAAAGCCTAAAGCAGTTTTTGACAGCAGTAGCTTTCATTTCAGATTATTAATTTAGTTCTCCTCAACATCTAGTTCATTCAGTACTGGAAAAACTGGTAGCTGAAAAAGCAGACAAACTTGCTTTCAATTTTTGAACACATAAAGAGAATGAGGTGTTAGCGTGTAAGACCTACAGTTTCTATGTCTTTAAAGAGTCTGGTCATCAGAAATGTTAATTAACTACAGGTAATACTTCCACTGTTTCCATTTAAAATGAAAACTGTGGTTTGGCAGTTGTCCTGGTTTCTTATCTGTAAAGCACACTAGACATAGTACTGTGTAACTAATAACATATCTTTTTGAAATGTTGTCTTGTGGCTTTTGATTGAATTTCAATTTCTACCAAAATTCAGTTACCATGAATAAAAAACCCCAACATATAGGAAATAAAGACATATCATTGACTGTTTTCTAACATAGTAACAACAACAACAACAAAAGATGACTGAGTGTATAAACATAGATTCTCTCCTGGCCTGACAAAAAGATGCATGAGACATCTACAGAGGGAAGTTGAGTGAAGGATACAAAAGCAATGCAGAGTTTAAATCCATGACTTATTTGAAGTTTCTTGCTTTTGATTTAAAATATGATTGAAGTTGATGGTTTAAATAGCTGTGGCTTAAATCAGTCTGCATTGACCCTGACCCACTAGAAAAGCATTTTTGAAAGCAGAGGTCACTTCAAAGGGTTCCTAGTAGAAATAGCAGAGTGTTCCTTTTCCACATCTGGGGAGAGTGGTGGGATCTCTCCAGCTGTTATTGCTGCAAGCCATGTGCCATTCATAGTCTTATATTCAGAGTAAGCAAAGCTAGATTTTGTGTCTAGAGTGCAGATATGTGAGTCTTTTTAACATATATTGTTTTATTCTCTTGTTTTTTATTTGATACTCAGTTTACGGACTCATTCAAACTGTTGAGCGCTCTGGTCTGCATTCACCTGTCTCCTAAAGCAGATGGACAGACAAGAGTGGTTCCTCTTGCAGGTGGCTGAACTACCTTTTAAACACAAGCTAGGTATGAAGCCATGCAAGAATACCAGCTGCTAATCTGTGGGAGGTGACGATGTTAGTTGCTGTTGCAGAGTTTACTTGCTTTCCCTCAGATCAGGCCTGCTGCAAATGCAAACAGTAAAATAACGGGTGGTTTGAGCTGAACTCTCTGACTCTACACAGGAGTAGAGGACTATTCGCAACCCAGCACCAACTTCATTTTTTTATTGCCTTCCATTTTACAGCTGAGAGATATGTTCAGTTGTATTCTAATTTATATAGAGAAGCATGAGTTAAGAGTTCATGAGGGCAGGGCACAGGACTCAAGCCCCAGTCAGACATTGCATTGTGAACGGCAAAGCAATCACTGTATTTTTGTAATGTGCACGAGGTCAGAGGGTAATTGGAGAAACATGTCAGCACATATAAAGTCAAATTGGGAATTAGGTAAGTCTTTCTTGACTTTAAGGTCTTGCTGGATGGATTTCACACTTGGCAACAATAACTGGAGGCCACTGTAGCTTCTATTTGGTGTATGTGGCAAAAGAGATGGAAGCACATAGGAAGGTAGGTGAGCAAGGGCTGTGTTTTTGGGTGTTCCAACTGAAGCAAAAGCTATTTTAACTTGTGGAACGGGAAGAATTTTTGGAAAGCTTGCTGGATAGAGACTGGAAAGGTCAAAATCCCATGGCTGCCTCTCTGCTGGAAGATTATTTTAGTCAATGTGTTCATTTAATCCATGTTTGTATTTAAATCTATAGCACAGCTTGCAGTTTAGGTTTAGCTATATTTTCCAGTCAGATATCTTGTGTGAGGTAAGTCAGAACTGAGATGTCATGTAAGATAATGTCCCCAGAATGATTTTATCATGACAAGCAGTCTAATTCAAGCAGATTACACTGCACAGATTTACAGTCAGCAACTGGAGCTTTATTATGAATTCTACAGTAAAAGAAACTCAAGATTCATATGCAATAACAGAATATCCTGACTATATAAGAAGGTAATCAATCCCAGCCTGTGGGTTGAATGACACATTCCTCTCATATAGGTAGAACTTCTTTTCTCGGTTTGTTTAAACACTGCCATTCTTACAGGTTCGGAGATTTTGCTTATGTGTTGCTTAAGCTTTCAGATGTGGCTCCTGGCAGCTCTTCTTTCTGTCTTCTGCCTTCTTATGCTTGACAGATTATGAACTCTTCATGGGCTGCATATGCCATTAGAGTGATTGTATGTGAATAACAGACCTGTCTCTGTGTGCCCTTCAGGAAGAACAAGTTGCGTAGGGCCCATTTGGCGGCCCTTACTGTTTAGCTCAAAATATAACAGCTTGTGCTTTTAGCTACAGAGAGCCCCAGTTTAGTTGCAGGTGAGTTCCTCCTGCTTCAACTAAAATATAATCATGATGTGGAGACAGTTTTCAAGGGCTGACAGGAACCTCATGAAGTTCAATACGGGGAAGTGCCAAGTCCTGCACCTGGTGAGGAACAGCCTCATGCACCAGTACATGCTGGGGGCCACCCAGCTGGCAGAAAAGGACCTGGCAATCTCGGTGGACACCCGGTTGAACAGGACCCAGCAATGTGCCCTTGGTGCAAAGAGGGCCAATGGTATCCTTGGCTGCATTAGACAGAGTATTGGCAGCAGGTGGAGGAAAGTGATCCTTTGCCTTTATTCAGCACTGGGGAGGCCACACCTGGAGTTCTGGGCTTCCCAGTACAAGAGAGATGTGGAATACTGAAGAGAGTCCCAACAAAGGGCCACTAAGATGATGAAGCATCTCTTATATGAGGAAAGGCTGAGAAAGCCAGGACTGTTCAGCTTAAAGAAGGCTCAGGAATATAGTCAATGTACATAAATAACTGAAGGGAGGGTGCAGAGAAGACCGAGTCAGGCTCTTTTCAGTGGTGCCCTGTAACAGGACCAGAGGCAATGGGCAAAAAACTGAATATCAGGAAACACTTTTTTACTGTGAGCATGGCCAAGCACTGGAACAAGTTGCCCAGAGAGGTTGTGAAGTCTCCATCCATGGAGATATTCAAAAGCTGCCTGGATAGGGTTCTGGGCAACTGAGCAGTGGGGTTGGGCCAGATCACCTCCAGAGGTCCCTTCCAACTTCAACTGGTGTGTGATTCTGTGATTCATCTTTGTGCCTTGTTGAGTATGTTGTCTGTGCATAATCATAGATAATTCTCAGGTCTATATGTAGTAAGTGAGCAGTCAACAGTCTCAGCACGACCCATGGCCCCATCAGATGGACTGTAATGCATAGAGGCTGATGACTTGGCAAACCTACGTGGGAAAGGACATTCCAGGTGTATCAGGCTTGGAAGGAAGACTAGGAAGGAAGCCCAGAGCCAAAACTGTGAGAAGTTGAAGATCAATAAACCTCTGATTCTGGAAATTGCCATTTCCGGACAGCTGAATTTGTGCTATGCAAGTTGATCACTAAAAGCATAGAAGGATATCAAGGATATAGAAGACATATTCAAAAACTGATGTTGACAACTCCACCGTCTGTTGTCATGTAGAGCTGTATAAACAAATGCATTTCCACATAGTGGGTGTTATGAGTTGTCACCTTCCAGAGAATCCACTAGTCCTGTTACATGCACACTGAGGTATCCTGTGGCAGCCAATAAAGACAAGTAAGTATACTTCCTTCACAGCAGTAAACTTTGCTATTTTTTGTAAAAGACTAGCTATTTTTGGAGACTGTACAGCTGTGCATTCCCACTGGCTTCATAAGGGAGAAACATAATTCTGGGCAAAAATATTCGTCAGAGGAAAAGTGTTGGTGGTGGGTCCAGGCTTAGAATGAGTTTAGCCTGAAGTGGTTTGGGGTTTTCTCAAGAAAAATGAAGAACTTCATCTTGATGAAAAGTGTTCTCTCCTTTGTGTTTTAAACTCACAAAGATATCCAAACATGGATTTAGGAGCCTATAGTTATGTTTTACTTTATTTTAGAGACTCAGGCATGCACATTGCTTGCATGTATCTGTCCTTGTGTAAAGCGAGTGAAACCATCATTGGTATCAAGGAACAACCTTGCTGGAATGGCTCTTGATACCTAGGGGTAAACATTAATTTAAGCCATGGAAACAATGGGCCAAAATACAGAAACACAAAATGGCACTGAGAAGAGAAGCATCAAGAAAATTCAGGGAGTGAAAGACTGCCACTCGAAATTGATCTCAGTGAGGAGTGATGCCCAGTGTCCCTCTTGAAGGTAACTAGCAAAACTGAAAACAGGCTTACCTCTTGAGGGATTCTATGCTCAAAGTTTGTAGACACTACAAAAGTGCCATACAAGTAGAAAACAATCACAAAAAATGTACACAAAAAAGTGTAAAGTGTGGGGTGATAAGATGGAGTGGGTTTTCTTATTTCATACTCTGTCTGTGTGTTCTATTTTTGTTGCTAAGCTTTTTCCTGTTTTTTTCTGGTGCTTTAATTGTTTGGTTTTCCTCATAAGGATATTGTCATTAGGGAAAGAAAATACCTCTGTAGGGTAGAGAAGTGTTATTATCTAATCTTTCAGATGAGGAATCTTGTACTCGAGAAATAACTGAAAGCTTGCGACTCCCTTAAGTCACAGTACTTAAGTACAATAATGGCTTTGCTCTCATTAATAGCTAATTTGTATATAGTATTCAGATTGATGGGAAAAATTAAAAGATGGATGAGAGAGTCCAAATGCAATTCATGCCAATTTGTTTTACACAGAGTCTCATCCCATCAGAACTGTACTATACTGTTTTATATCTATCTGTCTACCTGCATGAGTTCTGTTACTTGTGGAGGTGGAATAGATTAGCTTCAGTGCTCTAGATCAGCATGCATTCTGAAGTGGGGTATGTTCCAATTTTATTTCCACCTGATACATGTATTGCAATATAGCTTTGCAGTTTTATGGCACAGCTTTAACTTAAAGACAACAAAACTTGTATATGTGAATCATCTCTGTCTCTGCTTGTGGGCTATGTAGGATGCTGTTACTTTCTGCATATCCAAAATGAACACTACTTCTAGGTGGCATAAGTCCTTTTCTAAAGGTGTGCATGTTTCTCTATACAGGCGGCCCAGGATGATGAGACTTTTAACTAGAGTGCCTTAGGAAATAAATAAACTTAGAGGACAGAGAAATTCTGTTTTGCCAACAGTAGGGATTTGAATTGAGGTCTCCTGTATAAATTGCTGAAGCTTTCCATGAAGCAGAGTGAGACTTCTGTAAGAGGTTGGTTCATTTCTTTGGTTTTGGTTCTTGAGTCAGCTGCCTCTTGAAGGCAATACTGCCCTAAATTTAGAAGTTTAGTTTCAGGGTATTGAGGCTTTTCGCTGAGGAATAACTTGAAAATATGTGTATTTCTCTTCATCATGGATATCATTTTTGTAACCAAGTAGTTCCATTTGAGTCTCATTATTAGAGTATGAAAATATGAAGTCACATTTGCCATTAGCAGGTGTGAGTCTGGTCAGTTCCATAGCTACAGAACATATTCATAGCTTGACAGCTAAGGCAGTTGATTGGTGAAAATTAAAGTAATGTAACGTTGCAGTCGTGCTTGTAAACAGTGGCTACTGGGTAGTCTTGTGTTATGTTCTTATCAGTTAATTTTTTTTCATAACAAAGTTGGATATGAGATACCAAGAAGGGCAATGAATCCTTTATTTGGAATAAATATATTTAAAATAGGGGTTCATAACTCATTGTCTATGACCATAATTCATTGGTTTTCTTCATTGGTGATTAACTATTTCTGACACCGGGATAAGTGCATCGGGTAGCTTGTTCTTAGTAACAGGCAAGCCAAAGAGATTACTGGAGAGTGTGGTCTGGACTTACTAAAAGAGCAGCTTCCTCTGTACCTAAGGTGTTTGGTTTCTTGATAAATTACTTACAGGTGACCTGCAGAAATGGGAGGAAAAAATTGCTCAAGGGGCAGTTAACCTGTGAGTGAAGAATTAGAGGTAGGGAAATGGAACGTATTTTTAGGCTGCACTTGAGTGATTTAATTCCTTCCATCCGTTAAGTTTTTGAGTCAAGCGTATGTCCATAAACCAAACAAATAACACCTGAGATAAGAAAAAATCAAAACTAGTGTTTACTTTTCAAGATGACCTTTGAGGCTAACTTTCACTGTATAACATCACTAGCTCAAAGTGGTTGTCTATTTTGAATATCTGCATAGTGCAATGGATGAAATTCTGTCTTGTGTTTTTTCAGTAGAACTTCATTTGCATTTTAATGAATTCTGCAGGGACAGAAATAAAGCTGAAGATGTGACTGGGTAGTGGACACAGACCCTGCTTCCATTAGAGGAAGCCTGCAGAATGAACTCCAGCTTTATTAGATGCCAGAGAATCCACACAAGTTGTTCTAGGTGCTCTCTAAGAGGTCAAGCATTAGCAGACATTGGTTCACAATGGCTCAGAAAGCTGAGAATCCAGAGTCACAAATCTATAGGAAACCACGTTTCACTATATCTTCTATGGAAGAGTGATTTGCTTTTTTTAGGCCGCAGTCAAGTGAGTTGTTGAGGATGTATTTCCCTCCTGTAAGCTAAAATAAATAAATCAATCTTAAGAACTGCTGGGGTTTCTGGAATGTGGAAAGAAAAAGGAAATATTACATTGATTCAGTGTTGACATGGAACACTTGAGCCCTTAAGAGTAATCTCACTGCATCGTACCCAGATGAATCCCGTGGGCACAGATTTTTGTTCCTTACAGAGTCTGAATACTGCTTGTCTTTTGCTGTGTGCATATAATGTAGGTAAATAGTGATTTTCTCAAATAGTGATGCTGCTGCTAGTATCAGTGTATTGTTACCAGTAGTTGAGCCTTTTAAGCAGTAAAATATGCCCATGAGACAGGGCTCGCATTTTACCTTTTGTTTCTTATATTTGGTACATTTTGGCTTTCACATGTGTGAAAGTGGCAAAGCAGAAATAAGAAATTGGGAGATGTCCCACGTGATGTTGTGGCCAAAAGCTTTTTTTATCTTATTCTGGAACATTTTAGAGTGAAGCGTGCTTTTTGTTATCTTCATTGATTGTTGAAAGGGCATTTTTAACTGCAGTCACATTATGAAACTGTTTTTAGGTAAAAGCGCAGAGTAAACCAAAATAGTTTTGACTGCAAAGCCATAGTCAAGTGAGTGTGAGTTGTTGAGGATATATTTCCCTCAGCATAGTTACCACTAGTTAATTTATTTGTTGTTCTTTCTGGTAACAAGAAAGCATTCAGAACACTTTGTAACTCTTGTCAACAAAAGAGTTATGGGAAATTGTTTTATGCTACTGCCACTCATTCGGCAATCACATTCTCTGTTGGTTGTTGAATTTTGAGTTGCAAAATAAAACACACTCCTCTCTCAGTCTGTCTGGTGTAAAAGCTCTGTAACTGTTCTGATCTGTGCAGAAGTGGATACAAAGAAATCTGTCAGAGAATGTCCAGTGGGATGGAACTGTCTTCTGTAGTCCCTGTACTTCCCAGCTGTGACCACTGCAGTCGTGTCAGCATGTTCAAATATAATGCTGTCAAAACAGCAGCTTTTGCCTTTTTTGAGCTTGTGTAGTGGACAGAGAGGCTCACTGCAAGGGAATGAAGGATGAGCCAACACCAGTCTCACTTAGTCTTCCTTACTTCTGGTAATATTTTCTGTGAAGCTAATTCAGCCCCAAAAATGAGAATATATGGGAAGTCTGTGGAGAACTTGCAGAAACCCAGTGATTCTTTGTGTTACAGTGAGAATCAAGATGTGTAACTTTACCTTACACGTTGTATAGCAGGTTATTTTTATTTAAGATATTTTTGAGAATGTAAATTTCTGTTAGAGTCTAGTGTTTTCCTAGTTTTGAGAAGACTAAAGGGGAAGTGGGCTCCAATGGGAAGCTCTTTTCTCTCCTTCACACTAGATTCAGTTAGATTGTTAAAGGCACAGAAAACACAGAATGCCTGCCACCTGAAATATTTCATCCATTCGTCATGTTAGCCGACTGAACATGTAGTAGGGAAAGGACAATCTAAACCACAGACAAGCCAGCCACTCCTTGCACTTTTCCCTAGGTATCAGGGACATCAGGTGTCATTGTCATACTACTGCTTGCAGAGTCCCTTCATGTTAGTATTTGAAGTTATTTTATCAGTTGTGAATCCATAAGGCCTTGGATTGTTATTTGCTGACCCAATTCCTCCTCAGTTTGGCTTGTGGAAAAAAGAAATACATGACTTTACCTTCCACTTCTCATATGGCCTTGTTTGTCCTCCTGTTCTAGTAGCTTTCTCTCACCTTTTTTAGGGCTGCCCCTTTTAGGTTTACCTCCTTCTGTTCTTCTGAAATCACTGCATCATAAACTGTGCTGTCTGTTTTATTAGCAGTGCCTGTCTGAAGATGAAATATATACACATCTTGACTACTCACTTGTTAGTTACAGTAATTGCAACAGATGTTAATCACTGCTGAGATTTAGAGTTGGTTGCTAGACTTTTTTCTCCCAGTCTCTGTTTTTCCAGCATTTCAGATACCAAGATAACATCACAGCTCTTACCTGGCAATGGTGACTTCTAGCCTAGCTTTTCTGATATGGAGATTGTTTCATCAGGGTATATGAAAAAAATAGCCTAATGGTGATGAAGCACCTCATGGCTTTCTCATCCTTTTTGTGATAACTCTGGTTTTTACTTCAGTTCTGCCTATTTTAATGTGGTGGAATTGGAATCTGAAGAAGTCCCATGACACAGTTCTCTTTTATGACCTAATTCCTAAATGTTTTAAGGTTGGTGTTTGCTGATCCTACCTTCCATATGAAGGCTCTGTGAATGAAAGCTCCAGGAATACTAAGGAGTATCTTTAAATATAGAGGCAGATATAATGGGAAGCTGGATTTGCTCTGATGGTGGCTGGACCATGGAAGTTAATCAACACTGAGCAGGATCAGGCCTGACCTTAGTACTCCCTTAACTAAAACATATTGCATCTGTCTCTCTGCAGGTTCCTTCTTCTTGTAGGGGGCTTGGTGACAACATATTGTTAAAGCATTCTAGATAAGAATTGGAGCATTTCCTTTTTTTCTTGCTTCCACAACAAGTAGTCCTCAGTCTCCTTTCAGACAAGTCAGTGAAAGCTTTTAAAATGTTTTTTCTTGGAAGAAATGCAGGACTCAAAGAGTTTGTAGCATACATCTGTATTTGTTAAGTGGTTTAATGCCACTGTCCTGTGTTTGCGCTGGGACAGCAAAAGGATTTGTCCACCTGTAACTGGCTGAATTTTCTTAGTGAATTTTCATGTTTCTTCCTGAGACAGTGTGATTGCTCGTTTCTCATTTCCCTAACACAGACCTCTGGACAGAAGGGAAAAGTGAGATTCAGTTAACTGACGAGTCACATGTCTACTCTCTGATGCTTATAACTCTCCTCACTGGAGCACATGGCTGCTGTACTACCCTTTTTATTTATCTGACCCCTTTATAATGTCAGTCCTTGTTAGCAGTCTCTCTGAAGAGAATCAGGTTCAACCTCGTACTATTTCCAGCAAGCTGCAGGTGGAAGGTTTCACTTGCCTCAGCTTTTTTAAGTCTTTGAAAGAAACGAGATACAGATGATCCAGGCAATGGGTGGATAACATATAACATCTTTTTAATTGAAGGCCCCTTGCTAGAGTATTTAAGAATATGTAGGAGGTCATCCCAGTCCACTGGGAGATGTTATTTGACAGGTAGTAGCTTCAAAATAGAACATACTAATGGGAAAAGGCAGGATAGCTTTGAATACTACCAAAGAAAAATTAAATCTGCACTGAGTTAGTCAGTTGTAATACAATTTTTTACTCTGATAGATCTAATATAGTTACTGATTTTTTTTCCTAATGAATGCTTAGCAAAGCCATTCATCCTTTTATTATCATCACTATTTTTTATCACAAAATTGTACTTCAATACCAAGAAGAGCAGATAGTGCTGATGGCAAACAGCTTGTTTTCCTGCCTTCATTCCTGTTTTCTGCTGTATTTTAGTATTGGCATGCTAGTTCTTCTGAAAGCTTAAACAATACAAGGTCATTGGGAACTGGAAGCCATGCTACTATCTGACATAAAATATGTAAAACTGGAAGTCAGTTTTACTCCTTAGTCAGTTATCAGTGGTTCCAGAAGATGTCATGAAATAGGGGAGTGAATCCCCTAGAGTTTTGTGCTGGTTTAACAGACAAATTAACCAAGAGAAAAATGCTCATTGTGGTCCAACTTATTCAGCACAAGACTTATTTCACAAATATACAGTGATTGGTTTACAAATAACTCCTGTAGGTAGTTTCTTCACACTGATTCCTTGCATCTTGTCTCAGAAGTGCCTCCGAAAGCTGGAAGAGAAGGATACAAATGGATTTGCAGAACGTAATTTAAGCTCCCGTTAGCATCTTTTGAGCCGATGGAGAACACTAAGTGTTTGAGATGCTGTGTTCTTGGTTGTGCCCTGTAATACATCTTCAAGAGAGTATCTTAAGTCATGGTAACTTCTTTGGGGCTGGAAAAGTCCTCAGTCTTTTCAGACAAATTTGGATGAGGGTTGGTGACTGTTGTCCCCTCCCACCAAGTCCTTGAAACATCTGATTTTTTTTTTGTTTTGTTACTACTGCTTCTATTTGGTATTAAGAGATGGAGCAGAATTAAGCAGTGGTGATTAAAATAAATAAAAAAAAAAGGATAAAGAAGCTTCGGGAGAATTGGCTCAGGAAAAAAGAGAGCGATTAATAACATGTGACCAACAGAGGTGCCTAGATTTCATTAAGTTACACCAGTGAATGCTAAGCATTGTAAATGTATGTTTGATGGTGGACTGACCAGAATCTGTGCTCCTTGTGGGGCAGAAAGTGAATGAATACCCTATGAATAAATAGGTAGAAATACACATCTCAGAAGAAAGTACCACAGATACATGCCCCTGAATTTGTGCACATACATAACATATGAATTTAGCATATAGTTTTAAACAGCCATACAGTTCTGGTTTCAAAAGGCTTTAATGCAGATGCTCTAAAATTAGAGCATTGGAGGAACTCAACAGATCATGACTCCGTTTGTTTTTCTCTCTACCATCAATGGAATAAAATAGGATTGCCTGTCTTGTCTGATCCATTTTTCTTGGGGCTTTCATATACTGGAATTTGGACTGTGATTTAGACTTGCTGCTTGCTCTTGCAGATAGTGTGTTACTCTGAAAACTGTCTTGGTAAAATTGTCTCTTCCTGCTGATATGTACAAAAGTAGTTTAGAAGTCTCCTTCCAGCTTGCAAAGCCTTGAGTGCTGATTTTTAATCTGTGAATCAAATGTTTTTGGAAAGAGGTTTTAATTATGAGACAAATTAAAATATTTTTATTAGCCAGGTCATGGTTGCTGACATGTACAAATCTTGTCCCGTGTTATGCTTGCACAGGGATTAGGGATTGCAGTAAAATATTCTTCTAATTATTCCAAGAACTGGAAGAAAAAAATACATTTCTCTTTCTTCTCTACAGATCTAATGGGATTAAGCAGCCACATGTATTTGCTTTTGCTATCAAACTCAGATCTGAATGTTTCTGTGGAATCGTAGTCATAGAATCATTTCGGTTGGAAAAGACCTTTAAAATCATTGAGTCCAAAGAACTGCCAAGTCCACCATGAACCCATCTCCCTAAGTGCCACATCTACACGTCTTTTAAATACCTCCAGGGATGACAGCTCAACCACTTGCACTGTTCCAGTGCTTGACAACCCTTTCGGTGAAGAAATTTTTCCTAATACCCAATCTAAACCTCCCCTGGGGCAACTTGAGGCCGTTTCCTCTTGTCCTGTCACTTGTTACTTGGGAGAAGAGACCAAAACCCACCTCGCTACAACCTCCTGTCAGGTAGTTATACAGAGCAATAAGGTCTCCCCTCGGCCTCCTTTTCAAACAACCCTAGTTCCCTCAATTGCTCCTCATAAGACATGTGCTCTAGACCCTTCACCAGCTTTGTTGCCCTTCTTTGAACACACTCTAGCATCTCAAAGTCTTTCTTATAGTGAGGGGCCCAAAACTGAGCACAGTATTTGAGGTGTGGCCTCACCAGTGCTGAGTACAGGGGGACAATCACTTCCCTGGTCCAGCTGGCCACGCTATTTCTGATACAAGCTAGGATGCTATCAGCCTTCTTGGCCACCTGGGCACACTGCTGGCTCATATTCAGCCCTCTGTTGACTAACACCCACAGGTCCTTTCCCACCAGGCAGCTTTCCAGCTACTCTTCCCCAAGATTGTAGCATTGCATGGGGTTGTTGTGACCCAGGTGCATGACCCAGCACTGAGCCTTGTTGAACCTCATAAAATTGGCCTCACCCCATCGCTCCAGCCTGTCCAGAACCCTCTGTAGAGCCCTTCTACCCTCAAGCAGATCAACACTCCTGCCCAACTTGGTGTCATCTGCAAACTTACTGAGGGTGCACTCAATCCCATCATCCAGATCATTGATAGATACTAAACAGAACTGGCCCCAGTACTGAACCCTGGGGAACACCACTCGTGACCGGCCACCAACTGGATTTAACTCCATTCACCACAACTATTCGGGCCCGGCCATCAAGACAGCTTTATACTCAGCGAAGAGTACACCTGTCCAAGCCATGAGCAGCACCAGTTTCTCCAGGAGAATGCTGTGGGAAGCGGTGTCAAAGGCTTTACTAAAGTGTAGGTGCAGGTGAATGGAGCAGGTGAATTCAGGAGATCTTTCTGTCCAGCTGGTTTTCAGATTGGATTCTCATTTCAACTGAAATTAACTATGGAAATAATTAGGAAAATAAAATAAAAGCATTTTAAAATCATGGCAGATTTCCATTTTTGCATTTGATATTATATAGGGAAAAGCCCTAAACTTACATCTTCTGACAAGTAGCTTCAAAAAGTGGTTCATTATAAGAGCATTGCAATTTGCTGCCTGTTTTCGGTTTGAAGTCTGTGTAGATAGGTTCATTTGCAAGAATTAAAGAGAGACTGAATTTAATCCCCAAACTTTGCATTTCAGAAAGCTATCTTTACAGTTATGTGTGTTTAGGAAATGGGGCTTAATGCTCAGAGCTGCTTTGTTAGGTTGATGGATTTTCATTCATTATGATGAATTGCTTAGAGAATTGTTCTGCTCCTATCCTCTTCTCACTAATGAGAAAATGTTTTAATATGAAGATTATGTATAATGCTTAGTTACTATATTTTAAACGAACAGCAGAACTGCACATTCTAATGTATGCATAAGGTTAGTGTTTCTGTAGGAACCACAAGTCCTTTATGGGCTTTATTAATTGATTTATATAGCCTTTATGAATGATACAGCCTTTATGTTAAATACCCATCCGATCAGGTCTCCTCTGTGGAGTGACTGCATAATTCTTTCTTCTGTATTAGTTATTCTCTGGATTTGATATGTTATCTGTGATATTTTGAACTCTATTTGGTCTTTGTGTGTTTTTCCATCCAGCAGATGAATGACTAGGGTCCTGCCAGTCCTTGTGATTTCAGGGGTCTTTGTAGTTGATCTATAATTTTTAATCTTTTTTTTTTTTCTTACACATCTAATACTGTTTCCAAGTTCTGCCCCCATTCTCCTCCCTACCCTCTGAGTTTAACTATCACTTAACTATGTTGTACACATTTTAATCTTTCTTTGTACATCATCTCTGAATCCCCTTCAAATGTTCAGTCTTCTTTCTTACCTACAGCACTTTGGTCATTATGCGTTATATACAAAAAGATGACAACGCTGAAATTGGCACAACTAAATTTGACCTTCACAACTACAGGCAGGAAGAGTTTTGTTGTGCTTCCCTTTGTTGCCTTTGTGCATGCCACTCAAAACAGCTGTGAAGTTTTTGGGGGAAGAATTACTGCAGTCCAAAGTAATGTCTCATTTGTTTTGATGTTTTACTTTTTATATCAACTTTTCCCAAATCATCCTGTAGAAAGTCTGTGTTTGGGAATATCATTCCGCAGGTGTATGTTTCCCTTAAGTTTATCTTTTGTTTCCAGTCTCTCCAAGTCTCTTTCTATTGCTACTTTTTTCCACACTTATATTTTCACTGCTGACAATTTATCATCTAGGAATTTCATGAACAAGATGTTTGCCACCTAATAATTAATGAAAATCATTAGCAAATCAGGGCTGTGCTTGTGCTGGACACAAGTTGTGAATAATGGAGGGGGCTTATTCTTTACCTGTTCAGGCAGACACTGGGTACTGGGGAAAAAATGAGTGTGTGTGTGCATAGTAGTGATACAGCTGGAATATAGTTACTGATTGAGATCTGAGAGTGTATCTCCTTAATAGAATCACACAATGAGTGTGGTAGGAATTGACCTGTCGAGATCATCTAGTCCATTCCCCACCACCATCCCAGCTCAAGCAGGATCAGCTAGAACAGGTTACTCCGGACAGTGTCTAGTCAGGTTTTGAATATCTCCACAGATGGAGACTCCACAGCCTCTCTGGGAACACTGCTCCAGTGTTTGACCACTCTCTTGTCCTGTCACTGGGCACTGCTGAGCAGAGTCTGGCTCCCTCTTTTTCAGTGCCCTTCATCAGGTATTTATGGAGATCAGTAGGATCCTTCTCTTCTTGAGGATAAAGAGTCCCAGCTCTCTCAGCCTCTTCTCCTATGAAAGATGCTCCATTCCTTTATTCATATTTGCCCATGCCTGCCTTGTACTGGGGAGCCCAGAACTGGACACAGCACTCCAGTTGTGGCCTCACCAGTGCAGTGTAGGGGGAAAGGATCACATCTCTAAAGCCTGCCAGAAACACTCTTCCTAATGCAGCCCTGGATGCTATTAGCCTTCTTTGCTATGAGGTTGTATTTCTGGCTTGTGATCAGCTTGTTGTCCACCAGGACTCCAGACCCTCCGCTGCAGAGCTGCTTTCCAGCCTGTCAGCCCCCTGCGTGTCCTGGTGCATAAGGTTATTCCTCCCCAGGTACAAGACTTTGCATTCCAATTTGTTGAACTTCATGAGATTCTTCTCTGCCCAATTCTCAGAGTCCAGGTCTCTATGAATGGTGGCTCTGCCATCTGGTGTATTAGACATTCCTAGTTTATCTGCAGCCTTGCTGACCGTACACTCTGTCCCATCGTCCAGGTCATTAATGAAGAGGTTAAGCAGCATTGGCCCCAGTATCAGCCCTTGGGGTGCACCACTAATGACTAGTCTCCAGCTGGACCTTGTGTCACTGATCACAAACCTCTGGGCCCAGCTGTTCAGCCTGTTTTCAGTCTACCTCAGTGTCCACTTACCTAACTTTTGCGCTGTAACTATCCTTTTATCAAATTTGTGGAAGACTTACCTGAAAGTCTTAGTGATAACCATTTATTTCCCCCTAATGAAGTAAACATGGCTGTGATCGATGATTTGATAAACTCTGCTTGTGAGAGCAAAAAAACTGAGAAAGCTTTTACTAAGCATGTGCATCGCAGGAATGTTAGCATCCTGTACACTGTCCAGAATGTTTTTTGCCAGGGTAAAAAGAGCCACACCATCACTCTCAAAGGAAAATATATGGTATTATTTAAGAATCCATGAGTTATGCTCAAGGTTGTGTCCCTAGCCAAGCAGATGTATCCTGGCAAGGCCCTGTTCTTTTTAGAGGTGTTTGAAGATGCTACAAAGGCACACATAGGCACCATATAGGTTCCTCGTTGTTGATTTAAATGCTTCTGCCCCAGAGGCTTTTAGGCTAGGAAGTGGTCTTTTCCCATTAAAGTTGCTTGTCATTTACATAGTGGCAGCAGGGTGGGGAGGGGGCAGAGACAAAGACTGTTGTTTGTCAATAAATAGAGAAGAGTCAGACTGTCACCATGTGTTGCTATTGGTGCAGGCTTGGGAACATGATGTTCCAGTGTCTGAAGAGTAATCTGTCCCTCCTGGAACTGTTGATCCATCTCCTCCTCCCCTGGCAGAGAGAAGCAATACTCTGTGCAGCTTCAGACGGCGATTTCTGAAACTGTCCTGAATACCTTGGAAGGGGAACATTCCATTAACAACCCACTAAATATGTGTGCTGAAAAAGACCTGAAAATTCATTAAAAGCCTGAGCAATAAAAGTTTGTTCTTCAAAAGAAAGAATCTACTTGCAAAGCAAACCAGTGGCTTTATTGATCCTCTTCTAAGTTTTGTTCTTCTGCTCATAAGGGGCTTTTGGTTAAAGCAGTGATGGAATATATGGGAAAAATATATCTGATGCCTTCAAATCAACTGGAGCAGCTAAGGGTGCCACCATTGACCCAGGAAGACATTGAAGACTGATAAAGTCTACTCTTTGGATGCTGAAATGAGGGACATTTTCCAGAAACAAGGCTTGGCAGCCTACAGGAAAGCTTAGGTGTGTACAGCAGCTCTTCTCACGTACCTGGCACATGTGAAGCAGAGCAATCAGGAGAGGGGGAAGATAGCTCTTGGTTTTCTGGAAGAAGACAGAAGTGGAAAAACCTCTGGAGACTCCTGAGGACCCCAACCCTGTTGTTCAGGAACTACTGGATAATGTGTATCCACTGGATCAGAAGAATGTGCATGTGTTCCTAGATAAACTAGGGCAACACAGGCATATTTCTTCTTGGGACAACCAGGGAAGTTTTGTATACAAAGGAGATGTCATCGAGTGGCTGAGCTTGCTTGAATTAGTTTGATGTGTCCTTCAGACTTGTGTGCCTTCTAGCTTGAGAACACCTGAAATGTTTTTATGAATCCATGGCTGTGGTGAAATATCCCATTTTCAGTCATGGGTCATACAGCAAAACAGGATCTTTTGGAACAATTAAAAGTGACTGAGCAGAACCAAGAATCAAGATGCACACCACCTAAGAGAAAGATACCTAAAGCCTGGTGATTCACCCAGTTAAGTTTATTGTTGAAAACAAAATATTCATAAAATCTTTAACCTTTGCTATCTGTAGTGGCCATTTAAAAAACGTGTTGGGGTGAGGTTCAAGAACACACACAGCCTTGTGGTTGGGTTGTAAGTTTTATTTACAGAATATATTTATGAAAATCATTACAAGAATTGCAGGTCTATATCTTCTGAAAAATATCTGGAGTAGCTCTGGTCATGGGGAAAGTTTCATATTCATGTTTTACAAAGCACATCCCCATCTCATCATTTTGCTAGAACGATTGTTAGAATACAGTTTTAAAAGCTGTTCAAAAGGTAATCCTTTGTTATGGTGATGTAAGAAGACAACACAGTGGCATCTGCAGTCCATGGAGAGGGGATGCTGCAGTTGCTTCCTCTGGAAAGCAGTATCTGTAGTCCTGTGTTTTGAAAAGGACATGATTATTTCAGGAAAGAGAGCACTGTTTGGAGGATAGCCATACAAGTCAAAAAACTCTGCATGATTTTGGTCTACCAGGATAATTCCTAGCCAGTGCTCTCCAGGCTGGTTATGTAGATGCATGTTTACAAGCATGCTCACTGGTCTTTGAGAAACATGGGCCCTAGGGAGCCAGTAATGAGGGTAAATGCCTACAAATACTTCTCTAGTATAGGGATCTGCTGGAAAAAAAATCCAAGAGAGCTGCTCAGTGTCCATCCTTGAATGTAGCTGGAGAGCACATGTTTCTGCTGGTTTATTTCTATCATGTTGTCAAATATACTGCACACAATCATATTGATGGTGGTGATCAAGGCCCCTGCAAAGTGTATTTCTGCTGTCAGGTTTCCCGTTTTAATCAGGGAATAGTGATCAGCACATTTTTGGTATGGAGGCAGGTCAAAGACAAACAGGGTATAGCCATGGGTGAACTCTTTCCTGTTAACCAGTAGGGAATGGTCTTTCCAAAGAAGGGCAACAAAGCTGGTGCAGGGTCTGGAGGACAGGTCTTACAAGGAGCGGCTGAGGGAACTGGGGTTGTTTAGTCTGGAGAAGAGGAGGCTGAGGGGAGACCTCATCGCCCTCTACAACTACCTGAAAGGAGGTTGCAGAGAGCTGGGGATGAGTCTCTTTAACCAAGTAACAAGTGATAGGACAAGAGGGAATGGCCTCAAGTTGCACCAGGGAAGGTTTAGACTGGATATTAGGAAGCATTTCTTTACAGAAGGGGTTGTTAGGTGTTGGAATGGGCTGCCCAGGGAGGTGGTGGAGTCCCCATCCCTGGAGGGGTTTGTCGGGTTGACATAGCACTGAGGGATGTGGTGTAGTTGAGAACTGTCAATGTTAGGTTAATGGTTGGACTAGATGATCTTCAAGGTCTTTTCCAACCTAGTTAATTCTGTGATTCATATGGCTGCCGATCATCAGAATGAGCTGTGTGTATTCTCTCACACAGCAGCCATTCTCAAAATCAGGCTGCAGCGGTTTCACTGGCATTTGTTCAGCATCCACATCCAGGGACACAAAATTTGTATCATAAAGTTTAAAGTTGAAAGGGTTCTTAGCATAATTGCTGCTAAAAGCTTTATTATCTATGAAGCCAATAACAAGCTTGGGAAGCTGTCTCAGAAACAAACTTTCCTTATTGCTGACATGATTGCTGGCCAGTGTGCTGAACACTTTCCTGCCCATCTGGTCCACTGACCATTTAGTGTTGGCCATTAAGTAATGCCCCAGTGTCACAAAACAGAATAAAAGAACTTATCGACACCAATTTGATGTAGATAAGCAGACACTCCTTTATTAACGGCCGAGTGCACAGGGGAGTCATCTCACCAACAATGCACACCTAACTCGTGTAACATGCTGATTATATCAGATACAGTAATACATATTAATCAAGTTCTCATACATAAACATGCTAATTCCTGTAACTCATTTTCATATTCCCACCTCTTTCCAGTCATGCGCACTTGAGTCCTGAATTGAGTCAGGGGGCTGCTTTTGCGACCACCACAGACTACTGACCTAAAAGAAAGACCCTCCAACGCCCTTGACTGAAGGACTTCAGCTGACATTGTGATTTTAAGATGCTTCGAGGCCCTTTCACAATACAGCTTTTAAAACACTCGGTCTACAGGGCAATAAATCATCCTCACCAAACAGTCTAACAATGGTACCTCGTCTAGCAGTGTAACTGGTTGTATGGTTACTTTAAACAACATCTCTATGACTACTTAAAACATTACACCACTATCTTTTATAAAAACCGATATTTCTGTGAGATTCCATTTAACTGATTAGTCCTAATCGTTCCTTATCAAAATTACCAAAACTCATCAATTCAAATTGAGTTGATGACTCAATTCACTATTAACAGATCACTAACAATCAGTAACACCAGCATGCACTAAACGTGCTCCGATCACCACCCGCACCTTCTTCACAAATAGTGAGGCACATGTAATAACCACAGAATCACAGAATTGTCTAGGTTGGAAGGGACCTTGAAGATCATCCAGTCCAACTGTTAACCTAGCACTGACAGATCCCAACTCCACCATATCCCTCAGCGCTATGTCGACCCTATTCTTAAACCCCTCCAGGGATGGGGACTCCACCACCTCCCTGGGCAGCCCATTCCAATGCCTGACTACCTGTTCTGTAAAGAAATACTTCCTAATATCCAGTCTAAACCTTCCCTGGTGCAACTTGAGGCCATTACCTCTTGTCCTATTGCTTATTACTTGGTTAAAGAGACTCATCCCCAGCTCTCTGCAATCTCCTTTCAGGTAGTTGTAGAGGGCGATGAGGTCTCCCCTCAGCCTCCTCTTCTCCAGACTAAACAACCCCAGTTAATTAACCAGATTGCAGGATCCTGCTGCCAGGGACCTCATCAAACAAAAGCTGTCCTTGCTGCGTGTCGGCTTAATTTTTACATCCACACCATTCATCAGAAGTTTGTCTTGAAAGAGCAGATCACTGTGGAGGGGTCCCAGTAGTTCATACTCTGGGCCATGAGAGCTGATTATTGCCTGAACCGCTGATTATTGATGTCATCCAGCCTGACTGCTTGCTGCTGCCTGGCTGTGTCTTTGCAGAACAGCCCTGTGGAGAAGTGCTTGGACAACAAGACAGCTGTAATTGAGAAGCAACTCAATGAAAGCACAGGAGGGGTAGCAGTTGTTGCTCTGGTTTATTAGTTAATCCCCCATTGGCTGAAATAGAGGCCAGTGGGTTATTCATGAGAACCACAGCCTCACCAGCTCGGAGGTTGGGCCTATCAGCTTTTACAATCTTGCAGCAGAAATACAGTAGGGTGTTGTTCAGTTCTATGTAATCTTCTCCATTCCCACCTATGAAAAAGTCCAGAAGTGCAGAATCCACAATAGTGGAAAGTGGAGGCACCTCAATAAAGAAATTTTTCTCAGTGCTGGTCTGTGTTTGGGACACTTCAGATAAATCCAGCTTGGATTTGGCTCATTCTTCTGAGCAGCCATGAATGAAAGCCATCCCTTTTAAAATAGATTTCCTTTTCTAGCAGTAGATCAGGACCTCTTTCTCTGGGTTTTCTATTTCTTTTGTACCATTTGGCCTGGCTTGTTCTTGGTCATCTTCTCCTGGTCAGATTATTGTCTAGCACCCCTTCCTTTTTCTTTTAAAGGTCTAGGGTGGACCTTACCTCTGGGGGCATGACATGACTTTGTTTCTTTTAAGGCTTTTTCTTTTAATATAAGCAAGTCTTGAGCCCTCCTGATCTGAAGAAGTTTCCAACTTGCCCATGACAAAGTTGGAAACATGTCCAAACACATTTTTTGCAATATCTTCAGTAGCACTTTTAATGTGTGGCTTAATGATTTCCAAACTCCCTTTTCAAAAGCCCTTCTAAACAGGCTATGGAATATACTTCCAACACCTGCACCGTACACCACAGGAACACCTTGAAAACCAGGAAGATCATTGGCTGCCTGAGCTCTGTAATAATTCGTGTACAAGATGGGTCCCTACAGTTTTTTACAACTACCATTTTGGCATGGTTTCTTAAAATATCAGAGGCTTCTGGGGCTGAAAACGCAGGTTCACAATCACCTTCCAAAGCAAAGTGAGACATGCTTGTACTGGTCAGTCTTTATTTCAGTGCTGATTGTGTAGATGTGCTGGCAGTTTACAGGCATGTAGTATGGCTTATCATAATCACCGTTTCAATGATCTTATTACTGTCAGTTGGAACATAGTGCAGTAAAGGAACTGCAAAGTCCCTGACAAGCTGGTGCTCTACAAGATACATGTAGAGGTAGAGTGAGTTAAACTCTCCCATGATGTCAGCCATAAAAGGAAATTTTTTAGCAGCAACACCTGGAGAAGCCCCTAAAATATGTGCCAGTGGTAGAAGTCCAAGGTTTTTCAGCCATTTTGAGCTTTGTTTTTCTTATGACAGGGTCACAGACCAGGCTTACTGTTGGAGAGTCAACAGCTGAAGCTTTGTTGTGGGGGTTAATGAGATGGCTCATGCATTCCATCAGCATAGAGAAGGACAGATAATAGCCTTTCTGCAAATTATGCTGCCATGCTTTACCCTGCGGTGCTATTTCAAAGACAGCATCTTCGCTGATGTTATTCCAGCTGTGTGGTTACTGTATTTCCACCAGCCCCAGCTCCCACTTCCCAGAGAGCTCTGGGGGCCGCCCCAGCTGTACGGTAAAGATCAAGCTGGTGTTTCGTGGGAAGATGCTGGGTCCACTCAAAGGATTGGTCTCTTTGCATGTCTTTGTACTGGAGGCCCCTTGGTGGCCTCCTAGGAGGGGGTTGTAATCCTTGGACATGTTTGAACTTGTCGATGCCTGTCATCCTTTTAGCGCACCTCCACCTTCTCCCCCCCACCTCAGACACGTCAGGGCTCGTTCTGCAGTCTGCTAAAGTGGGGAATCCCAACCCAGCCTTTTACTTTTGTCTATATTTAAACTTTAATTATTCATTCCATTAGTTCTTTTTAAAGAATGTTTTATCCATTTTGCACATGGTTTTATGGCTATCTATATTTAAATTATATAACATATTTTTTACATAAATATATATATGCATATACACATATATAGAAGTATTCTGCATAAAATTATTTATACATATTTGCACACTTTAGATTTTTAAATATATGTGGTATATATAGTATATATACATATTACTTTTATATATAATATATTTAGAATATATATGTATGTATATATGTTGTATACAAACATATATATTTTTGTATCTGAGCACTTCCTGGTGCAGAGGAAGACGGCACACAATCACAGGACTTGCCTGAGAACACATGTGTATGATGGTGTCAAGAAATGGCCATCAGCCGATCACAGAGCAGTGACATTTAGCAAAATGGCAGCTCCTTGCCATAAAATGGTGGTGCCCTGTCAAAATGGTGGTCAAACCAAAATAATGTTGCCTGTGTGTGTATGGGGAAAGGCTGTCCAGGTCTGATGGACTTCTGGGTAAACCTGTAGGAGTGACCAGTCCTGCCAGGCAATCACAACAGACCAGGTGACCAAAAGAGGGGAGTAACATCTGGGGAAAATGGCCCCGAGGCTGCTGGTAGGGGGGTAGGACTTCTGATGGGAGCTGGGGGAGCTTGTCACTAGAGCTCCTGTATCATTGAAACCTGGACTACTCAGATCCCTGAAGAGATTAAAGTCTGCTCTCCTGAAGTCCAGGATTGTGGTCCTGCTTTTTGCGCTGCTCCCTCCTCGCATCATCCTGAATTCTACTATCTCATGGGCACTACAGTCAAGGCTGCCCCTGATTTTCACATCCCCCAACCAGTTCTTCCTTGTTTGAAAGCAACAGGTCCAGCAGAGAACCTCATCTTTTTGATTCCTCAATTGCTTGTGTCAGGAAATTGTTACCAGTGCATTCCAGAAATCCCATAGATTGCTTGTGCTCTGCTGTGTTCTTCCAGCAGACATTGTGGTAGTTGAAATCCTTCATGAGGACCAGGGCCTGTGAGCATGAGGCTTCTTCCAGTTGTATGAAGAAGCCCTCATCCACTTCTTCCTCATCAGGAGGTCCATAGCAGATACCTCCTACAACATCACCTGTATTATTCTGCCTACTAATAAGACTCGTAACTCTTGACTGACTCCTCACCCATCCCAAGGCAGAGCTCTGTGTATTTCCACTGCTCTCTCACATAAGGTGCAACATCCCCTTCTTGTCTTCCCAGCCTGATCTTCCTAGAGAGCCTGTACCCATCCATCACAACACTTCAGTTATGTGAGTTATCCCACTATCTCTGTAATCACAGTGATGTCATATCCCTGTAACTACCCTCAGATGTACAATTCCTCCTGTTTGTTCCCTGTGTTGCATGCACTGGTGTGCAGGTATTGGAGAGAGACACCCGAGTGTGCCGATACCCCAGAATGCACGAGAGCTTTCCCCGTAAGGCTTCCAAAGGTAATAGATTCGTTGTGTTCATTAGAAATGGCATGGTTGTGAGACTTTTCACAAATGAAGAAGCACATCGTAGCTGAGGAAATTACAAAATCATAGAATTGTTGCCTGGCAGGAATCTCTGCAAGTCATACTGAAGTGGTATTGCTAGTGCCAAGTCAGGTCAGCCATGATTGTATCTAGCAAGGCATTGGAAACCTCTAAGACTGGAGATTTTGACACCTTCTTGGTAACGTCTTCCAGTGCCGTACTAATTTCTCAGTGAAAGTTTCTCCTAATGTGCTACCCAAGCTGTTCTTCAACTAAATAAAGAGGAAATCAAGCTGTCCTTGACAAACCAAGCAAACCCAGCTCTTACAACTTCATTTTGCAAAGCATGTCCTTTACTGAAGACTCCAATGTGACCAGTTAAGAGCATCCAAGCCAAAGCTTAAGGCTTCTTGCTGCAAATTTTCACATTCCAAAAACAGACTGGTAAATATTTCAGAATTTAATGCTGCTCAGAGTAGCTCTCCCTTTGCTAGCTCCACAAAAGATCACAGTCTCTGATACCTCATTTCGGTTTTTCAGGACCATCCCAGAAGTAGTGCTGGGGGATGACTCTGGGAAGAGGATAACTGCTTTCTCTGGCAGATGAATTAAGGAGGTTCAGCATTTGCACAGATTCCAGTTCTGTACCTTCTGTTACACACAGGCTGTCATTACAGCTGTTACAGCACTAGACTCAAAGGAGACATTGAAATAATTCCTTTGTCTTTCATCACGTCCAGTTCATAGGAATGTCATAGAGAAGTTTAAATCTTTGCCAATATTGTTATATCAGTAGCACTAAGTATGTATTATTAAGTATTTTTGCCCACTTCCATACTCCATTCTTATTTTCTAGTCTATGGCTGAAGAACTTCTTAGATTTTGGTGTCCCTTCTATATTTTGGATCATATTTAGAAGATGATCTTTCTTTGCAAGAGACTTTCTCTGACATTTTCAGCTGTTAAACCCCAGTTTTGATTAATCCTGTGGATTATCAAGACAGAGCAGGAAAATTTATCTGGGCTTACCTGAAAATCTCCTTTAAGCACCAGCCCTTTCCAGGGATGGATGACCCACCCAAATCCAGAGATGGCAAGTAGCATCCAGAAATTTAATTGGCAGAAAGCATATCTCTGTTTTGAAGTGGTAAAAAACATGTAGTTCCCATCCCAGCTCCTTCCAGATCTGTAACTCAGGGAAGAATACTGCAAAAGCAAAAGGTGAGCACCTCTGTCTGATGGTAAATGAATGGAATGGCTCTACTGCTGAGCTTTGCATCACCTTTAAGTCGCCCCTGGCTTTGATTAATATTGTGCTCTCAAGAGAGATAGTTTGAAAAATCCTGTTATTTGTGGTGATAATCCTTCGGGACAATCAAGTTAGTATCTTCCAAAACTTAGGTTAATGTGCATTGAAACAAGAACCGTGTGTGTTGAGACAGGAAGACAGGGTGGTGTGTTTTTGAACAGGATCTCTTACTGTTTTGAATCTCCACTCCAGACTGCTTCCAAATGAAGCACCAGATCCAAAATGCACAGAAGATGTGAACTCTTCCTGCTGATGGGAAGAGTCTTTGAATCAGGTTTCCAGCTGCTAAAGAAGATGATGGTCATCTTTATGTCTTGTAGAAGTTTTCTTTAAAAATTCCTCATGGGGGGAAAGAACAGCCTTTCAAACTGTTTTCCAAGATGTACTGCTTCTTGAATCCATAGGAAACCTGTGAGCTCATTAAGATACTATAAATGAAGGAGAAGGAAAAATGAAAGAAAAAAAAAAAAGGACAGAGTGAACAGAATGTGCAGTTTCATCATCTCTTCTGCACACTGACTGGTCTGAGAGTCAGCTGGAGAAACAGTGGAAAATTTCTCCCTCTTGAAAAGAAGAGCTAAGTTAGGTAACCTTTCTCTTGTAGGACTTACCAAACAGAGGGAAAATATTACCGGCAGCTTTTCCAGAGTGTTGCTGACCCCCACAGAAGGGAGGGTTTTAAGAACCAGCTGGGCACTGAAGAACCTTTCTGTGCTAGGTTTGGTGGTGCATTCTGCTTGTCCACATGGCTTCTTTATGCTTGTGGTTTTTTGTGCAGGTTATCTCCCTGTTGATTTATTGTTTAAATATAGGCCTGTCAAAGCCTAATTCAGAGTGTCTTCTTGTCACTGCAGTTGTCCTGAAATCACATCCCAGCATTGGCACTTATTTTCGCAGTCACGCTGTTAGTAATTCCTCATAACAAACCTCCTGTGTGTTTGGCTATTTTTATGGGGGCCATATTTAAGCTATTCCATATATTTTTCATTGTATCATCTTTGCTTCAAGCAAGATCACCTGTTTTAACACAGCACAGAGGAAGGTGGGGAGCTTTCTGTTCTCTGTAACTGGCCCACAGGTGACCCAGGGGACATTATTCAAAGTGGAGGTACAAACTGAGACACTTGCTGCTTCTTTTTATCCCTAGTGTTTGTCTCTCAGCATTTGGTTTCTATATGCCTCTGTTCTCTTCCAAGTCTGTTAAGAGCCCCCCTGGTGTTTAACAAGCAGTAGAAAGTCTGATCTCAATACATCTTCCCTCCACTCTTTCTCTCTCACACACCTAGTTGTGCAGCTTTTCCATCACACATTGTGTGCATGGGGTGGAATGATTGCAAAGGTCAACAAGAGTATGGCCTCATCCTTTTTCCGCTCGGTAGTGCCTTCCTTATCAGATTCCTGTTTCCTAATGCTGTTCAATGAATTACTTCAAGGGCAATCTATCGATATTATTCTATTAATAAACCTTACCAGAATGGCATATCCTACCCTTTCTTTACCCCAACTTGTTTGCTGCTTGGTAGTTTTGCTTTATTCTGCATGCATTATGTTACTCTGAGAAACACGATACCTTATTCTGAGAAGCATGAAATGTCATTATTTGTGTATATGCTAGCAAGCTACAAATGCTGTTATCAATAAATAAAATTATCCAGCCCTTACTGAAAATTGTGGCCACAATACTCGATCCTTGTAATCACCTATGGCATAATTTATTAATTTACTTCTCAGTTATGTGAAGCAAAATATACTACATAATTCTTGCTAATATTTCCCTTGTTCCTAGCTAATATTTCCCTTGTTCCTATTATTGGAAAAGATTAAAGAGGCAGGCTATTTGTTTTTCATACTGACCTCTAGAGCTGTGAGTATTTCATTTACATCCTGTCTAATAATTCCTCCCAGGCTAGCTAATCCTGTGTACAATCTCCTTCTGTACAATATGTCAGTCTTGGCATACCTCTGACCATCTGTGTTGTGCTTCCCTAGATCTGTAAACACTTACTGTATCTTCTTTAGGATAAGGCAACAAAACCTGGATATGATGCTCTATTGTAAAAGTTTGTATTGTTGTGTTAGTTCACACAATGCTCAAAAATCCAGAATAAAATATATTTTATTTTTTTAATTTTATATTTATTTAGCCCCTTTCCCACTCTGATGAAAGTACTCATCAGGGAAAGACTTGGTTTTGGGTTTCTCTCTCTCTGGGTTTACCTGGAGTTCTAATTTCTCTTGCAGCATGTGAGACTGTTTTTAATGTTTCCTAGAATGCTGTACGCTTTCTGAGCACAATGATGATGACAGATAGATGATGAAGTACTGAAGAGAATTCAGACTTCAATAGTGAAATAACAAAGAGAGGGAGAAACTGTGAGGAAAGTTGGTGTTCCTTCTGTTTGCTTTCAGGCTCAAAATACGTGTGCCGTAGCTTGACTAAATTACCCTATGAGTAAGAGTGTGTGTATCCATGTACGTGACTGACTTTATGATAGTCTTTTGCAGTTACCTTCATGGCATAAACACCAACAGAAGGAGAGATATGATGGTTGCCTGGAGGATGATAATTTCTAATCATGAGAGGGAAATGAGCCAACATTTTTTGAGAGGGAAAATCCAGTGAAATTTATTATGATGTTCAACTATTTCCCTGGGGAAGGAATGTCAGTGCCATCACTCTCACACTATTAAATACCAAGCAGCATATATTATTTAATTATATGGTGAAAAAGGAATTAGTAAGATGACCCAATATATTTTTGCTGCTTTCACCCGCCAGGATTCCGTTGTACTAAACAGAAGGAAGTGGATCCTGTGAGAATAAATAGCTGTAAGAGCATTTTTATGGTGTTCACATTGTATGAAAAATGAGATTGGTAGAAAACAAAGTGTCACGAAAGCTATTTTACTGCTAGAATTCTAGCTAGCTTTAGTTGGTATGGTTGTATGCAATTAAATCCCAAGTCAGTGGAATTATTTGAGATTTCTTTAAGAAGCATGAGTAAGAAAAGTATTTGTCCTGGGACCCAAGGTTTAAAGAATAAATTTTAGCATCAACAGTACTGCTACTCAGTAGAATGACAGAGATAAAAACAAAGAAGAAAGCACAAAAATTGAGGAGCTCTGGAAAGGAGAAAAATAAAATCTGACTTCAACTGTTAGTGCTATTTGGTATGGAATGCCACCTTGTGGGCATTTTTAGCATGTCATGTCTTTTATCAAATCTCTTCCAAGTCTTCCTGAATATTTACTCTCTCCAGTCACTGTAGATAATCCTGTTTGCATAGATCAGCTTTGGTCTTTAATAGCCCCTCCATCACCTGATTTTTTAATGTAATCTGAATTTTCAGTGTAATTTAGGGATGGAAAAAACTTACTTAGGAGGTAAAAAGTCTGCAAAAGGGAGAACTTTCCTTAGCTTTTCCAATGGGCCTGGGAATCAGCCATGGTGAGAGCGTGATCAGTGCAGATACTGTGGTATAATTGTAGTACTGCACTAATGTGTGTTGTCAGCAAGCACTGAAGGGAACGGTGATCACATTGTGCACTTTTGCATGTTAACCCAATCACTACAGCAGTTGGAAAGGAGTCATTCCATGGTTGCCTTCATTACGGGACATTAGAATTGCAGGAAGAAAGAGCAAATGTGAACATGTCTGCTGCCTCAGCTGACATACCACTTCATCTCGCATCCTACATGACTCTTCTCCCACGGTGTTCCTATGTCAGGCATTCAAGTTGTATCTCCATAGTGGTCTGCCTGGTGACAGCACAGATACAAGACCTTTGTTGCAAACGTTTCACATCAAGTGTCAAATGCTTCTTCTCTGCTAGAGGCACTGTGGAAAAGTGAAGGTGCAGTAAGTGACCAATCTTCTGCCAAAAAGTGAAGTGTTTTGCTTCTGAATTTCCCAAAACACTGGGGTGGCTACCACAAGCAAGTGAAGAAATGATCTCTCCTGTATGGAAGTGTATATAGAGGGTCTCCTGAACTGAGACCCTGTCAGAGGGACAGAGGCCATCTGTCCATCTTTCTGCTCTCTAACTTTGATTCTCCTCCTGCTCTTGGTCCTTTCCTGTCTTCATGTCCACTCCATGGAGCAGCAGTGGGCCTGTCACTTACCTGATTTCCTACACTTGAAGGTAGCTCTCCCTTCCCTTGTCTAAGCAATTAGCTGCTTCTAACTTTGTCTAAATAAACATAAACCTGAGCCTTCTGGAGTAATTTCCTAGCCACCTTTCTCTTCTAGACCCAATCTCTATTAAGGATTGTGCTGGGGTTTTTTAAATGGTAAAGAGATGCTGGTAAGGGCTTCTTTCTTCTACCTCTTTTGCTACTATCCTCATAAATGGAGTTGGGTACTGAGGTGCAACTCTTCATGGGCTGATCTTTCTCTTGATCTGTGTGCTCCTTGTCCTTTACTTGCCCTTCCTCTGTAAGCCTTTTGCCTTGACCTTGTTCTTACCACCACCTTGTTTATCTGCAATGATCTGCCTTTGGCCTGATGATTCCAGAATTCAATGCCCTCTTTCAAAACACTTGAGCTAGGGCTGTGATTTCTGAGCCTAATAGAGTATGAAAGTCCAAGGAACGTGTTTGTGAATAACCTTTAAAGTCTGAATTCAGGTTCTGAACGAAAGTTACACTGAACAATTTCAGTCTTCGGTAGGAACTTCTTTGGCAACATTTACAGTCTCATCCATGGAGTGTCATGAAGTCATTGATTGAAGTGCCATCAGCTATTGGCAGTGTACATCACTGGCAGCTTAGAAATGCCATTTAAAACCTTAAATGAATGTTGTGTGGTGAGAGCTGCTTCTAACCTCCTGAACCATCAAGCTCTCAAGCCCGAGCAACTGCTGGCAGTTCTCATCTAACGGCTGAAGCAGCTGAGCCGTTGAGTGGATTCCTGAGAGGGCTTGAGGCTCCAAAACTGCAGCATTTCAAGGACAGAGTAGATGAAATTTAAAGCAGGAGCAATAGGGTGACTGTAGACAGTTTAAACCCGTGGTGATGTGCACTGGGTCCCGCAGCAGGATATGATCAGGACGCTTCTGTTTTGCATCCCCCACAGTTCTTTACTACTCCAAGTTCATATTGACCTTGCTGACATACCATGAAAGACAGTGAGAAATCACTTCAAGGCTATAATTGGAGAGGATGGATTTGAGGGAAGAGATAAAAGTCCTGTAGCCCTTTCCTGCCACATGCATATGTGTATGTTTTGTATCCAGTCCTTTCATAGGGATAGTAGCTGTTTGACTTTTTCCTGCTACACACGCTGGTGTTGCATCTGCATCCAGCTCAGTTATAGGAAACAGATGTTGTGTCATTTATCCACACCCAGTGATGGAAAGCTCCCCACCTCACTCTGTGGAATTATTGTGTGTTGAGTTTTGGAAGGAGAGGTGCTTCCCAGCCTGTGTGTTTCCTCTGTGTTACCCAGTGCATGTGCTTGTGAGCTTTAGACAGTTGTGGGGGTTTTTTTTCCAGATTGCTAAGCTAAGGCTTAGGTGCAAGGGGAAATAACCACCAATGCAGTATAGTTAATCTCCATCTCTTATTCTCTTTTTCTGCCTACCATACCCTTTATTTTTATGCTTCGCATGATGTTAGCTTATGTGGACTTGGTACACTGGGAGATGCTTTACCCTCTCTCCCATGGGAATGCCTGTGAGCATCTTGCATAAGGTCTACTCCTGGTCACAATTTTTCACCAAACCAGTGAATGTCCCCAGATGCAAAGCAGCTTCAAAAGCTTCAAGCAAACTAAGACAGGGGCTCAGAGGGGACAGAAGGGTCACAAGGGAAGTAAAAGAAAATAACCGTGTATAACATCATAAAAACATAAGCTTGACTCATAGGTAATGTGACATGAATGCAAGAAGATACTATTCTGGTTTTTCTTTCATGTCCACTGAAGCAGCAAAATCAAAAGGAGCCAGTTGTAACCTGAACTATCTGCCCTGCTGATAAAATCACCTCAGACAGAAGTGGGGATATTTGCCCAAACAGGTCTGTAGCTCTTCCTCATGCCAGATTAGTGCTTATCACAAGGCAGGATTGAACTCTATTTTAGTGGAGGTACTGTTCTCTGACCTTGAGTTTCTGGTTTGAGTAAAAGTTGTAAGTTTATGCAAGCACAATGGACTGGGTGTGGCAAACCTGCTAGATGGCAAGAACTTTTGTTCCTCTTGTTCCTCACTGCTGACAGGTGAGCACCAGCAGCTTTGGGATATCACTGTGAGTAATGATTAAGTGCTGTTTTGTTTTTCCTGTGCAGTGGTCCAGGTAATCCTCTGAGTTGGGGGGGTGTACTCTGATCCCCCTCCCAGTGAAGGTGATGTGAATTTCACCTCTGAGCTTGGCAAAGGCTAAATTTGGCAGGAAACTGTAATAGTACTGTTTAGTAGCTCATAGGTTTAATGAAAGTGCAACTAACTCCTACTTCTGATTTCACTGCACAGTGATCACAGATCAGGTACGAAGTTGTATAACAGTCATTTTGAGCAAGTACTAAAAGATGGACAGCTCTTAGGCCTCCTGTATAGTGCAACACTAGGCCATTGTTCTGAAGACCTGCCCTGTGACTTAGGGTGGGAAACCTTATTTCCTTAACTAGACATGGTATTGTTAAGAGTGAGAAGCAAAGTGAAGTTAATTTTACGTTTTATTATCAGCTTTCCATTTCTTCCAGGTTCTCTCACTGACAGAGAGTAGCAGAATTTGAGCTTCCTGTAGATAATAAACCTAGAAATCTGATTTTTGTGACATTGAACACTGGCAAACAACAGTAAAGCCACGAGAACTCATACTAAAACCAAACCTGGCTACTGGGACTGGGCATTTTATGACAAATATTTATTGAAATGATACTCTTGATTGTAATTATCTCCAGGACTTCCTTGCCTGCCCTAGGATGAGGATATACAGGGCTCTGAGACATTGTAGGTGTCTGCAGAAATAAGTGCAATGGAACATTCTTTCAATTAATGTTTTTTATCTTCCTACAGTAAAATTGCATTGGGTTGTGCTGTTGGGAGATCAATGGGTAGCCCTGGTTTCATGTGCTGAGTCTTTAAAAAGAGAATTCTGCCATCCAGTGGCTTTTGAATAGCTTTATAAGTATAGGTGACATGACCAAGTCTAGGTAAGAACATTTCATTTTACTTTGTTTCAGTACCGAGCCAGTGAGAGCATTACTGCAGAACAGTTACCTGAGAATTTGCTTGAAAAATTCTTTCCTTTCAGAGTCGGGGGGAAGGAGCCAGTGCCATTTGTTTTAATGGTGAAACCTCTCTTTTGTTTATCTCTTTGCAGTTATGTGGCTGTGGGCTGCTGGGCGTGGGCATCTGGCTGTCAGTGTCACAAGGAAACTTCGCCACGTTTTCTCCTAGCTTTCCATCGCTTTCAGCTGCCAACCTAGTCATTGCCATTGGTACAGTCATCATGGTGACCGGCTTTCTGGGCTGCCTAGGTGCTATCAAGGAAAACAAGTGCCTCCTGTTGAGTGTAAGACATACTTCTTTTCACTAAGACCAGTGACTGTTGCTTTGTTATTATTTTATTTAAATGACTGGTGCAAAATAGTCTTGTGGGTCACTGTAACATTGCCTTTGGCTTTCAATCTTCTGTCTGCTTGCAGTATGGCATCCCATATCTTTGGTCACAGTTATAACATTGGTGTATTGGCAAACGTTGCTGTGTGCCCTAATGTATTAGATAGCAAAGTAAATTACTATCGGTTACCTCTGAATGGTTAAACTTGAACTGTAGAGTCAATCTGGATAGCCCTTCTGGAAATGTCTGTTAGAAGGATTGACTGAAAAATCTTAAGCACAGCTGCTTTTGGATGCCACTCAAAGCCTCTCATGACTATTTTCTACTTTGCCCTTATCTAAGGCCTTTGTCATAAGTTGGTGGAAAACATCTGACCCAAAGTTTAGAAGTCAATGTCTCTGCCAGGCCTTACCAATAAAATAAAAAATAATCTGATCCTTGGCAATGTTTGTCTAGCACTGAAGCACAGGGGTTGGGAACCCCCCTCAGAAAACACGGTTGGGGTCACTCCTCTTGCATAAACCCAGGAGGCTTCATCATGCCTTTCCCCACCTCAAGGAGAGAGGTATTGTGGCAGAAGGTGAGAGGAGGGCTCTCAAAGCAGACCCCTTCCAATTCGGTCACAGCTTATGAATCACAGATGCTATGACATTAAGGAGCATGTGAGTTTTCCTTGTGTAAAAGTCTCCCTTACATGGTGTTGGGGAACAGCCAGGCAGCATTCCCTAGACCACCTCAGAGAATTAAACTGGAGGACAAATGTGCACCTGTTTTTTGGCATCTGTTGCTCGGTTTTGTATGTTGTACAGCTAGGAAAGCAAACAGAATAGTAATGAGGTCTACGTCATTCATCCACACAAAATGCAACACCAGCTGAATTTTTTGGGTTTTTTTTTTTTTTAAGAGTGTTTATTTTCTTACAAGGTTCTGCAAAAGCCTTTTTATACTATCATGACTGCCATGAATTTCCAATTAGAGAGCTTGCTGCACTGCATATTCCATCTCCCCCAGTGTCTGTGTGGGGGATGCCCTGCCTGTGTGGCAGTCCACTAGTACATAAGAGCAACTAGTGGGCATGAAAAGTAGTGAGACTACTGGAGCTCACACTTCAGATGCCCCTGCAGAGAGAGATTTCAGCTACAGAGAGTTGGGAATATAAGTGATAACTAATGTAATGACTGTTCCATCTGACAGGCAGTCAGATGTGGTTAAAGCCCACCAGCTAGGGAATCACTCCCCAGGCACCTCACATTGATCTTTGTGGTAATGGGTTTAGCATCTGTTCTGTAGTCCGTATGAAGGAAAGAGACTACCAGGGCTGCGTGCTGTGACAGAAGCAAAAAAAGCAAGACAAAAACATTGATGAAACCTGCAAAGTGGTAGTAGGGCAAAACCTAAGATTTAGAGAATGCTAGACAGTGAGCTCCCTCACTGGTGGTGAGACCTGCAGGAGTTTTAGTGGCAATATAGTATCAATAAGCCTGAATTTAACAGTTTGAAACCAAACTTCCGTGGTTTTGGGAGTAGAGGAAAGGTTTAAAGGACAAAGCCTATAGTCTTCAGAGTTCCTAGCAGCCCTAGTTTTGCTTTCTAGTTGGTAAGTGTGTATACACTGTCTGTTTTTTCTTTGTTCTAGTTTTTCATCGTTTTGCTGGTAATTCTCCTGGCAGAGCTGATATTACTGATTTTGTTCTTTGTTTATATGGACAAGGTAAGCAAATATGCCATATAGATTAATTATCTGTACTAGCATGTAAACCAGGTTCAGTTTGCTTTTGTTTGGTGGAGGTATGTGGGTTCTCCTTGTTCTTCACTTTGGTGAACCTTGAGATCTTGGCTGTTTTCTGTAAGCTGCTTCTGCAGGGGGAGGAGGAAGTGATGAGGAGGGCAAACAGGAGAGAAGAACCTGCTGAGCTTTACAATTTCCTCCCTGAAATAAAACCATGGTCCAGGGTCTCCCTTTTAGTCTTCTCCTAAAAGCTAAGATACCCTTCAACATAGCTGTTTGATGTCCCTGCAAGAAGCTCATCATCTTGTTGACCTGGGTTGTGGGAGGTCCTACTTAAGACCTGGTTAGCTTCTTAGGGCCAACCCTTGAACAGGACTGGAGGAGAGAGGCCTGGGATATTCACAGGTTATTCCAGATGCCACCAGCTGTCTCACTTGACTGAGCAGTCCCAGAGTTTGATAAGGGTGCAGAGTGGATCAAGAGGCAGCTTCTCATAAAGCCCATCTGTAGGAATCTCCTGTCTAGTAGAGACTAAGTGAAGTAGGCGCAACTGGCTGGCCGGTCAGATAGGTAAGACTGGAAAAATCCTTGGGGAGCTGGAGAACTCTGCTAAACACAGGACAGAGCCTTACAGTATGAGCATGTCCAGACTGATTCTAAAACTGAGCTCCTACCAGATTTGTATCTCTTCCCAGGCTGTCATTATGATGCCTGCCACTTTCGAGGAGCTGGGGTGAACTTCTGATTTTGAATGGGATGTCAAAGAGGGATGAAACAGATCTTATAATTTAGATGACCTTTATGCCAGGACCCATAGGTTAATCCTTTCTCTGCTGCCAGCTCACTGCTGTCAGAGCCAAAGTACATTCCTACCTGCATCCAGGACTCCAGGCTCGGACTGAAATTAATACAAGAAATGGGACATCTCACATCTCCCGTTAAGCATTCCATCTTTCTCCTCTAAAGAAAGAAGAGCACATTTGAAAATCATAAATCCTACAAGCCTGTCCCCACAAGGAGATCAATAATAATGTCCTTTTCCAATTGATTTTGTATTGGCCATTCATTATAGCCTGCCTGAACCTGTGCAAGGGATAACTGTGTTAAGGTTGGGAGGCTCGGACTCTGGTTTTATGGTATTAGGAAATTAAAGTAGGCCACAGGTTACAGGTGGGAGAGGCTGCTGTGGGGTATTGCCAACAGCTATCTCTGGCAAAGTTAAAGTAAGTTCAGCAGATTTCTGCTGATCGCTCTTCAGTTAGTTTGGATCAGATGATGACTGTGTGATGGAATCTTAGTAGAGGGAAAGCTGTTTGCTCTCCTGTCTCATGTGAATTAATCCAGTGTTTTCCAATCTGAGGGAGAGACTAGGCCTTGGCAGGTGCCGAAAGAGAGTCTTGAAGCTATGATGGAGCTTTCCTACCCATGTTAATTCTGTGGCGAGAGAAGACAAGAGAGGTGCATTCTATATGCAAAATCTGTACCATCTGATCCTTTCCTCTAAACAGCAGAGCACTGATTTTCTGTATTTTTTACATGATGCAGGTCAGTGAGAGTGCAAAGAAGGATTTGAAGGAAGGTATGAAGCTATACAACTCAGAAAATAATGTTGGACTGAAAAATGCATGGAATATCATTCAAGCAGAGGTAACATATTTTCCCAATAGAAGAAAAATAACAATTTGTCCATAAAAGCTGCTGTGGTCTGTTAACTGTGGCATCCATGCCAAGTCTAAAAGATGGCTAATGCAGGCTTTGCTTTCTGATTTTGCACTCTTGAACATCCAGGGAGTACTGTGAAACCCAGGATCAAAGTGTACTCTGTATAAGGTGAAAGATGCTTACCTCTCTCTGAGATTCTCTGTGCCTATCACAGGCCCAGAGATGATCTGAAACAGAGGAGAAGCAGCAAAACCTGCATGGGTAGAACTGCAGATTTGGCAGCTAGGCTTTTGCCGTTCAGCAGTTGTGGGCAGATTACCTTATGTTTTGGTGTTTGGGCTCATGTCTGTGTGACAAAAAGACTATCATACCTTGGACATGGGACTGTTTATTTTCTTTTTTTTTTAAATATTGTTAAGTATTTGCTTTTAGTGATCACTGAGCACAAAGCACTTTTAAAAATACAAAAGTGTTGTGGCAGCCCTTTTGAAAATATACAGTGGTTTAGTGGAAGTAAAAGTTTATGGTGGTGCATGATTCACAAATTGTGCTAGTTAAGTTAATTTATTAATCCTTTACTTTTGCCATAGATGAAATGCTGTGGTGTGAATGACTTTACGGATTGGTACCCAGTGCTGGGAGAGAACACTGTCCCAGACCGGTGTTGTACGGAAAACTCCCAAGACTGTGGACGGAATTCCACTGAATTAGTGTGGAAAACGGTGAGTCTCACTTTGCCCAGGTCAAGGCTTAGGGAGGGGTGGGAAGGAAGAAGATAGAGGGAATGTACGTGAAAGAAAATGTGACCTTGGGATTTTAGTTTTCATCTTTCATCATTTCAGGGATGTTATGAGAGAGTTATGACCTGGTTTGATGAGAACAAGCATGTCCTTGGTTCGATTGGGATATGCATCCTCATAATGCAGGTAATACTGGTATGATGTTTGTCAACATGGCTTTGATTTGCTGTCAGCATTCTTGATTCTGCTGTGTGAAAAGTGGTGCTAAACTGCTTTGAGTTTGATCACGATTTCAAAAATGTCAGATTTGTTTTAAGAGTTCATTTAAGGCCATCTAGTCAGAGAGGAAGCAGGTCAGTAGTCAGTCCCACACAGAAGACACGCTGCTGTGGGGTTTTGCTTACCTGCGTTTTGACTTCAGAGCACCACTTCGGAGTTCCCATGTTTAGCCATTTGTTACACTGTCCCTTAAGGAACTGGTTTTTTTAATTTTGAAACTAAGTTTTAGAAATTGCTAAACTGAGTCAAATCATGGCCACTGAACCGAGTAGGTTAACATGTTTTGAAAAAGAAATGCAGAAATATCATAATCTGTTAAGGTTTTGAGGTTCCTGTATCACTGCTGTACTTTTGGGGGAGAATACCTGAATCTGATGTTTTCAGTCACAGTTATGTGGCTAAACAAGCACAAGCTGTTGTATAAAAAGGAAGAGTGACTCATATGTACTGATTCTGAAAAATTGTTGCACGTATGACAAAGAGCCCTGAGAGCTTTTTGCTTCCATCTGTGCTCTGACTGATACATCTCTGGACATCACTGTGTGCCTGAACAACATACATCCAAGTTTACTGATCAGTATTGAAGCTTGAGAAATATGGCTAGTGTAGAATGACTTTTAAAACTACAGCTGGACCATAAACAAAGGTCAGCAATGCAGTTTGGGCAGCCTTCCTGTACTGAAGCCCTTATTGTTTGTTTTTCTTCAGATTCTTGGCATGGCCTTCTCCATGACACTCTTCCAGCAGATTCACAGGACTGGCAAAAAATATGATGCCTAAAACCTCTGAAACATTGTCACATCAACCCTTCTGTCTCATCATAAAAATGAACAAAAGGAATGACCGCAAAGAGTATCAAGCCTAGCCCTGCTGAGGGAATCCGTCCCATTGACCGATCTACTTTGTTGTTACTTGTCCAGTTATTACCACAACTTGACTCATTTTTTTTGTCTGTTTCACATTTGCCATTTATTTGCCAAAGAGGGGGGAAACCCCCCAAACAATGGATTTTCTAAACGAAATCATAGATCTGCTCTAAGAATGTTTCTTAAGAAACTGTTTTGCTCTACTAATCCATGCTATATGTGCAAAAATTACGTGTGTTCACCTTCAAGGGAGAATTCCTCAAGGTCTTCCATTAGGTTTTCAACCCTCATGTCCAATTTACTGGAAGACACGGAAAAGCCACTCTGAGAGTCCTAGGAATTGGAGCTGCTTTGCTTTGCAGCTTCTTTTACCTTATGGTGTATACTTTTTTATTATGATAATGATGATGATGATGATTATTATGATGGATATAACTTAGAATTTAGTTGCCTGACTTTATAACTTCTTACTGTTTTTGGTTTTACACATTTATTGTACATTAATTAGGGAACCACTGTGCGATCTCCAGAGGACATGTTTTTCAAAGTTGACGGTGCGGACAAATAAAGACAAAATTTTTCTCAAGTCCATGGGGAGGCATTGTCTACCTTTATCAGGGCCTTGGTGCCCTTACTGTAACAAAGGTGGCTCCTTTCAAATCAGAGGCTCTTTCCTCAGATGGAACGCAGTGCCTTCCCATCAGACCAGATGCTGAGCGTCCTGCTCCTGTGAGGCAAAGTTCCAATGCCTTTACTCACCCAAATCTGCCTGCTTTGATGTCATGCTACTTTGAAAGCTAAAAGTACTGACTAAGCAAGTTACTGCTCCCTGGCACAAAGGAGAGAGATTGCAGTCTGACCTACTGGCCACTTGGCAGCAGACTTCACAGACTCTGTTGCCTATTTCAAAAAAATTGCCCAAGGCATGGCATGCTGCTGGATGTGAGGGAAGGGGGTGGCAATTTGATGGCAACATTGTCACGCCATGCCCTTCATTGAGGGGTTTCCTAGGCAGAGGGCAGCTGTCTCCCTGAACTGGAAAAGGTGGTTTGATTAAAGGTGAACAGATGATGCAGGAAAGGGGCAATTTCCAAAACAGCACTCAGAGACAATATGTATTGTCACACCTTCAGTACAGAATGGGTTCTTGCTGACAGATTGCCAAGTCCATCCAATGGGGTAGTTCGGAGTTCACTGCAATGCATATTTTTACCAACATTCCTGTTAGAATACTTGAACATATATTTCTCTAGGTTGAATGGTGCTTCATTGCAAGCAGCCCCCCATTTACCCTTTGTTCCAGGTTTTTGCTGTTTTGTGAAGGAAGAAGAAAAGGCTCAGACATTGGAGGATGTTCTGATATAACTCCAGTCAGGGCTTGACTTAGCTCTGAAAGAAACACTGGTTTTTGTATTAGCAGCAGTTAGAAGTGACATTCAGAGATTACTTCATCCAATGTGACTCTCAAAGGGGTACTGACATCTATGTGAGATGAGGTTTACTATGACATTATTGGGCTGAGTTTCAGAAACTGTTAAGGATGGAGATTTTGTGCCTTTCAGAGCCATGCCATGTCAAACTACTCCTCTGGTAACTAAGCTTCTCTTAATGTCCGGTCTGAATATTTATACTTTAAACTCTTAAAAGATACAATTTTCATTGTATCATTCAGCCTGTCTTTTCCTTGTGGGCTGAAATAACTGTTGAGCCACTTCATATCTGGGAGTTTTTAGTCCCCTGTTTATCTTCCTAGTAGGTCCTGCATGCATCTGTACATCTGGCAGCAGTAGTGTTTTGTGTGGCCTATGTGTCAGTTTTTGAGTTCCTATGAAATCAGTGTGACAGGAAGGAGTGTGAATGTGTGGGAGATAGATAGAGATGAATTTGGGTGCTGCAGTGAAGAAGGAGGTTACTATTCTTAGAGCATGGCCCTTGCCCATATGAGCACAATGCCCAAAGTTTCACAGGGCTCGTTTCCCACTGAAGCAGACAATGCCATATGGGTTCAGCTATTTCACTTAGATTGCCTTTGAAAGAGTCAGGGAAGAAGCAGAGGGAAAGCACAGAAACTGAATCCAGTTTTACTTCCATTTCTAATGAAAATTGGGACCAGGAGCATCTGAGCCCCACTGGAGATGGATGTTCCATGTTGAAGAACGGGCTCTGATGCCCAGTGTACTTGCTGCTACATGTAAGACTGTATCCAAAGTTGCTAAGATGCGTTCCCATTTTTTGCAAGAAAAGACAGGACGATTTTCATCTGATGGCTCCACTGCATTCTCCCTTTGGGCATTGGTGCTTAGCTTTCTCTAGCTTTCTCTGGTGTTCAAGAAGAGCAGGGTGCAGGGCTGAGCAGGACCATCATCTCTGTCCTTTTGGGTCGCACAGTGGTACCTGTCGCATCTTAAATTTTAATCTGCAGTCAGTTTTTGTACAAAAAATGGTAAAATATATTAGTGAAAGTAATAAGGAAATAAAAAATGTTTATGAGTAACTCAGAGATGAAATGTGTAGTTGCAAACTCAGCTACTTTGCCTTCCATCCAAACTTATTTTTCTAGAATGCTTCATTCCATTTCACGATCTAGCAGCATAGATCCTGAAATCTTTTTTTAATGACTACTTCTGGCATTTTAAGCACAGTATTAAGAGAGATAGTTACACAAGCTTCATATATTCATCTCTATGAAGCCACCTACAGGAAGGGAGTCAAAAGCAGGGCTGATTTGTGTCTCTAGCTGACTCTCTGATGTGGGAGGTGATGACAGACATCCTGAAAGGAGCAGAAAAGTAATACTGTTTTCCAGGAAACAAAAAACAGCCCTGGAAGGTGTGAGGCTGCATCAGTCAGTTTGTCAGAGAAGGCACTAACTGTCCTGTAAACTGGTCAAAGAGAGCTTTGGCTCATGTATGTATGCACTTTTTTTGCTTATGCTGGTGGGTGGCTGTCTGTGTGTTTTCCCCAAATGTCACTCTGATTATTTAACTATAAGTTTTTAGCATGTTTTTAAATAAAAATTGATACTGAGTAAAAGTATCTTTAATATACACAAATATTGATTTGTATAAATGCATACCTCTCTGTATCTCTAATTCATGAAAGCCCAGTTCAAATGTGTGAAAGTGCTGTTTCTTTGAGTGTTCCTTCAGACTGTAGCACACCTGCTGTCTCACTGTGCTCATGCCTGGAAGCTGCAGCAGGACTTAAGCAGAGACATAACAGGAGAACTGCTGGAAGAACCTCTCCTTGAAAGCTGTTGAAGTGATAGCAGTGAATTCTGTTCCCTCCTGGTGGTACCAAGGCTGTTAGTTATAGGAAGCCCAAGTGGAGGGTGCTCAGAAGAAGTGCCCACAGCCTAAGCAGCATGTGAGATGATAAAAACAATGGCATAAATGTCTCCAAGATGACAGAAGATGTCTTGTTTATGTCATGCATTGAGTTCCTGGACTGAGGTCATGTTAGGCCAACTCTCCTATCCTGTGTCCAGCTCCATTTGTACGCATGAAATACAAACTCACACACAGGAAGGGTGCAAGCAGAGGGCAGCCGAACTGATCCTCCAAGTGTTTTTTCTCAGGCGATGCATTGGTCAGGCATAGAAAAGGCAGGAGGAAAAGGGTGTTTTCCCAGCAGATAGTTCTTGGGAGGAGCATGCAATAGGGCACACTTAATTCTGATGTAACTTCTTTCCATAGAGTTGAACAGCTTCATCCTGTAGCTGGCATGGGGAAACCTGGAGATGTTTGCCTATGGGCTAGCCATCTGTTGTGCAGTAGATAGTAGACACTAAGAAACAACATGCCATTCCCACCAGGTGATGTTTGCACCAGTGTTTCTTCTATGCAATACCTACTTTCGCCTTTATATAAAAGATTTTTACTAGGATGATATAAAAATAAAGGATTTTTTAAAAGGTGCCTCTTTGAACTCATTTCTCTCCTAACTCAGACTACCACCAAAACCAAAAGGGGACCAAAAAAATTCCAAAAGGTGACTCACAGAGATTTATTCCAACTCCACTGCAGTTGAAGCCCAGAGATCTTGAAGCTGTTGCATCTCTGAAAAGATCCACCCCCCCACCCCTGTCCTCTCTCATCCTCCTTCAAAACAATACTCTAATAAAACAGAAATAGGTGTGAAAGATCCCCAAAGAACAGCAAATTGGTTTTGAGAGCCTGGTAATACAGGAAAGAGTTTGCAAGTGTCCCAGAGGATATAGAATAGTCGAAGAGAAGACAAAGTAGTAGAGAGCTTGAAAGACATCCAGAGGACACTGAGAAGTCTCAGAGAAACCGTGAAAATTGATTAAACACTGACATAGAGAAAGATCACAGAATAGCCCTCCAAATGCCAGGAAAGTAGAAGATGGTCTGAAAGATCCCCGCACAAAACAGTGGAGCCAGGCAGAAGACAACAAAGCAACAGAGTCTGAAAGTGATTCAGAGAACATAAAGTAGCCTCAAGGAAGGGAAGAAAGCCTGTAAGTGTCCAAAGAAACAAAATGTAGCAGTGTCAAAGAGGCAAAGAAAGAAACAGACAAGTCAAAGGATACACACACACACACACACACCCCCAGAGAATGCTGAAGAGGCTCAGTGATAACAAGAAGTATCAGAAATATTAAAGGAGCTCCAGAGTATCCAGCAGTACCAAGGATGGCCTCAGAGTAGACCAAAAAACAAACAAAAAAAAAGGGCAGAAAGCTTGAAAGTGCCCCAAAGAGTAGCATCAAAGAAGGGAAACTGAGCCAAAATCTGTAAAAGACTCAGAGAACACAGGGTAGCCTCAAAGAGGCAAAGAAACAAGTCGAAAGCCTGAAAGAACCACGTTGAACACACCAGAGACCTTGACAATGACAAGAAAGTAGCAGAGATTCTGAAAGAGCACTACGAGAGTATGCCTGCAGCTGCCAAGAAAGGAGAGAACTGCTAAGAAAGAAAAGAGCAACAGAGAATAGCCTTGGAGAAGGGAAGAAATAAGCAGGGAGACTGACAAAGTGGGAATGGTTCGTTTCTGGGAAGAAGCCTCTGTGAACTGGACAACACTCTTTAAGAGGCTGAACTGATAGACCTTATGCTGAATTAAGCCACTGCACTGATGGCTAATTATGTCCCTTAACTCCACCGTATAGTTCAGCACGGTCTTCACTTCCCATGTTCAAAGGATTTGCCTAGGAAAGTTACATTGCCCCAGCCATAGAAGTTGTGGACTTTCTTATCATGACGACAAACCTTACCATCAAAGATTCCTCTCTGTATCTGGCTGAGGAGAACTAGACTAGTTCCTGACAATGGTTTTGATGTGTTATCGTTATGTTTTTAATTTGCTATTTGGAAATTACATTCACCTGCTGTTGTAAATGGCTTTGAAAAACACTGAAGAAAAGCAGCAGAATAGTTCTAAACAGCATTCTTAATGCTTGGGTCTTGCAAATACATGGCTTCACTTCTGGAATTACTAACCCACAGTTTCAGTTTAGGTGGAACAGAGTAATCCCAGAATGACTGGAATGAATGAATGAATGAATGAATGAATGAATGAATGAATGAAAACACTATGTTGCTGATAAACCTCCCCCCCAGCTGCAAAGAAGAAGCTATTTAGTCTTGGCTAAAGCAGTCCCCAGTTGTGTTTTTCTCTGGAAATATTTTGGAAACCAAACCTAAAAGAATTCTGATTCCAGCTGTACGGGGGAAAAGAAGAAGCAGAAAATATTTAATCCTGCCAATGCTGTAGCATTTTTCTACAACACAGAAGAGCCCTAAAATAGGAAGGCTGTACCAGACCTACACAGCCCTTGCAGGGGGGGGAGCATTAACATAAACTTGGTATTAATCATTAGCGTGTAATATAGAAGTGTCTGCTTTCAAATCTCAAGGAAAGAAATGTTACTAAAGAAGGCCTTGAATGCACCTGAAGACAGCATGTTAACAACCGCTTTAGCAGCCTCTTTTCATTATTCAAATGAAACTTTAGGAGTCACAAATAAAACCAGCATGCTCCAGGCTGCAGTTCTTTTCCTTGTTCATCTAAAAAATCAAAATGACAAGACTGTGTGTTCCTTCCTGGGAAAAAAATCTGTTAGCACAGCCTGCTGGTTTTGAACAAAACTACAAATAAAAAACTTAAAATGTTCTTTCTGAAATCTTTTTTCTTTTGAGGGTTTCTCTTCTTGAATATTCCTGACTGATAAAGTCAGACATGTCTGACCAAGGACCCCCAGTTTTTAACTTACTCATCCTGCAGACAAGGCTGCACTCAGCATTGGAAACTACTGCGCGTAGGAATAGTACTCACACTACTCTGGATCCAAAGTTTACCTCAGAAATAAATTTTGGTGGCATTTGGATACATCTTCTGCTCAAAATAAAGCCAGCATAAACCAAGTAGCTCACGGCCTTGTCAAGTTACAAATACATCCAAGGATGGAGAGTCCAAACATCTCTAAGAACCCATTTGAAAGTTTAACTTCCCTCAAAGCAAAAATTCTTTTCCTAATAACTACTCATAATTTCTCTTGGTTCACTTTGCATCTATTGCCTCTTGTCCTATCACTGCACACCTCCAAGAAGAGATTGGCTCCATCTCCTCTACGTCTTCACATGAAGTAGCTGAAGACAGCAATGAGACCATCTCCTTGAACCTACACTGCAGCCTTGTCAGCAGTCCTGCCTCTGTCAGAGAGCAGTGAGGATTAGCTGCTCCACCATGGAAGGTTAGTCAGGAGCAGAATGCAGTAACAAGGCAGGTGCAAGCAGTCGCCTCACCAAGAAGGAGTCAGGATGCAGAACAGCAAGTCCAGGTCAGGACGAGGGCCAAAGACGGTCACAGACAGACCAGAGATCCCCCAGCAAGTCCATGTGACGAGGCAGATCCAAGGCCGGCCAGGAAGCTGATCCAGTGGGTCTGGTCAAGGTCCAGGTTGTGCAGGTACAAGATCAGCCATAGACAGAGCTGCTACACACCTGCAGTGTAAAACGGGCAGGAGGCAGCAGCAAGGCCTCTGCTTAAAAACAGTTCCCAAGGGAAAAGAGGGACAGCCCCTTGCTCCTAGCTTTCTTCCCAACAGCTCTTATCAACAAAGGAGCTGTACTTGGACTCAGCCACCCAACCTCCAACTTAGCCACCTAAACCCCTGGAGGAGGGATGCACTCCGGGCCCTGACACGCTGACCCCATCTCCGTCTTCTCCTGACTGGATTCTCTGGATGGACCATGATCCGATTCATTACCTGGATTTGCCTGGGAAAGTCAGTGGACCCTGTTGCCAGCAGACCTGCTCTGCCCTCCCTACGCAGCACGAGTGCTGTGGGAGTGTGCCCTGGCCACTGAGGGCATTACCTGTGCTGTGGCCGACCCCTCCAGCTCCTGGTTTGCCTCCTTGAAGATCTCCAACAAAAATGTGCACACCCGTTTCACCAGGCACTTCCTTCCTGCTCCCTGTGCCTCCTCTTCTCTTCAGGCTTTGGACACCATCCCCTGACAAACCTCCGTTCAAGCCCTCCTAGGAAAGCCTGTTGGAAAGCATCCTCTTGCCCCGCCCCAGTGTGGCGTCCTGTGTCTCCCCAGCACGCCCCGTTCCTCAAAGAGGGGGCCTGTGGTCATAAAAGCCGAAGCTCTGTCTGCAACACTGGCTGTGCAGTCAGGTGTTAACCCGTAGGTTGGGTGCCCTCCTACACAAGCCTTTCCTCTCCACTGGCAGGACCAAGGAGAACAGCACCTGGGCTCCCGTGCCCTGTACCCACGCTTGGTTTATTAAGGTCTCCCTTGACACTATCGTTGGTGCACACGTGGATGAGCAGGCCAGGGGTAAGAGGCCAAAGTCCAGACATGCCTCAGTGCTCTCTGCAACACCCCCGTCCAACCTCCCTGCAAGCAACAGATCAGGTGAGGTAGCAAGTTAGGTCAGCAGATGGGTGCCTCTTACCCTGTAGAAAGAAGTCTCCAACCCGTGTCACACACCGCTTCCTCTCGGCGCTGCTTCAGGTGTGGTTCATATTCACCTGGCTGTGATGCAGCCCTTCAGCCTGTATGGCAGTATTCATCCACTGGTCATTCCAGGGCAGGCTCAGAGTTGTCCCTCCTCTCTTCCATCTCTTGCCTCTGTAGGAGCTCTGCAAAGATCCTGTCAATCTCTTGTTTGTCTGCCCCTATGGCAGTCTGTGCACATCCCTCACAGCTCCTTTTGTGGTGATGTAGTGACTCAACCATTACTGCAACCCTGACATGCAAAACCACGTGGCACCCAGACACGCTGTTGTCCACGGCCTGGATTGTATCTGCTTGCAGGGGCTCTGTCTGTTCTGAAGACTCCAGCATGTCAGGGTAGTTGCTCCAGGCAGTGCCCTATTGTACACAGTCCATTGCTGCACAGTCCTAGAAAGTCTCATGCTCTCTTGAGCAGAGTTTTTAGCACTCTTTGCATCCTCTTAGAATCATAGAGTATCTCCAGTTGGAAGGATCATCAAGCCCAACTCCCTACTCCTCGCAGGACTACATAAAACTAAACCATTTGACTAAGAGCATCATGCAGATGCTCCTTGAACTCTGACAGGCTTGGTCCCATGACCACTTCCCTAGGGACCCTGTTCTGGTGACCGACCACTGAAGAACCTTTTCCTAATGTCCCAGCTGAACTTCCCCTGATGGAGCTTCATTCCATTTCCTTGTGTCCTATCACTGGTCACCAGAGAGAGGAGATCAGCACCTCCCCCTCTGCTGCCTGCCTTGAGGAAGCTGTAGACGGCAATGAGGTCGCCCCTCAGCCTTTGCTTCTCCAAACTGAACAAACCAAGTGTCCTCAGCTGCTCCTCCTAAGTCTTGCCCTTGAAGCTTTTCACCATCTTGGTCACCCGCCTCTGGACACACTCTAATAGTCCAATGTCCTTCTTATATTAAGGCACCCAAAACTGCACTCGAGGTGGGGCCGCACCAGTGCAGTGTAGAGTGGGATAATCACCTCCCTAGACTGGCTAGCTGTGCTGTGCTTGATGCACCCCCGGACACGGTCGACCCTTTTGGCTGCCAGGACACACTGTTGACTCATATTCAACCCAATCCTGAGGTCTTTCTTACGCACATTGTCATTCTTGCTCTGACCACTTTGAAGCAACACAAAAAGAACAACGTAATTCCTGCAAAGAAATGCAACCCAAATGTCATGGTAGAGGCTATATAGCAATTACGTCAGGCACATGGCATTCTTAGACTCAACTTGTAATTTGTCTCCTGACATGTCATACGACCTCTGACTAGTCAGTTCCCAATCTGAGCTAGATGATTGCCTTCGCTGACCTGTAAAACTAGATCTTTGAACTAGCGAAGCATCTTCGTTATCACTCTGGAAGCATGTTAACTTCCTCAAACATTTAATCTGTTGCCCCAAAGTTGTACAAAACCAAAGTACCAACGTGAATAGGCACATATGTGGCAGACCATTCAGTGAGGTACGGTCACCTTCGGTTTATTCCTCAATCCCTTCCCCTCACCCCATGCAAGAAGAAAATTCAGGACACTTTTCAGTACACTGGTTGTCCAATGACAGCACAGTGTCGGCAAGCTAGCTCTGCAACTGGGCGCATGGGGCACCTGAGTCCTAGGTTCAGGAGAGGCAGCTGAAAAGCTGGACTGACTCTAGACCTGAGCCAGGAGGGCTGTGCTGTAAGAGGACTTAGTGGCTCAGACCCACACCACCTCAGGGGTCTTTTGGTTCTGCTTTATTGACCAGCGTAGCCAGCCTGCTGTCGGAAAATTCTTAACAAGGACAACTTGTGAAATACAGAGCCACATTTCTGTGCAGTAATAATGTTTTTTCTGCCTTGACACTCTGAACCCAACATTTTCTATGCTGTTTTCCAAAGCCATTTTAAAGATTTCTCCATTCATTCTCAGCCAATGCAGATTTTTTTGTGCATACTAAACCACTTGCCAGCCGATGTACAGCCAAGTTTAAACCGAACACCAGAGACAGCTCTGCCATTTTTTTCTTATGGTGGAAAGAGACAGGATGAAGATACACAGAGATGTAGGATGCAATTTTGCCTCTTCTTCTTATGGATACTATGCTTTACAGACTTCCCAGACAACCACAGACTTCCAACTCCACAGTCTGCAGTGTGGGTTTTTCTCTGCTCATCTCAGTCTTGCTCACTACATTCCCTAGACATGGAGGAAACTACTGACAGTTGCTTGTGCTGCCCAATGTAACTGGGCACAGGTGTGTTCCTGCTTTTCTCCCCACAGAGATAATCACAGGGAGCAAAGTCAGAGAGGCTGTACAGAGAAGCCATTCCTTACATGAGTGTTATTCACTAGGAGGTGAGGTGAACAGGAATGTCATCTCCAATCATTGAACAAGGCTACAAGTAATCCCTGCATCCTTTTCTAGGTTACAGTGAATGTAGAGAGGAGTGCATCAGGCTATAGGAAAGTCTCTTTTTCCCTATGTATAGAACGAACCTCTATATTGAAATTTCAGGTTGATGGAGTCCAGTGCAGGTATGATATGTACATTGGAGCACAGAAGAACTCTGCCTAGTACACACACTGTAAGGAAAGTTAGATGATGAGCAAAGTTTAATCGTTAGAAGAACGCACAGGGAGCAGCACTGCAGGGTCAGTGAGAACCAGCCCCATTCAGCTGTTTGTGTCATGGTCAAGAAACTGTGCTGGTGCTGGCAGACGCACTGTTTTTGAAGTTACCTCATTTCCCCATGTATATATTTCCATGTATATGCGAGAGTATATTACTTTAAATCACACTTAGCGAAACTTTGATTAATTCATATAGGCTAACCAAACACAAAATTTCCCCCAAATTATAATTAGATTATGGCATTATCTCTTTATAGGCATAGAGGCAAGAAGCAAGCACACTGCCACTCCATGGATGAGTTAAATTGATTTTAGTCATGGGGCGGATTGTGGTGGTGCAACCCTCCCCTCCTGAGCTGCACAGTGCTTGGTGTGATTCCGCCCATCCTGGGCTACATACCAACCCAAGATGGATTGCAAAAGGCAACAGACCAGAGCGTTAAGGCACCCCCTTGACGTACATGGCTCCTCCTTCCCCTGTCCCCCTGCTCGGGGACAATCAACCACCTCCTGACAGCCTAATACATCTGTACCTGGGTCCTGGCGCAAAGGGGGTGATACCAGAACTTCAAAATCTAACAAGTTCTGGGCCTGTGCAACTGGTAGAAAGTATGAGAGTATTTAATCATCTGAGTTGTGCTGAAATGGAAAATTACCTGATGAAAGTCAGTTATCTTGGACCCTATAAATAGCGATCCTAAGTGAGACCCTTTGAGCTCTCCTGGAGCTGTGACCAGCCCTTGAGTTGGGATGCCTCTCAGGCACAGACTCATCAAGGTTTAAAGACTGTCTGCTGACAAAGCCGACAAAAGGCCAGGGCAAAGTCAGACTTCTCAAGGCTTGATTATCTCCCACTGAGGAATGCTGATGCCTTGTATTTGCTCTAAACTGGAGAAGAAGGAAACTTTAACTATGGGCTACCCTCTTCACAGAATCACAGAATCATCTAGGTTGGAAAAGACCTTGAAGATCACCTAGTCCAACCGTTAACCTAGCACTGACAGTTCTCAACTACACCATATCCCTCAGTGCTGTGTCAACCCAACTCTTAAACCCCTCCAGGGATGGGGACTCCACCACCTCCCTGGGCAGCCCATTCCAACACCTAACAACCCCTTCTGTAAAGAAATACTTCCTAATATCCGGTCTAAACCTTCCCTGGCGCAACTTGAGGCCATTCCCTCTTGTCCTATCGCTTGTTACTTGGTTAAAGAGACTCATCCCCAGCTCTCTGCAACCTCCTTTCAGGTAGTTGTAGAGGGCGATGAGGTCTCCCCTCAGCCTCCTCTTCTCCAGACTAAACCCCCCCAGTTCCCTCAGCCACTCCTCGTACGACATGTGCTCCAGACCCTGCTCCAGCTTCGTTGCCCTTCTCTGGACACGCTCGAGTCATTCAATGTCCTTTTTGTAGTGAGGGGCCCAAAACTGAACACAGGAATCGAGGTGCGGCCTCACCAGTGCCGAGTACAGGGGTGAGATCACTTCCCTGTCCCTGCTGGCCACGCTATTTCTGATACAAGCCAGGATGCCATTGGCCTTCTTGGCCACCTGGGCACACTGCTGGCTCCTGTTCAGCCGGCTGTCAATCAACACCCCCAGGTCCCTCTCTGACTGGCAGCTCTCCAGCCACTCCTCCCCAAGCCTGTAGCGCTGCTGGGGGTTGTTGTGGCCCAAGTGCAGCACCCGGCATTTGGCCTTATTGAAACTCATGCAGTTGGCCTTAGCCCATCAAACCTCTCCACCGAGCTGTATGTTTAAATACGCACATTTCTTTCATGAATGGCAGGCAGGTAGACCTCAGCTCTACCCGGTACAGAGTGTTCCCCCTCCCCGGCGGCACAACAGAGACCCCTCCCGGACCCGCCTCCCGCCTCCCCTCCCGGACCCGCCTATCCCGTTGCCCGTCTCTATGCCAGGCCAAGCCCCCCTGTGTGATGGACCTATGGAGCGCGACCTGTCACAGCTGGTGCTCCGCCCCTTTCCCCTGCCGCCGATAACGGAAGCGCCCGGAGCCGACCGGTGACGCGCCCCGCGCGCCGCCTGCGTGCGACTCCTCCCACACGCATCCCCCCCCACACACACACCCCCTCCTCACTCCCGCCTCCCCTCGGCTCCAGGCGGCATGTGGGGAGCGGGCCCGGGCCCAGGCCCGGGGTGGGCGGCCGATGCGGTGAGTGCGGGCGGGAGGGTGACGGGGGAAACGGCCGCTCCTTTCCTCTTTTTCCTTCTCCGCCCGTCGCCGTGCTACGCGCGCCCCGCAGGCCGCTTCCGTTCCCCTCCCGCCCCCGCCGGCCAGCGCGCGGCCAGGTTGGGGAGGGGGGTGGGGGCGTAGGCCACCATCTGCGGGGAAGCCGAGGGCCCGGTTGGAGGTCTGGGTCGTAGATAGGCCGCTCCGCCATGTCCCTGAGCTCTAATGGGATCAGCCCTGGAGGTGGGCGGTCACGGGGCTGACTGCAACGGTGCTCCGCTGCAGCACAAAGGGGGTAAGTGGTGGTACAGCTGCGGAGGGCATTGTCATCTCACGTTGTGTCCTGTACTGGTGCTAATGCTGTTCTTCCTTCTCACTGCCCCTCCCTAGCTCAGCACTCTTACCTCAGCCAAGTCTCCTGCTCAGGTACTTTGTTCTCTAAGGAAGAGCCAGAGAGTCCTTTAGCACTGCTAGTGTTCCCAACAGGGAACTCTGTACAGAGTTGATGTTTGTAGGCAAAAGAGTCTTTGGCAATAAAGCACAATCTGCCAAATGGAAGTAGGCCGCACAAGAAGGCAGACAGATTTGCCCATCAGGGTGCTTCTGTATTTTTCACCTTGACGGTGGTGAGACACTGGCACAGGTTGCCCAGAGAAGCTGTGGCTGCCCCCTCCCTGGCAGTGTTCAAGGCCAGGTTGGACGGGGCTTTGAGCAACCTGGGCTAGTGGAAGGTGTCCCTGCCCATGGCAGAGGGGTTGGAACTGGATGATCTTTAAGTTCCCTTTCAGCCCAAACCATTCTGTGATTCTACATGCATTAAAGCATGTTTATTATTCAAACTTAGAAGTACTTCTGGAAAAATGAGGCAATGCATTACCAGTAGTAGTAAAGCCATTCAGTCGCAGCACAACACACAACGAGCATTCATTCTGTTTAGGAGGATCCTTTTGCTGTCAGAGTGTGTTTAACCTGAGCTGTTCTGCTAGCTCCTGGACTGGTAGAAACAGTGCTAATGATGGGAGTTGAGAGGCCTTGTGTTAGCGACAGCACTGCTAATAAAACCCTCATTGCTCTATCTTTGATAGTTGACATCCTGCCATCCAGAAAAACCCACTGAGATTTTTTTGGCTCACTGTGCATGCAATCAGTGCTTTTGGACAAAAAGCTGCCTGCTCCTTATAAATGGTGTGAGTTTGATTTTAAATTCAGCAGTAAGTTGAGCAATGTCCTTCAAGCATTTTGGATTTGTATCACCTTTGATAACAAGCTATCTTGTTTTTGTGGCTTTACCTGTTCATGCCTTTTGGTCATTCTTCCATACTTGTAAGTATCCTGGAATCTGCCTGCTTCCCCTGGAGTTTGTGACAAGGGTAGCACATGTGGATTGAATGTAACATTTTTTAAAGCTATGGGAATAACTGTCTCCTTAGTAAATGGTTTATTCTGAAGGTAGTGTTGCCCCCAGAGGAGTATAAGTGTGTTGATGGGGCACAGGTGAACATGCCTTCTCTGTAACTTGTTCAAAAGGTGTTACTGATTTGATTGATCAGATTCAAGGCCCTGAACTAATGCTGGGACGGAGCTGAGGTCTGACTGTTTTACCAAAAAAAGCCTGAATTGCTTTCCTCTTAGCTTTAAAACGTAGATTACCTCTGCCTTCTCTCTGTAGGAGAGAACATAACCAAATAGTCATCTGAGAGGAAGAGTCAAGTTGAAGGTGAATGATTATCATCAAAAGATGTTGGCCAGTTGTGCTTTAAACACAAAGAGAATATAGGCTCTGTGACTTTGTATTGCTGTGAGGAATAGAAGAGATCTTGGCAGATGCCCTCTGAAATAGAGAACAGTTTTTCTTATCAAAATATTTTTCCATGCAGCTAATGTACCTTTAGTGTAGCTCTGCTTGAACTTGAGGCAGCTCTCCATGTTTGTAGCCTTCCATCTGTACTAAAGTAGTTTTGCCCTCAGATTCTGCAATTTAAAGATGTGTTGTAGAGGTCTACTTCGGATTCCCCTGTTTTCTAAGCATCTAGATTTTTGTAGCCCTTTGGAGCTTTTGATGATTAGAATACAGTCTCTAGCTATTACAAGGAGGTTTCAAGGATTGTTTTTCAAACAACCGCAGAGGGCTAGCTTGGAAAAAACGAGGGGGAGGGATAGTGCTAGAAGTGCCTTCTGCTCTCAGTAGCACTGGCCAGCTGGTGCCTACTTGTCGTCTCCAGTATTTGCTTCTTCAGGTCTCTACTTTTTTCTGGGTTGAAGTGTCCAGGAAACAACTGAAACATGGCTTGACTTACTTGTGCTGGAGGGTGTTGTTCCACTTATTGGAAGCAAAAGTTAAGCTGAGGAATTTGTTGAAAGAGTGCCAGTCTTGGTTAAGCAGAGGGGATGAATTGCTGACCTTTTCTGGGAGTAGGGTGAGCTGCTTTCTCTGAAAGATTCCCCTAAACTACTTACCATTTTTGCTGGGAGGGGAGTGGCAGACAGGGTGGACATGTTAGGAGATACATGCAAGTAGAGTCAAGTACTTTCAGAGTTTTCAAGATTTTATTGATGAATGAAGGAGGAGCTGAAATCTGACAGGGACTGTTCTGAAGGTATTCCAGCATAGCTCTTGGTAGGCTTGATCTTGTCTGTCTGCTTTTTGAACCTCCATAAACTTGCAGCATCCACAGCATGCCATTAAAAGGAATTCCATAGATTTCCATCTGCTTTATGAAGAAGTTTCTCTTTTACTTGTTTTGAACTTGACATGTGCAGCCTTTGATATGTGTCTCCTTATGTTGGAAGAAGATTTGACTCGTTATTCCCTATTCAGTTTTGTCATGGTTTTGTAGACCTCTGCTATATCCTTTCCTCAGTCCTTTTTCTTCTATCAGGCAGAACCCTAACTATGATAGTCATTGCTTGTGTGGAAGCTGCTCTGGCTTTTGGTGTGAAGTTTCTCTGTAATTACAAGTACAGAATACCAGTAATGTTACTGTATCATTTTTAAGTAGGTGCATTATGGGGGAAAGAAACCTTCATGCAGTGTTGAGGAATAATGCACTGTGGACGTGCACAGTTAAATAATTATATTCTTTGCCTTAGTTCTTAATTTTTTTTCTAATTTCTGATATCCAGTCTAATTTGTTTACTGTTGGTGAGTACCTAGTAGATGTTTTCATCAGAGGCTATCAGATGTAACCCCAACAGCTCATTCCTGAGTGGTACGTAACTTGGAGCCTGTTGTATATATGAATGGCCTTGCTCATATAACCATCAGTATGAAATTTAACACTTCTCTTTGATCTGATAAAGCCTATAGCGCTTGCCTGTACTGGCACACTTACAGACATTGAGAGAGTTTTGAAAATGTTGCACTAACTTAAAGGATAATACTGGTTAAGTAGCAAATTGAGAATTTTTCTCTAAAAAAGAGAAAACACATCTTCCCTCCACCTGCCAAGGGTTTTTTTTTTTAAGTATTGCAAATTTATTTTGCTTTTTTGTGAATTTCTCAAATAATGCATTTTTGCAAATAGTATCAAAGCTTTTTTTGTGTGTGTGTGTGAATATTTCAGGAAATGCTCCAAAGGACATCAGAAGATTTGTTTCCAAAGATGGAAAGTTCGGTTGAAGAAATGGATACCTCTGATACCCAGTGGGGCTGGTTTTATTTGGCTGAGTGTGGTAAATGGCATATGTTTCAGGTAAATACCTACGAAGTTATATTAGCTGTGATGTATTCCATACATCAAACTACCTATTGCTGAATTTGTCTAAATGTTCTTTTTCATTTATTTTGAAGAGCGATTCAAACAGTCATTGCTCTGTTAGCAGTGAAGATATTGAAAGGAGCTTCCAAACAAACCCACATGGTTCTGTTTCTTTTACTACTGCGAAATTTAACTACACACTAGACTTTTCAGGTATGTATCTTTTCACAGAGTAAATTTAAATAACAGGTGCCAGATACACCAGTTCATTTGTTCATTCAGCAAATTATTTACCACGTATCTAGTGCAAAAACTTGTGATTGGAAATGTCTTCTGTACTGGAATGTACATGTAAGTTTTTAGAAGCAGCTCCCTGTTACATTTTCTGGTGTAGTTTATTAATAAAGTAGCATGTCTTGTTTAGTAGCTCTCCATCATGTTAGTGCTGCTTACCTCAGCTGTAGGTGGTATGTGGCATACATCTATGGGACTGGGAAGTTTAAACCTTTTTTCTTTAACGTGCAACTGTTTGTAAGCTTGAAAAACTTCTTCTGTTCAGAGTTTTTATAAGAAACATTGATAGGAAGGAAGCTTTCTGCAAAATACTGGCATCAAAGTGATTTTTATAATTCATCAGGTAGTTGAAGCCAGTTCTGTTGTCAGAATAACGAGAAGATAGGCAAAGGGATTTTTTAGTAGATTGTCAAGGTCTCACTTATGCCATGCTTGTAAATTACAGACTGTTACAGGAGTCCAAAGTATGTATCTAATTATAAATTCATCTGTCCTTTGTTGACAGGTGTGTTGTAATGACTTCCTGTCTTTTTTTAATTTTCCATCCATAGATTGTTTATTTTCTGATTAAATTGTGAAACAGGTATATGCTTAAATAGAAGCCTCTTCCAAATCAAAGAAAATAATAGTATTTCAAATACAGAAAGTGGGGATAGGGTAAACCAGTGATGTACTGGGACTAAAGTAGTATGTAACAATATAAGAAGTTTTATATTTACTTGTGTTGAAATGTCTGTTTAAAATAACCTTTGTTTCGCATCCAGAATAAAAACATAAAAATTGTTGCTTAAAGTTTGCATTTAATGTTGCTGTTTGTAGGTCGTGATGTCTTGCATTAAGGATAGTAGTAATGTGCTTTGTCATCCTAGTTGTATTAAAGTCAGTGGAAGTTTTGCCAGTGATTTAATGGGGGTGTTTTGTTTGTGTAATATATGCACATTTTGCCAACTCCTATAAATGACAGTGATTCTGAGGCCAGTATTTAGAAATGTTTATCAAAAATGCTGATTTGTTAATTGTTGAAATAGGAATTCCTGTCAAGCAACTGTGGGAGTAGTAATGTTATTTTAATGACACTTAAATATTTCATATGCTATAGATGAATTCTAGAAACTTTCACCCTAACTCTTGTTTTATGCTCAGTGATGAAACAAACCAACCTAACGACCCTTAAGCAACGTCCAATAAAGCGAGCTCCCTTTTCTATCAGTGCTTTCAGGTAAGGAAATAAAAGGAAGACTCCTTATTTTTATTTTATTCCTGATTCTTCTAAGTAAAATGGAAGTAAAAATTTTATATTTATTTCCATTCTGCATCAAACAATTTGAGAGGTGAAATGAGGCAGGAGAGCTAGTTAAGTGAAGAAGGAAGACATTTCAGAGAAGAATGACAAAAGAATTTTTAGTTTGCCTTTTGTCTTTTTTCTGAGAAAGTAAAGAACTTGTAGTGGAAGAGTCAAAGTGTACTGAATATCCTTTGGTGAGGTTCTTAAAGCTGTGCCTGACTTTGGCCATTGGAGTCCCTTGCTGTAAATACCTGTTGAATCAGAATTGCTGGAGAAGCGGCAGCAAAAAAGAGTCGTTTTTTCCATTGTAATAATGACTTCCTAAATCATTAGGAAGTATCATTGTAACAGCAAAAAAGATTGAGTTCTATTTTCTTGCCTGTATGTTTTAATCATTTACTCTAAAATGATTTGAAATTACAAGAAATTGCATCAAAACAATCACATACTGTTTTATGAGTCTAATTGCTTTAGGTTATAAGTTTCTTACCATCTGATCAGATGTAGAGCTGTGCTGATGTAAATCTGGTACTCACTAAACAATAAACTGATCTATGCAGTGATACTACCACAGGTGAAATTGACTGTATGGTATACATGGGGCTTTTTCCCCAAATAGTTTCTTAGAAATAATTTTAGTTCTGAATTGTAGTCTGGTTGTTCTTTCAAAAAGAAATTTGGCATCTGTAATAAGCAATGTAGTAGCAATCTTTTTACACTGATATTCAAGAAGGGTTGTTTTTTTGAAGTGTCAGCTGCTTATTTAATGGATATTTGCTGAAGAGTGCATGCAATAATGTGGCAATTCACTTGTGTTTTTTGTTTCTTGAGTAATTGCATTCAGTACCCTCTTTCCATGTGATGACACCATTCTTTACTTTCAGGAGATTGCTTAATTTAGTGCCGGTTTTAAGACTTAAGAGCTGCTATATATGTGCTGTATATGTTTAAAACACTCTTTTTCTGAGGGTTTAGTTTGTTTTTTTGAAAAACAAATTCAATTACAATTTTCAGGTGTGTATTTCTAACATGATTCTTTTAAACACTTCAGATGAGGGCTCAGTTTCCAGAGGCTTAGGCTAGTTGTAATGCCTGATAGTTTGGAATGTCCAGGCTGTATCTACTCTCACATTTCTAAATTAGTGTTGCTCTCCTGATGATGTGGACCTTTCTGACCATTTCTTCTGATTTATATTCCTATCTTTTGTTGGGTAGGTGGTTTATTAAAACTGTTCATTACTGTGGCTAATTTATAATAACCTAAGCCAGAATTTGAATACAAAATAAGACCCCTTGACCTTACCTGCTGACAACAGCCTTTGAATTAAAACCCAAAGTAGTTTCGTATAAGTTTGGGGTGTTTTTGCGTACGGTGTTGTTGGGAGCAGGAGTTTGACAGGAAGAAAAAGCCTTATGTCTTTGATATGATGTGTTTTTACCTTTTTTTGTTTGAAGTTTCATCTGTGAAAATGAGGCTATCCCTATGCCTTCACACTGGGAGAATGTAAATACTGAGGAACCATATCAGGTAAGAGTTGGTATGCAAATTGGTCAAAAACACATGATAATGAAATAATGCATCGAATTGAAATTGTACTAACCTCTTTTTTTCCAGCTTATTCCATTGCAAAAGAAAACAAATGAATATAATGAAGTTTCTAGTCTCTTTGGAAAAACAATGGATAGCCACCGAATTAAAAGAATTAAGAGAATACAAAATCTAGACTTGTGGGAGTTTTTTTGCAGGTGAGATTATTTCTAAAAACCAACAGTCATAGGATTGTTAACAAAGAAATCTTGAAGGCATGTAGCAGAAATATGTTTAATTGCTTTCATTATTAATGAAAATAAATGTTACTCTTTATCTTTCTTAAATTTTCTTATTTGTCATTCCTCTGTATTCATAATCCCATATTCAGGACTGTAGCTTCTGCAGGTGCAGAAATGTAATACTTGTAGAAATGCATTACGTGTAGATGTAGCACAGATAAAACTGATGCATTAAAGATGTTCAGGATGTTCATGTGGTAGATGCCCATGATAGTTACAGTGAAGTAAGGAGAGCAAAAATAAGCTTTCTGTAAAATAATTCCTTGACAGGCTTGTACTATTTTAATTTCTAGTGAACAAAGCAAATGAGTATCTGTGGCTTTTTTAGTTTCTCAACTTTATAAAACCTAGGGCAGAATTAAGTGTCCAGTTAGCACATATTCATGTAATTTCTTTACATTTAGTGTGCTACCAAAGCTTTCACTAAGTTCTCTGCTTTTCCCTCTTCATATTGTGCTGTCCCAGAAGAAGGAGGACGTGTGAAGTTCTGTTTCCACTTATTTTGCAGTATCAACCTTAAGCAGTTGTATTTGGCAAAAATTATTTGTGTAGCCCCTATGAAGGAGTACCTACGAGAATCAGTTTTAAAGATGCATTACACTATTAAAACCAACTGAACTAAGTTAAATAATGAGGAAATAACTAAGCAGATGTATATTAAAAATTTGCATAAGTTGTATGAGTTTTTGAAAGATGTATAATTATTAATTTAAAGCTGTGTTATGAATATGCATAAGGAAATTAAGTTCCTGGTTAAGAGAGTTAACCTCTTGGTTAAGAGAATTTTCTTAATTGCAGATCTATTTGGTTATATTTACTTATTTGGTTATATTTACTTGTTTAGGTATTAAGGCTTATGTGCTTGGCCTTGTGTTTCAAGACCTACCTTTCTACCAATAAGTTTCTGCAGAGGTATATTTATACCATCTTAATACCAATCTTAATTTTTGAGAATAGGAATACCAAGCAGACTTCAAAGTAAATATCCTTTGAATCTCCAGTGGAGATGACAGCGGGGGGTAGATGACCTTTTTTGCTTAGCTTAGGAACTGATGTCATTTGGAGAGTGTACTACTTTTCCTGACTGGTCAGTGAGTAGAATTTCATGGTTTAAGAACTCTGAATCTGTGGATACTGTGCTAGAATATTTTCAAAGTGCAAAACTGAGAATGGGAATTAGAATTTCATACATCAGGAGTATTACAGTCATCGCTATATAACTAACTACAAAACAAGGTACTTTTTAGTACCTGTACAATATAAAAATATGTAGAGAGAAGTCATTTCAGTTTTAAAACTTTTCTCCTGTGTCAAAAAAAAAATACAACTAACAGTGAAAATTTCTAGAATAAGTGTATGCAATTGAGGCTTAGCTGCTTTTCTGTTGAGGGTAAAATACAGCCTTGGAATAGTGGATTTATACACACTGGTGAAGAAATTATAGCCCGGTAGTATATTACGAAGAAGTAGGTATTCCAGCACTTCAAATTCACTAAAAGTTCTTTTGGTGTCCCATGTGGGAAAGTGAAAGTAACAGAAGATGAATCTTAGTCTAGCACATTTTGGTTTATACATCTCAGTTTGGAGCTGTAGAGGAGTAGAGCACGTAGAAAATGGTGTTTGGTCAGTGAGATTGCTGACCATCTTTAGAAACAGCTTGTGTGCTTGCATATGCACAAAGAGCATGTCTCTGGGTATTTAGTTTTGGTTTAGGTTTCTTCTTTATTCAGTGAACCAGCTGTATGAGAGCCTTCTGAGTGGATCAACTTAATTTTGTTTTACTGGATTAGCTTGTCACTGCTGGTAGACAGTGCTAAGACAAAGTTTTTTTTAATAATAGTTGGATTCCTCGATATCTATTCCAAATCTACAAAAAGTCCTGCTGTGGCATTTCTGCATTCTGCTGACCCAGCTGCTCAGTGTGCTCAGTATATTCCCCTACTTACGAGGAACAATTGCTGCTTAAACTTTTGTGGTTTTGAGCAAGTGTTTTGTTTCATTGATAAGGTCTGTGATTAAATTTGAGCATTGCTTAAATGATTATTTGCATCATTGTAGTGGTCCAAACATACTTGCCTGTTCCCATATGAATGACTATTTTAAATTGGTTTTATGAAATCAACTAGTCAGAGATAGTGAAGAAGTTACAGAACATTTCTGGACAATTGATTATATACCTTTTCTATAAATTTGTTCTGTTCCCCTGTTTCAAGAGAAGTTACTCTAGGCTACCTTATATGTTGTCAAAGATCAGCAGCCAACAGTAGAGGGCTGCTGATTGAAAAATTTCAAATGTTCAGAGTACTAGCCCTTAGCTCAGAGGTGTTGCCTCACACAGGTAGTTCTCTCAAGATGCAGGGAGTCTTGGCTGCTGGGTTTTGTTGAATTGCTAACAGGGTGGAACTTGAGTGCCTGGAACCTCTCTGCCTCTGACACAATATGTCACAAATTAGTGAAACCTTCCAGATGCCCTTGAGATTCTACTGACATTCTTCTGATTTGGAAAGCAGTTTTAGGGGAAAAAAAGACACACAAAAATTAAGTTGCCAAGACATAGTTATTTAAGTTTGCGCTAAATGGAGGAGAAAAAAACAAGCTCAACAATAAAACAGAATAAACACATCTTTCAGGCTAAGTACTGCAAGATTTTCAGTTCTGTGAAATGTAGTTATTTATAAATAATGCATAATTGCAATGTAATGCCATTAATACGATGATGAATTTTTGCTGCCTGTCTCTTTCCCTGGACCTGGTTGATAGGACTTCCTCAGACTGCATCTAAACTGTAGGCCCTGAGAACGCTTCTCCAGTTCAGTGTGCACTCCAGGTATAAGCAGATTGCTTAATCTGGTAAATCTAAGTATATGCATGAGAAACCTAAGTATGTAGCACAGAGCCCCTTGCACTGTGGCTTTTATAGGAAGAAAATTCAGGTATGTAGACAAGAACAAAGCTATGATGCATTCCTACTCATCTTTGGACAGTCAAGGGATCATACCTATGAACGGCTCAGTGATTTAGACACAGCTCCGCAGTCTGCTTCATGGATCTTAGGAACACCCAGCTGACAGTCGCTTAAAAAAGATTGGTGGAAAATATATCTGTTCTTTAATTGAAGGTATGCCATGGCCTTCTGCCCGTGAGACTGTAATATAGGTTCACCTGTAGTACAATTTTTTTTCAAAATTCTAGGTTGATGTAACCCTGTCAATGCATGACTTATCTGTTTTAGAAAGTATGTGAACCATAAATTTAGAAAACCATTATGAAATGATTATGTTGAAGTAATTTTACCTAAAAATACAGGTAATCTTATTTTTAATATTTTTGCTAGTTTACCTGGGTAATTGTAATCCACTAACTTCATTGTCCCTCTCACCATGCTATTTAAGTAGGTGGAGGGGGAAAAATGCCTTTCTTTTAAAAATGTATTTGCAGAAAGTGACCACACTGAAACTAATGCCAAATGAACACTGTTGATAAAATTGGTATAAAAGTCCTTTTTACCTAATCTTGGATTTCTTCTGAAAATGGTCCACAGCATCCAGAAGTGTGTGATTTCTAAACATGTACCTTAAGAATTCTGATCTCTGTAGATACTAGAATCATCTAGACGCTTGTGAAAGTGAAATGTATGGAGTGTTTTAGGTCTGTCCCCTCTGCAGTATTTTCAGAGTACTAACTTAATTTGATTGTACAGATGTTTGTAATGCTGTATTGTGTGTTCTCTGTAGGAAAAAAGCTCAGCTAAAGAAGAAAAGAGGTATCCCAACTATTAATGAGCAGATGTTATTTCATGGCACCAGTAATGAATTTGTAGAAGCAATATGCATTCATAACTTTGACTGGAGAATAAATGGGATGCATGCTGCTGTATATGGAAAAGGTAAGTATTTTTGTCACATACAACAGTTTGGTAATCTTAACAGTTCAACATTAAGTGTTCCCTATAGTGTGTTCTTTGTGATGTACTCCCTGTGGTTTATCTAAGAGCTGTTTAGTATAGCTCTGCTTTTACAGCAAGCGTAATTAAGACAGTTAGGATGCAGTAAGGAATGTAATTGTCACAACTGGCTGGTAGGACCAGGGAGCGTGGGGAAGGGATGCCCAAGAAAGCAGATCACAAGACAATCTCCCTATTAAAGTGTTCCCACTAAAAATATTTGGTCATCTTGCTATAATCTTAATGATTTAGAGAAAAAAAAAATGTATTACTAATGAACATAAAAGAACAGATATCCTTCATCATCCTGATAGCTATATCCGTGCTCTAGTAGTTAAGCTGTCATGATAAGAATGTCATCAGATTTTTTTTTTTTATTTGAAAGGGACCTATTTTGCAAGAGATGCATCATATTCCAGTCGTTTCTGCAAAGAGGACATGAAGCATGGAGATACTTTTCAAATTCATGGTGTGAATCTGCAGCCTCATCTGCATAGACCAGATAAAGTTATGTTTCTTGCTCGTGTATTAACTGGTGACTATATCAATGGTGATTCAAAATACATGAGGCCTCCTTCAAAAGATGGAAGTTTTGTGAACTTGTATGACAGCTGTGTGGATAATACCTGGAACCCAAAGATCTTTGTTATCTTTGACGCCAATCAGATCTACCCTGAGTACTTAATTGAATTTTGTTAAACTTGGAAGGAGCTGAACTGAATGTTGTTTGTGTCTTTTTTGATACTTTTGTTCCTTTTCTAAAGACAACAATACAAAAACATGAAGCGTAAAAGGAGAGAGGTGAAAGAAAAGCTGCATATGTTTATGGAGGAGGGAAGCTATTTAAGAGAGGTTGTTGAACTGTTTTAAAAAACTGTAAACTTTACTAATGCATTTTTCCAATGTAGGGATTATTACAAATTTGAGATTGCTTAGTGAGCCTTAAATATATTGGGCATTGGTAAGTTTTCAAAGGCAAGATTTATGTTCTGATTTTTTTTAATATATTACAAGTATTTATTCACGTGGTAGAAATATGCCTGTAATATAGTATGCATAAGATGAAACTAATTTTTTATAAAGATTGTCTGTAGAACATAAAAATAACAAAAACAACAACAAAAAACAAACCCAGGGGACTTGGCTACATATGTATATATGTCTGTGTTCTGTAGTACACGTTGTTTTGTGTTTGGAGGTCTCTTAGTTTTTTTCTGTAGGTTTAGAATCCAATCTGGAGAAAACTGATGAAGGAGCTGTAAAGTTCACCAAAGCTGTTACGTTTAACTTTAGGTACATTTTACTGTAAGCTTCAGTTACATACTTGCAAAGATTTAATCATATCCTTGCAAGATTGCAAAACCGTTACACTAGGATTTGGACTTGGGTTTTGATGGAGATGAGGCACATAAGCTTTTCTGGTTGTTAATTGTTTGGTATGTAGCAGTTGAACTCAGTGTTGAGATACCAGCAGTGCCATATACCTTTCTGAGTTCTTATTCTATAGAATTTTTTCCCTCTTGTTATAGTGTATGTGTGCATGCACTTACATTCATGCAGCTGTGCTGCTGTGATTCTTGCCTGGTCAGGGTTTAAGAAGCACTTGGTGCTTGTGCACTTTTTATTACTGAAGGCAATGTTTAGATTAACTTTACTGGAAATAATACAGTTAAACTAACAATGAAAGCTTCAAAAGATGCCATCCTTTAATTTTTAAACACTTTAATAGAAGGCTTTCTGTAACACTTGTGTAGAACAGGTTTTCATAACAGGTATAGTTGTAAAGTTAAAGTGTGTTTTTTCACATGTAGAAAGAGCAAAAGAGACAATATTTGGGTAAAGAACAGACTTGAGTACCTAAATACATGACGAGCCTTAAGGGGCTGTTTCGGTAAAATGTACTGAAATGTTAAACAATTTCCTCTAAAATTGTATCCCTAGCGTTTGTTAAAGAACCTAAGGAGCACTAAGGGACAGTAATACAAGGTCTAAGTGGAAGCCTTCCAGGTTTCTTCTTTGACTATGACCAGTAACAAATCCTTATAGAAATATTATATAATTGTGGCAGATATGAATGATCTGTGTTAGTCTGTCATGGAACTGTTAATGGACTTTTTGATCCAAGGCTGTGTTTAAAATCTGTTGTATTTAAAAGGCACTGCAGCTGGCATGACCAAGTCTGCTCAAAATCACATTAAACTTATGGAACTAAAAGCAGAATATGACTACATATCTGGCATCGTAACTGAAGATGCAAACATCTCTTCCTTCTCCTTAGTGCTGTTATCTTTGCCTGTCCATGGATCTTGCACAAGTTGGGTGTCTGTTTGTATTTGTAATTCCATGGCAGCTTTTGCTTCTGTTCCTGAACTGTTTAGGACTAAGATGCGTTTTCCTTTATTTTAGTGCAACAGAAAGTGTGATCTCTGATTCCAGTTGGAAACTCTAGGTTCTACTGTTGTAGGCATGATTTGTGTTTGATTCACTACTATGCTGTCTGTGCAAAAGGCACATTGTTCCTCACGTTGTATAAAATATTTAATAGCAAATGATCCAGGGAATTTGTGTATTACTGACTACTTTTTATTCTTATATGGTATTCTACAGAACATACATTTTATGAAACTAACATATGTGCTGTTGTTCCTTTGATTTGGTCTTTTATTTCTTCTGAGGTCTGAACTGACGTTTTTAATTAAGTTTCTTTTTTTGTGTGTCTCATGGATACAAAATAACCATAATCTATACCCATCTTAGTGACTTCCAATTGTTTGCGTGGTGGTGTCTTGTTTACTACTTAAATCACTTGAATGGCAGAATCTTAATCTTAACAAATCACTGTGCAGTTGTAGTTTCAGCTGCTCTTTTAATGTACTGTTCTGCTTTCTGGTGTCCATTTTTGTGCTGATCAGTCTTGATGCTGAAGGTATCTGTAAAGTAGCCATTCTTGCTGACAAGGAGAGATTATTATTGTAACTCTACAGGTGGCCAATACAAGAACTAGCTGGTCTTAATAAAAGGAACAGTGAGGGAGGAAGGGAGGAAAATAATTTCTTGGAATACAGACCATTAAAGGAAAGGGATTTAGTCTGATTTCTGGGGCAGGAAACCTGCTATTTTCTGTTATTATTTCATGTAGTAAAACTTTATGCTCCATTTTCTTTTTACACCTGTGCGAGAGAGCACGTACTGATCTGAGGTAAAGCTTTCTTACTAAATTATTCTTGTAGCAGAATGTTTTCACATGGGCACGACACTTCAGTATGAGCTGATCTTCTGTATCATACTGGCCTCCTGTGCCAGCTTTGCTTTTTAGAATGGGTGTGTACTTAATTATTGCTGAACAGATCTCATTCATCCAAAGCAGTTTGGGAGAGCATCTGTCTTCACTCCAGTTCATTTATAGGGGCAGTTTGTACAAACTTTTGTTTTCAAGTTAAAATCTGCAGAAACAAAAGGATACAGTTTTAGTTTTTAACAGATGTCCCCGTACTCTCACATCCAAGTTAGACGTGAGATACATAATGTACTGGCTGGAGTTAGTGACTTAAATTCCGGGAGTACATTGGATGCCAGATCAGCTGGTAGTTTGAGGACAGCTCTGATCCTTTTTAAACCATTATCAGCACACAAGATCACAGCAGGAAGGCTAAACTGAGTTTGTGCAGTCCACGTAGGTGGAGATTGCCTTCAGTAATTGCCTTCAGACTCATCAGTAATTGCTGTGCTTCTCAGTTGCCTATACAAACCATACATGTCAGTTTTAAAATTCCTTTGACCTATATGTCCATCAGTGGTGTAACTATGATTATTATTAGACACTGTCCAAAACAGCAGACTCCCAGAACAGCATAGGTCTGCTCCAGTACAGCCAGCTACTCTTGACAAATCACCAAAAAAGTGTGGGGACTGACAGATGGAATACTTCGTAATGTGGTTGCTGCTTCTGTGCTTCTCTTGCTTTCCTCCGCTGACACAAGCCTGCAGAGTTAGTGAGAGAGTTTAAAGGCATAATCTCTCAGCAGCCAAAATAAGTATATGCTTGCTTAGCTGCTTTTTTTTTTATTTTGTTAACAGAGACAGAAACTGCTCACATTACTGATGAATTCACTGACTTGATTTCTGTCACATACAGAGTAGAAAAACAGGTCACACTAGAGGTCAGTTTTTTTGGTTTTTTTTTTTTCCAAAAACACACATTGCATAGCAAATAGACTGTGGGACCCTGGCCCAGACCCTAAGCCCCCCGCAGTCACCGCCTAGTCCAGCTTAAAGGTTGCTGGTGAATATGCAGGCACACCAGGGTTGGGGAAGACACAGTCTCTTTGCTGTCCCCAAAGCAGCTGGTTTTGGGAACAGACACTGTTCCTGCCCCAGGGACGGGGGGCTCAAGACCCCCACTCTGGCTCCAGTAGCTGACACGGAGACCCCGCTCGTCCCAGTCGCTGGCACCACAGGCCAGGGGCGCCCACCCCCAGGTCTGACCCCGGGAGCTGGCACCAGCTTCCCCTCACACACACACACAGGTCTCAGCAGTAGCTGGCACCGAGTCCTTGCAGCACATGGGACAAAGGATGTGCGTACGCAGAGAGATGCTTAAGAAAATATTGAATAAGAAGATAGAGGAAGCCAGGCCAGACTGCAGTGATCAGGCACAAGGCTCAGCCAGACAAGCGACCGACCAGCCCCGTTTTACAGCCAGCTGGCCCCGCTTACACCCCTTTCTGTCTACCACCCTTTGTTCCCCCTTGTTCCCCCTTCCCCTGCACACCCCCCACCCCGTGGGTCTGTACAGCTCTGTCCATTCCTGCGCCCCTTGAAGTCCAGGGTCCCCCGGTGTGCAGTATTAGCAGTTGCAGTCACAGAATCGTCTGGGTTGGAAAAGACCTTGAAGATCATGTAGTCCAGCCATTAACCTAACATTGACAGTTCTCAACAACACCATATCCCTCAGTGCTATGTCAGTCCCGGCTGATCTTCCTGAAGTGGCACCGGTGGTTTCTTGATAGCCCATCAGTTTGTGTGAGTGCTGAGGTTTGTTTCTTGCCATTTCCTCCATGTTTGTTTTGTCAGGTCTGTGTCTCAGTGTATTTTGTTTCAGGTTTCCCCCTTTTCCCCTGAGTTTCCCAACTGACAGGTCCCCACCCAGTCAGATCACCTTGCTGGAATAAACTTTCTCACATTCTCTCACATGTCCTTATCAATTGATGTGACTGACCAGGTTTGTTCTCACCGCTGCCTCCCTTATCAAGTCAGTCAGGTTTGTGTCCCTGTATGTTCTTGTTCATGGCTTCCTCCTTTTCGTATTGTCCCTGTTGCACTGGAAAAGGTCCTTGACCAGATACCATTAAAGGAGTGACACTCATTCCACATATCCTTCCAGATAATTATGCCACATAACATGTCCTGCAGTTCTAGTCCCACATTTGTCCTAACTTGGGGATTTATTTGTGCAGGTCACGTTTCATTCCTACGGTAAGGAATGCACATACTAAGATCATTTGCACGGAGCTTTCGTCATGATGCCAGGACAAGAGACAGCCAAGGTGAACACAAGGACTGGAAGCTTGCAATTTCTTGTGAGTGGATCTTTAATTTTAAAGGGCCCACTTGAATGTACAGAAGTATTTGGTGTATAGCAGTATAAGCAAGAAAAAAATCGCAGTTTAATGAAGAGGGGGTGTACAGTATGGGAAAAGGTGTCATGGTTGAAGCTTCTCACAGGGGCCACTGCTGTAGCCCCCTCCCCTGCTACCAAAAGCCCGGGCCACACACACGAACCCAGTACAAAAGGATAAAGAAAATAAACTCTGCCCATTCAGACATTAATCAGTTCCATGGAATACCATAAAAAGAGTTCCTCTTCCTTGTGTGCTTGGAACTGTTAGGACTTCGACACTGCTGTCATGTTAAGGATGGTAAACCAGCTGGTCATAGGTGTTTGCACACCTATTTGCAGATATTTTAAGATTAATTTACAGCTACTATTAGAGTCTTTTACAAAAGAGATTGTGACTCCACTGCTAGAAACAACAGTCTTAAGCTATGCTCTTCTCAGCTGTTGACTTCATTAATTAGAAAAGTCATTAATTTCTGTATTTATGTTTTGCCTGCCTGGTGCCTTAGAATGTCTTTGAGGGTTTTTTTGTTTCAGTATTTTCCTTTTTAGAAAAATGTATTTTGCAATTGGAGAGGTATGAGAAAAGAGTAAGACAGGATAAATGTATCAGCATTTGGGGAAGCTGCTTGGTCCGTGTGCTGAGAGTGTGCTTATCAGGAAGGCAGATATTGGAAATAACATGTTTCCTATCTGAAACCAAGATCAGTTAGACCAATTTCCTGTTTTAGTCTGCTAGCCAATAAATGCCAAATTTTACTTAAAGGGAATGAAATCATACTGACACCAAAAGGAACAACCTTAAATGTTTCTTCTCTTTACTGAGGTTCTCCACTGAATGTTTTTCTTCCCTTTGACTAATAAAGCAATGTAATATGTAAATCAATAACAGGTGGTGAGTGTCTGGCTCGTGTCTTGGTTTCATGAACAATATAAGGCAATGTAAGGCCTTAGCCTGCTCACCTCCCTCTTTTTGTTCCCATATTTTGCTTGCATTCACATAAAGTGAATCAGACAAAAGATCTGGACCTTTGTTAAAAGCTAATTTGGAGTGGGAAGGATGGTTTGGCTTAGTTACAGTTTTCTTTTCTGGTCTATAACACTACTGCATAAATAATACATGGCTCCAGTATAGCTGTCTACTGTTGACAAGACACAAAGGAAGATGGGAGAATGATGTTAGGAAAAAATGTAGCAAGAACGATGGACCTGTGTCTTTGGAAGTTAGGTCCAATTTATGGTGCATTGTGCATGAAACAATGTCAGCTGTAATGAAAATCTGCCACCTCAGACTTTGTCAGAAGGCCATCAGGCTAAAAAGCAGGCAGAAGAGTCTTGAAGGGCAACAGCTGTGCTCATCTGTACACATGAGTACATCATGACTACTGCTCTAGTTACAGCAGGGTTTTTTTAATTTAAAGGAGTTCTTAAGGGAAGGATTACCTAATTACCTAAAACATACATAGAGAAAGACCACGTTAGCTGCAATAGCCTTGTATAGGGCTTAAGGCATAGGAATTGGAGCAATAGTTATAAAACATGCTTGTCCTTCAACCTACTTACTCACCTTTCTATGCCTCACTTCCCATCTCATCTCTTTTTATGTTTACAACACATATGGAGTGCAGCTTGCAGCTGAGCTTGACTAGCACCCCCCAGATGTCCTTTGTAATATGCTAATGCAGTTTATTGTACTAAGTGATGTTTTTAGGTTACAGACCTGGTGGTGACCAAGTAGCTAGTACCTGTGATTTTTTTTTCCAGTCAATATCTACCTTTGAGCTGGTGAAAGTTATCCAAGAAAGTAATCCCAACTGAAAACTGTTGGTGCAAATTAGGCTTTCAAAGAATGACTGGATATTGGATACACTGTGCTATTATCTACGTATTAAACCATGGGATTAATTTTAAAAGACTTTGTTCTATAAAAGGCCTGGGTGACACAAATACTTTCATCATAGATTTTGTGTTAACAGAGCTGTTGAGAATACTGTATCTCTGACAAAGCACTGTCAGCTACTTATTGGAAGTATCTGAGAGTGACTGAAATGGCAGCTCCAGTCTGAATTTTTTTTAATGTTTTTGATTTTTTTTTCTTAGTATAAGAAATATGACCCAAAACAATGGTATAAAAGACAAGGACAAGAGATGGAAAACCTGGGAAAAAAGATAAATGGGAGAAAAATGGTTCAATAAGTGAAATAGTGCATGTGTGAGCATGAATACTGGGGCTGGGGAGTGGAAGCAAGAAGGGGAGAGAACATAAAAATATTATTGCTTTAAATCTGTCCTTTAAAATTTTTAAACTCAATTTTCATGCTGATGATCATCCTGAATGTTCAGCAACCTTATGTATTCCCAGTGGGACACAGTATTGGATGAAGAGTCAGGGGACCTGTAGTCTCTTTTGGCAGTTTCTGATGAGGACAGACTTACAGAAGTGGTACATAAATGATACAGATATGAGAGCTCCAGCACCTCTTCTAGGCACTGTTGTAAGGAGCATGGGGATAGCAAAGTATTGCTGTCTGCTGTACATAACTGGCTTCTTGTGGGGCCAACATGCTTCCCAGAATATTCCCAGAGCAGTGACATTGCATACATCTTGTCTTTGCACCTTTATCATGACAAGTGTGTGATATCAACTTTACTGCACTTAATTGATCACTCCAGCATGACAAAAGGAGCAAAAATATTCTGTTTTATATTAATGAATCAGAGGAAACTGTGTTGTTGCTCTAAATCTTTCTGCGCTATGAAGCAATTGATTTCTGGACAGGAACTGTCTTCTGTTGTGTGCACAGACTGCTTATTGCAATAGATCTCCATTTTTCTTGGCCTTTAGCTGCTATGGTGGTAATTATGACTGATTTCCAATTTCACAATATGAACTTTCTCTGTCTCTTTGTAAAAAACAGGTTTCTATCAAGCATGCTCATAAGGTGGTGAGTTTCTAAAAGCTTTCCTTTGAAGCATAAAATCCTTCACTGAACAGTATTCAGCACTCTACAAAAATTAATTGCATTAGGAAGACAATATAGTTCTCTTTATAATAACTATTCATTTAAACTGAAAAGCCCTGAGTGGAAGAGATGTGACAAACAGAGCTTCTAGCTATCAGTGCACTTCAGCTGTTTCTGGGCTGGAATCTCTGTAATGCTTCATGACAGATAGCCAGGTTGTGGACAAAAATACAGAGTTCACCCCCTCAGCATAACTGTGGGGTAATTGGTAAGGCAGTATATAATCAGTGTTGGATTTCATCCAGGATACCTTTCCCTTAGGAGAGTAGATCAAGATTTTTAATGGCAGTATGTTTTTAAGACTAGTTTATAGTTCAGCAAACTGTGGAATATTGAGTAAAATTACAACAGTATCATGGCACAGGCTGAGAGAGAAGTCCATCTACTGTACAGCTGGCTCCACATCCTCGCAGTGAAACTTTCCAAAATGGTGTTTTTCTTTTAAAATAAAAATTAAATGGTAATCCTTTTCAGTTTGAGATATATGAAGATTGTGGCTGTAAAATGTGATAGGAAAGAAATCAACATGAAGAACTGATTTGAATGTTCCCCTGGGAGTGTTGTGGATTTTAATATTTCAGAAATGGGTTCACTTAGCCCCGAGGGAAAGTGAGTGGAAGAGCATGATAGATATGAGCATGCACAAAGATTGTACTTTCAGTATTAAGGGGGAAGATATAGGTCACTGTAGGTTAGATAGCTAATTTGGTTTCATTTAAAGCCACAAGAGGTAGAAAGTGCTGAGCTGCAATCAGGAAGAACGGATACTGTCTCCTGAGGGACAGGGCAAATAAGCAGTGTAGATATTAAGTCTTCTTGCTTTGTAAACTCTCAATTTACACAAATACACCTGTTAATTCATGCTTTATTACTGATCTGATGTTGCCTAACGGAGAAAAGTGCCAGTTTATGCAACAGCTCTAATTAATCGTGTGACAGTGCTGAGATACCCATGGTTTAAGAAAAACATTTCTAATGCAGGTCATATAGAAGGAAATACTTCTATTGTTAGTTTTTTATTTATTTATTATACATTACGCCCAAGAATGGTCCATCCCAGCATCCAGAAAGTCAAGCAAAAGTGGCAAGATGCCTGCATGGATGAACAATTTGCTCCTGACTGAACTCAGACGTCAAAAGGAAGCACACAAGAGGAGACAGCTCAGAGAGGTGACCTGGGAGGAATGCAGCAATGCTGTCTTGAGCGTGCATGCACAGGCTTAGAAAAGCCAAAACTAAGTTGGAGTTGAATGTGGTGAGGGATTTGAAGGGCAACAAAAGGCTCTTTGTTGTGGTTTGTCCAGCTGGCAACTAAGCAGCCTGCGGCCGCTCGCTCAATCCTTGCCCCCTGTGGTGGGATGGCAAGGAGAATAGGAAGAAAAAGGTAAAACCTCATGGGTTGAGATAAGGACAGTTTAATAGGACAACACAAAGAGAGAAAAAGTAATTACTAACATAATACTGATAAAATAATATATAAAGCAAGTGGTGCACAATGCAATTGCTCACCACCCAGAACCTGTTGCCCAGCACATTCCCAAGCCATGATCCCTCCCCGCCCAGGCCAGCTCCCCCAGTTACATACTGGGTATGATGTCATATGGTATGGAATATCCCCTTGGCTGGTTCGGGTTAGCTGTCCTGGCTGTGCCCCTTCCCAGATAGAATTAATAGAAAATTAATTCTATCCCAGTCAAACCCAGGACGGGCTTCTAGATATATGCCAGTAACAAAACAAACAAACCCAAAACAATTAGGGAAGCAATGGGCCTGTTGGTGAATGGGACAGGGGATCTGGTGACAAAGGACATGGGAAAAGGCTGAGATACTCAATGCCTCAATGGTAGGATCTGCCATCAGGATTCCCAGGGCCCTGAGACAAGTGACAAAGTCCAGCGCAGTGAAGACTTTCCCTCAGACCAGGGATCTGATGGTCGGATCCAGTGGATGGTGTAGGGTCCTGTGCTGGGGTGCCATGACGAGCGTTTATCAGGTCTGCAGAAGGGGCAGGCGAGGCAGCGGGGCATGGCGCTGTATGTAAGGGAGGGGTTGGATTGTATGATGCTTACAGTTGGTGATGACATGGTTGAGACTCTCTGGGTAAGGATGAAGGGGAAAGCAAGTAAAGCAGATGTTGTTGTGGGAGTCTAATATTGACCACCCAGCCATGATGATGACACAAGTGAATTATTCTATAAGGAATTAAGGGATATCTCTAGATCAACCTCCCTTGTCCTTATGGGTGATTTTAACTTCCCGGATACCAACTGGGAATATTATACAGTGAACACAAACAGGTCTGGGAAATTGCTGAAGCACACTGAAGATAACTTCTTGGTGCAGGTACTGAGGGAGCTGACTAGGAAAGGTGCCTTCCTAGAATTGTTGTTTTTAAACAGAGAGGGTCTCGTGGGTGAAGTGATGGTTGGTGGCTGTGTTGGTCACAGTGGCCACAAAGTAGTTGAGTTTCAAATTGTTGGTGATTGATTGGAGCAAAACTGCCAGCAAAGCTTTGGCCCTGGATGTGGGGAGAGCAGACTTTGGGTTGCTGAAGGAGCTAGTTACTAAGGTTCCCTGGGAATCTGCTTTTGAAGGTATTGGGGTCCATGAATGCTGATCACTTTTTAAGAGCCATGTCTTAAGAATGCAGGAGCAGGCAATTCTAAAGTGTGAGAAGTCAAGCAAGTGGGGCAGAAGGCCAGCTTGGCTGAGCAGGGATCTTCTTCTAGAACTTAGACAAAAAAGGAAAGTGTACAAACCTGGAAGCAAGGACAGGCGATACGGGAGGGCTACAGAGATGTTGTTCACCACTGTAGGGAAAAAATTCATGCGGCTAAAGCTCGATTAGAGTTCAAGCTGGCCAGAACTGTGAAGGACAACAAAAAGGGCATTTTAAAATATGTTAATAGCAAAAAGAGAATGAGAAATAACATTGGTCCGTTGCTTGACAGAGTCGATCACCTCACAAATAGGGACACAGACAAAACAGAGATGTTTAATGCCTTCTTTACCTCTATCTTCACCACCGATGATGGGCCCTGGGACCCCTGGAGCCCTGTGTTGGAAGACCATAACTGGGGAAATGCTAAACTTCCAGCTGACCCTGAACTTGTTCCAGACTTGCTGCTCCAGCTGGATGCACATAAATCTATGGGGCCCAATGGGATTCATCCCAGGGTACTGAAAGAGCTGGCCGATGTCATGGTAGGACCTGTTTCCATTATTTTTCATGGTCTTGGGAGCCTGGAGAGGTCTGAGCTGACTGGAAGCTGGCAAATGTTCTCTCAGTTTTCAAAAAGGGTAAGAAGGAAGACCCTGGTGTTGTGGTTTAATCCTAGCCAGCCACTAAGCCCCACACAGCTGCTCGCTCACTCCCCCGCTGGCGGGATAGGGGAGAGAATCAGAAGAGTAAAAGTGAGAAAATTCATGGGTTAAGATAAACACTGTTTAAAAGGTAAAGCAAAAGCCACTTGTGCAAGCAAAGCAAAACAAGGAATTCCTTCCCCACTTCCCATCGGCAGGCAGGTGTTCAGCCATCTCCAGGAAAGCAGGGCTCCATCACATGTAATGGTTACTTGGGAAGACAAACGCCATCACTCTGAATGCCCCCCCCTTCCTTCTTCTTCCCTCAGCTTTTTATTGCTGAGCATGATGTCATATGGTATGGAATATCCCTTTGGTCAGTTGGTGTCAGCTGTCCTGACTGTGTCCCCTCCCAGCTTCTTGTGCACCCCCAGTACTTGCTAGCAGGGTGGTGTGAGAAGCAGAAAAGGCCTTGACTCTGTGTAAGCACTGCTCAGCAATAACAAAAACATCCCTGTATTATGAACACTGTTTTCACCTACTAGCCATACTAGCTACTATGAAGAAAAATAACTTTATCCCAGCCAAAACCAGCACACCCTGGTAATTACAGGCCTGTCAGTCTCACTTCAGTGCCTGGTAAAATTATGGACGTTACTCTGGGAGTTACTGAAAAACACTTGAGAGACAACGCAGTCATTGGTCATAACCAGCACAGGTTCATGAGGGGAAAGACCCACTTAACCAACTTCATTACATTTTATGACAAGGTCACCCACCGAGTTGACCAAGGGAAGACAGTATTTTTTTAATTTAGCAAAGCTTTTGATACTGTCTCTCACAGTGTCCTGGTTAAACTGTGCAGCACACACCTAGACAAGTCCATAATGCATTGGGTGAGCAATGGGCTGATGGGTTGGGCTCAAAGGGTTATAGTGAAAGGGGTTACATCAGGCTGGTGGCCAGTCACCAATGGGGTTCCTCAGGGCTCAATTTTAGGGCCAGTGCTCTTTAATGTTTTTATAAATTATATGGATGCAGGAATTGAATGTACATTAAGTAAGTTTGCCGATGATACTAAACTAGGAGTTGTGGACTCCCTCGAGGGTAGAGAGGCCTTACAGAGAGATCTGGATAGACTAAAGAGCTGAGCAATCACCAGTGGTATGAAATTTAACAAGAGCAAGTGCCAGATTCTCCACCTGGGACAGGGTAATCCTGGTTATACGTACAAACTGGGGGACGAGAGGCTGGAGAACAGGCCCGCAGAAAGAGATTTGGGGGTTTGGGTTGATGGCAAGTTGAATATGAGTCAACAGTGTGCCCTGGCAGCCAAAAGGGCCAATTGTGTCCCTGGGTGCATCAAGCACAGCATAGCCAGCTGATCAAGGGGGGCGATTGTCCCCTTCTACGCTACAGTGATGCGGCCCCACCTTGAGCACTGTGTGCAGTTTTGGGTGCCTCAATATAAGAAGGACATCAAACTATTAGAGTGTGTCCAGATGGTGAAAGGCCTTGAGAGCAAGACTTACGAGGAACAGCTGAGGTCACTTGGCTTGTTCAGCTTAGAGAAGAGAAGGCTGAGGGGTGACCTCATTGCTGTCTACAGCTTCCTCAAGGTGGGCAGTGGAGGGGGAGGTGCCCTGGTGACCAGTGATAGGACACAAGGAAATGGAATGAAGCTCCATCAGGGGAAGTTCAGCTGGGACATTAGGAAAAGGTTCTTCAGTGAGAGGGTGGTGGGTAACTGGAACAGATTCCCCAGGGAAGTGGTCACGGCATCAAGCCTGTCAGAGTTCAAGGAGTGTCTGGATGATGCTCTTATAGTTTAGTTTTAGATAGTCCTGAGAGGAGCAGGGAGTTGGACTTGATGATCCTTATAAGTGCCTTCGAACTTGAGATATTTTATGATTCTAAGTCTATGAAACCTGAGGGGATGCATCCCTGAGAAGTGAGGGAGCTGGCCAGTGTCATTGCAAGGTGACTTGCAATCAGGAGGAATGTTTCTGGCAGGTTTGAGGAAGGTGATCCTTCCCCTCTACTCAGCACTCAGACCACATCTGGAGTGTTGTGAGTAGTTCTGGGTTTTCCCCACAATACATGGATGTACTGGAGTGAATCCAGCAAACAGCCACGAAAATGGTTAAGGAATTGAAACACCTGAGGAGAGACTGAGAGAGCTGGGACTGTTTAGCCTCAAGAGGAGAAGGCTCAGGAAGTTAATTTTATCAATGTATATATATACTTGGTCGGGGGGAATAAAGAAGACAAAGCTAGACTCTCCTCAGTACTGCAAAGGGAAAGGACAAGAGGCAATGGACACAAATCGAGATACAGGAACTTCTACCTAAACATAAGAAAAAAATGTTTTTACTGTGTGCATGGTCAAACACTAGAGCAGGTTGCCCTGAGAGGTTGTGGAGTCTCCATCTTTGGAGATTTTCAAAATCCAGTTGAACAAGGCCTTGGGCAACTTGCTTTAGCTGACTGTGCTGTGAGCAAGGGGTTGGAATAGATGACAGCCAGATTAATTCCATGATTAAAGCTTGATTTTTAGAAAAGTCTTACATATTTTCTTGCAGTGTAGCATGATCAAGCTTACACTGCTGCAGGTGACATGAGAATGAAGTCAAACATGTATTTCCTTTACTCTGGCAAGTGAGATGACTCTAGAGGAGGTCAAGCTGGATGACTTCCAGTTTCCTAGCTGTCGCTTAATGTAATTTCCATTTCATAGCCCATCTGTAAATTTCTTGCACTATGTTCACGACTCCAGTTTCTGTAACTTTTCCTCTGATCCCTAATCATAAAAAAGGAAAACATGTTTTTGAATGTTACTATGAAGTTCCCTCAAGGTGGCTGCAGTTTCATAGGCATTTAAAAGCTGCATTAGTGTGGAAAGCCAAAATAGGCCTGTTACTAACAGGTAGAAGAAATGACCCCTTGCATCCCAGCAGTGTGATAGCTCTCCAGACTGAAATAACCACACATCACCACAAATAAACTGTGAAATACAGCCTGTTTTATTTAAAGGGTGGGGGTTTTATTTTTATATTGCACTTGGCATTTCCTGACTTAAGAGCTGCAAACTGTCTTCTGCCTACCACCTGTTTCTGTTTGTAGTTCTGGCATTTGTATAAGCTAGTGGTAGAGACTGCCATCCTGTTTCTAACTCATTTTACATTAAACATAGCAATCAGAAGGATCCTAGCTCTGGACAATATGTTTTGCACCCCCAGTGCTTTTCAAAATCTCTTAGTTTTACTCCTTGAAGAAAATCAAGTGAGTTTATACCAAGACTTCATAGAGGACAATTTTGGACCCATATAAAAGGGTGGAATTCTTTGAAGTATTCCATTTACCGGTGTAATTTAAGCCTGTGCTAAGAAGTGAATCCATGCATATGCACCTTTATTCTTGGGCTCTTTTTTCTCTTTGCAGTTTGCATCATAGTCTCTGAGACCACAGTATATCACTTTACTGCTTTTCACTCCACTTAATCCAGGAGCATGGATTTGATTCTGGCTTTTCATGAAGAACAAACTTGTGTCTGCTGAAACCTGTCAGGGTCTTTCTCTCTGCTGTCACCAGCTAGGGAACTGAATGCATATGAAGGTATAGGATCAGAAACTGCTGCAAGATATCACAGCAGTACATGAGTGCAATTTTGGAAGCAAAATTCTATCCTGAAACATGTTTCTTCAAGGCCTCGGAGGCTGAATTTCCACGGTGGTATATAGGAATCTGATGTTCCAATACCATGAAATTTCAATGTGATAAATTTACCCTTTAGCTGTATGTCAAAGTAGTCCATTCCTTGTGTGGGTCTTCTGGGGTTTGATAATTACAGCAAATGGTTGACAGTCCTCTGAAATACATAGGTAGTTGCTCCTTGCTCTTGCTACTCCTCCAGTTTGTGAATACTTTGATCCAAGTCCAATATTCTTCCCAATTTTGCTAAAAAGAAAAGAGGTAATTTTAAAGCAGAGAACATAAAATGGATAGGTCTAATGGTGCAAGTTTCACCTGTCAGATGACACTCAGTCAGGACACTCATTTAATTAGCTGGAAGTAATAAATACTCTGTTTTTTTCTTTTGATTAATGTGATTAAATCCAGCAGCTCCCATGACTACTGCTCATCAGAATTAAAAACAAAGATTTCTTTGTTTGGGAGACCTAGACAAGACAGTTCCATTCAAACTGCAGATCTGACCCAAATTTTCAAACAATATCAGAATAAATAATTTAAATTGTGAATTATAACAGTTACTTCTAAGCCCTATCTTCTAGTTGACATGTATCTGCATGGGTATTGCAACATGGTAGCGGTCCTACACTGGTAAGTATTTTATGTTTTGCTCCTTACTCCACTGTTTGTTCTTCCTAATGAAGAGCTAGAATCCATAACTTTTTGCTATGAGAGAGAATGAAAACAGAGAGCAATAGCCCATTTCTAGCTGGCTCTGTAAGGCTCTACTCCAAAGTATTCACAGATATATGTAAAAACAGCATTAGCTGAGTAAACAAGACCTAGACAACCTCAGTGACCAGCTCTTCCACTATCCCTTAGGAGGCCACAAAAATTTCTTACAGAAACTGGAAAGTCTAAACTGCATCATAGTAAATGATAAGGAAGAAAATGGAATGATTTGTTGCAACAAGGTGCCTAAGCAGTCCCCAGTTTTAAGATATATTCTCTGGGGCCTTAATACAGTACTGTTACCACTCAACCTGCAAATGATACTTCAGTGAGCTTTTTTTTCCCATGCATGTGACTCTTTGCTGTTCTAGAATTTTCCCCAGTCTTAGCTAACCCTGAATACAGGATGTTTCTTGGAAACATTTCTATAGTGTTTCTTACCCCGCGTCTCCTGACTTGTTTTAGTATGGAATGCTGTGGAGCCCTTTAGAAGAGTTTTCAACATGGTAAGAATTTCCCTTTCTATATGCTGTCTTCAGCTTCTCCACAAGCTTCTGAATTATGTCTAGTACTTTGTGGCTGAGAGTGTGACTATTTCTCTGAAATAATCTTGTAAGAAATAATGTCCACACCTTCAAAGGAAATGTAATTCCATCTTTTACCCACTATTTTACTAACATAGCAAAAAGTTAAATAGAAAAGTTAGTCTGAGTCAAGTCAGCATGTGCAGAGTCTTGTAGCTATTCAACACGCTGATGATTTCATGGTAACTACCTGTGTGCCTATTTTAGCCCACAGTACATATAAGGCAGCTGCTGTGGTTAAACAAGTTTCAAATATTTATTACTGAGCGTGGATGTAAGCAGTAACTGTCAAGCAGCACTTTAATGTACTGTAAATCCACACTCAAGCTTGCTTTGTGGAAACTTGTACAAGCCTATAGTCAAAGAATCGTTAGAATTACCGAAGTAAAATTTCCCTTTGCAGAAGCCATCCTAGTTAAAACCCAGTTACATAATCATCAACTCAGTATTTAATAACTGTTTTAAAGTATTGTAGTGTTTTTTAATTAGATATATCAGGCATACATGCCTGTATTCTATGAACTATCTGCAGGTTTTCTTCACATTCCTCTTTATAGATGCAAGATTTGCTATTTACCAGCGCTCTGGTATTGTAGCCTACATTAAGAAGATAAGCCTGAAGGGTTACAGGCTGTTCAGGAAAGATGGGGTGGGTAGGAGAGCTTGTACTCTGTGAAAAGGAGTGCCTTGGGTGCATGGCCAAGTTGATGAACCCATGGAGAGTGTGGGTAAGGACCAGAGAACCGACTAGTGCAGTTGTGTGTGTGTGTGTGCTACCACATCACCTGATCAAAAAGAGGCAGCTCAACCCTTCGTCAAGCACCGTGCCCTAGGAGCTCTTCTGCAGTTGGAAGACTTTACAGTGGTGAAAACTATGTTGAGGATTTTTCTCATCTTGGGGGACTACTCAGAGAACCTGATCCCAGATGCAGATATTTACACGTTTCAACATATACTTTGGGCGAAGTGAAGTATCTGAATCAAACGCGGAATCAGTTCTGACTCCTGTTACCATCTTCTGTACCTCTGTAACAAGACTTGGGGCAATTTGAGCTTGCAAGACACGAAAAATTCCAGCCGGTCCCCTTTGCGTGATCGCCACCCGAAGCCCTCGCTGCGGCTGAGTGCCCCTGCACCCTCCCAAACCCTCTGCCCGGTGCCGTTTAGGTTACAGCGATTACACCCACACCCTCACCCTGGAAAACCGCGCCCAGTCCCGGCTGCCGGAGGGCCCGAGGAAGGCAGGGCCTCCCCCTCCCTCCCCCAGGGCTCTCCCACCAGACCCGCAGAAGGCGAGGGGCGATGGGCCCCGGCGCCGCAGCGGTCTCGGGCGGGGCGGCCGAGCTCCGGGTGCCCGGCCCCGCGGGGAGGGACGGAGGGAGAGAGGGAGGGAGGCAGTAGGCTAGGCTGGACGGGCCGGGCGTTCCGCCCCCCCCCCCCCCCCCCCCCCCGCGGGGCGCAGCTCGCCTCGCCCGATTGTGCCACCCGTGCTCGGAACAAAGTTTGGAGAGGTGTTTCAACCTTTCCGCGGTTTTACTTCCACCCCGAGGGCGGGCAGGCACCGCGCCTTCGCCGGGGCGCCTGAGGGAAGCGGCGGGAGGTGAGTCCGGGGGAAGTGTGGTGGGCCAGAAGAGCCAAGGGGGGGGGAAGAAGAGGTCCGTGCACGGCCAGGTCCTTCTCCCAGCGAAGCTGCTGGCAGAAAGGCACCCGCGGCCGCTGCTTCACCCTTCTTGGCGGAGCCCCGGTGTCTCAACAGTGCCCTGCTCTTCCGCCGCGCTCCGCCTGCTGCAAGCCTTGCTTCCTGCGAGGGGCTGGCTGCAAGGGAGCGGCCCCTTCGCGGGCTCTGCGGGGCTCTGCAGGTTCAGGGGAGCCGGCAAGGGACAGCCCATACCCAGCCTCCGCCGGGGGCTGGGGGCTGCAGAGAAGGAAAAGTTTCCGTGCCGGCAGGGAGCCGGGAAAGGTTGGCCGGGGCGGGCCGGCCCCGCTGGCAGCAGCCGGGGGGCGCGGCGGCGCTCCCGAAGCCGCTGTGAGGGTCGCAGACTGCACTCGCAGACGCCGGGCCCGCCCGTTTCTCCTCAGCGGGCTCTGAGGCGGGAAGGCGGCCGGCGGCCTGAACACCAGTGAGTTGCTGAAGCCCACCCTGCCTCGTTCCTTCCTTCACACACCGCTGGTGCCAGCACCGGAGCGACGGGCGGCGGGAAGCTGGCGCTCAGAACTTCAGCCGAGTGTGGTGAGGGGTGAGGAGGTGTCATGGCTCCTACACAGAGAATATTGCATAAAGGTGCTGCCCAGAAGTGCTGTTGACTTTGTATTTGCACTTCTGCATTCCTCATGTAGCTTCATGCCAAGGCCAACAGACAGTGTCACTTCATGTCCTGGTTACTTCAGGAGCTGCCCGGTTGGTTTTCAGTGAATACTTCCCTGCAGATACAAAGGATCATTGAGTTTGTGGCAGGTGACTGCCTTCAGGGCGGGAACAGGCCCACCAAGTGCTTAGAAGTACTGGCAGTGAAGATGAAGGCAGTGCTTCTACTGATGGTTGCAAAAATGATTCTTGTGTTTCCCTGCAATAGTTTGGTGTCAGTCTTGCACTGCTGTAGCTCTAGTGTGGGATCTGATTTAGTTTTCTCGCTTTCTTGATACTGAATGCTTATGATGACTGTAAATGACAGTTACAAAAGAAGACTTACTGCCACCACGGTAATAGATTTCTTAATATATACCAATAGAACAGATTATGACTGCATTGTAGTGGAACTTGGGTAGTGTCATAATTGGGAGAATGGTGAAATCCCTCTGGAACACTTTGACTAATTTAACATACTTTTCTATTTTCCTAATTGCAGCTTTGGTTTTCAGCAATAGTTTCCAGGCTCGTTTCACTTTTCAGATGGCATATATGAATTATTCTGATGCACTGGTGAAAGTTTATTGGTTTTCTGTGGGATGCCCTAAGCACTCAGGTATCTGGTCCCCAAATTTACCATTAGGGACTTAAATATTGTACAACTCAAAAGGTAACTGTTACACCCAAAAGAGTGAAAATGAAGCGTCAGTCTTCTCTTTACTAATTCTCATCTTTCTTGACATCAAGAAAAGAAATCAAAAGTCTGTTTTAAGTACAAAGAGCAGATGTATTTCTGTGAATGGATTAAGTAGCAAATGAGATTTAGCACAGTAATAGTTTACAGTTTCCTGGTCTGCCAGCTCTTGGAGACAAGTTCACTGCTGCTGAAATGAAGAAGGTTCTGTGTGAAACACCTACCACCCCCCACCCCTCCCCTTTTCTTCCTATCTTGTAATGGGCTAGAAGAGAACTGTAAAGATATTAATGCACGAAAGAGCATTGCTCTACAAGATTTTCTTGTGGTTTCTTCAGTCCACAAGATGGATGTGCTGCTTCTAACAGACCTCTTTTCCTCCTGTTTCTGTTCACTGGCAAATGATACACTGTCATGATTTTGTAGATGGGTAAATGGTGGCCATATGGAGCGGTAAAGAATATAGTGGTCTGCCCAGATTCCCTCTCCATTATTTGCTAATTTTCAGTATAAGTAAATATGAATGTACAGTTCTACATATAAGGAGCGAGTAATACATCTTTAGGGTTTTATTGCTCTTGTTAAAAATGCAGATTTAATCAGTTCAAGTTAAACCTGATGTGAAAACATAACTGATTCCACTGTCCATGACTTATCCATGCAGAAGCACCAGGATGCCTGTGTCAAGAAACTGACCAAAACTCAAAGAATTTGGAGCTCTTTCCAGACAAAGATCTAACCAGGTTAGGCCTAGAGTTTTCAGTCTAAATCTGGTTTAATTTTTATCCTAAGAGTAAACAAAAAAATTGTGATAAATATTTGTCTGCATTTCTAGGCACCAGTGCCCATTTCTGGGGTAGTTCTTCTGCACTGTCGTGGTTTAAACCCCTCCGGCAGCCAAACACCACGCAGCTGCTTGCTCACCCTCAGGGAAGGGGGGGAGAATTGGAGGGGTAAGAGTAAAGAGACTGGTAGGTTGAGATAAAAACAATTTAATAATTGAAATAAAATTAAAATAATAATGATAATAGTAAGAATAGAAAATACAAACAGGTCATGCACAATGTGATTGCTCACCACCCGCTGACCGATACCCAGCCCGTTCCCAGCTAGCGATCCCAGAGAAGAGAGAATCCTGAAACCAGCGTCCCAAAAACCAGAGTGGAGCTTCTTGACCAACCCATATCAATACACTGAGCATGACGTTAGATGATACGGAATATTCCATTGGCCAGTTTGGGTTCATTGTTTTGGCTGTGCTCCCCCCAACTTCTTGTGTACCTGCGCACTAGCAGGACGTGGGAAGTTGAAAAGTCCTTGATTTCTTAGCAACAACTGAAAACGTCAATACATTATCAACATTCTTTTCGTATCAAATCCCATACTGAATCCAAAACACAGCACGATTCTAGCTACTGAGAAGGAAGGAAAAAACCCCAACAATTAGCTGTATCCCAGCTGAAACTAGGACACCCACATTTAGTAAGTTGAATCACCACAGGTTTGGATAAGCAAGGTATGGGATAGCTTACTGAGAGTCTTGTCGAATCTGCCTCATTAGTCACTATCAGATTTATTGTGTGTCATGTCTCAGTCTAATCTGACTGCCTTCTCGTGCTCTCCTTCTGCTGTGCCTCTGTATCATGTGTTGTGTCCCAGACTGCCCCTTGCTCTGGTGCCTTATTTTTGCCAGACAGAAATTATGAAGTAGCCATACCTGTTTCAGGGTGGGAGGTCACACATTGCTGAGCCATGGCCAGGATATGTGCCCCTTTGAAGAGCCTGTGACCTCCAGAGAGCCACCCCAAAAGATATTCTCCCTATTTGCAGTAATCATGCAATTGCCCCCTTTTCCTCACATGACTCATCCCTTAGTCTCACAGATGGGTTGTCAAGAAAGGTGAAGGGTCTTGCTGGGGAACTTCTCTTCGTTTGACAGCAGTGTAAATGGAGGCAGGGATCCTGCACAATTGCAGGAAAAACTTCTTGACTAGTTGACTCATAGAGAATATGAAAGTTGTGTTTCCACTTAAAAGCAGCGGTGAATTAAAATCCAATTAAGAATCTGTAATGATGCATTTTTAATTGTTTGTGTTGCTAGAATTTTTTTTAGAATTAAACAGGATGAGGTACACCAAGCCTACTAATCAAATATAGATAAGTGGTTTTGTTTATATGTGTTTCCCAGACCTTGGAAGTGAGCCATGCGGAAGAGATAGCATGAAGGTTATCTTGTACTGCATATAGGAAAATGACACTTGTACCATATTTTACCATTACTTCTTGCAATGGAAAAATAGTGATCTAGAAAATTAAATATTCCCATGCCTCACTCACATGGTCTTGTCCCATACAAACTGTCTAACTGACTCAGGTGAAGGTGGTTTCCAAGAGCAAATTTATAGTTTTAGAAATTCTGAAACTTTTGCAAACAAGAATTCTTGCAAACCTAACTGCAAGCCAGGTGCCAAATAACTAAGTAGACACTTGGAACATGCCTCTTGGGTTTTCTAGTGCAATCTGCATTAGCTTGGGTTCCACTAAAGTCAGTGGCAGAGTAGACTGAAATTTTCCACTAACATTTTTTCCATTAAAAATTAATTTTTATTTTACGATAATATTTAAATTGCATCTCAGAATCCTTTCATTTAGCTTAAAGATGTGACATTCCTTGACAAACTAGAAACAGAGAGTGTATTTTAGATTTCAAGTCAAACTTTTGTTAGTTTGCAGGCAGATCAAAGGGTTTTAATTTTTTTTTCCAGAAGTTACATTTTTAGCAAGGTCTTTTGGCAGAGGCAGAATATTTCAAGGTTTTTTTTTTGTGAAAATGGTGTACTTTAAAGATGTTCTTGTCAACCAGATTTTACCAGCTGAAAGTAGCTCCATTTAGCAGTAAGTCATTAAGAAAACCTGAAAGATAAGACAATTAAAAGCGGCATATACTGCTTTACTTAAACTTTTTCCAGGCCTTTACTTTGGGCGGGGTCTTGTTTCCAAAGCAAATAATCTGTCAACAAATGGAACAGCTCATATGAATTGGCAATACCTCCTGCCAGAACATCATGTTACATGTTACACCATTTACTAATATAAGGCTGTTATTAATATAGTTATTTGCATTTATTTTCAGTGCTTGGGACAATTCAACACAATAAATCATGCAGTCAGATGGAGTCAGCTGAGTTTTGACTTCACCATGCTTGGAATGTGCTGCGTATGTTTTAAGGTGCTCTTTCTTAACAACAGGTTTTACTTCTCTGAACTAACATTTTATGTTTTGTAAAGGAAATCAAAATACTGGTAAAATGGTTCTATAGAGTTCTATAATAGTTCTGATACAAGTTCCATAACTGATGTCACTACTGTATGCAAACGTTTATGAAAACTAATGCTCCAGCCACAGATGTTAGCCAGAGTTGCCCAGAATACATAACTGGCCAAATTGTATTTGTATGCAGTAAGGTTTTATTGATAAGTTAGAGAGATAGAGACAGAATTTGTGGGGAAAATACACACACACACTTATACCACTATACTTCTCAGGTGTTAGGTAGGTCAACGGTTTCCTGAAGACTCAAGGTTCTTGCAGGCAGCACGCAGGCAAGGAACAGGAGGGAGAGAGAACAGGTTTTCTTGGTGTCCTTGAATAAGGCAGGAGGAGCAGGTGGAGGGAGAGAAGAAGAGCGTGGGTCCTTGAAGCATGCAGAGACTGCACGCAGGGTGCTCTCACAGCTCTGATAATCCTGTGATTATTCTGCAACAGCGATTGCCATGATGATTGTTGCCCCTAAATTCAGTGTCCTTTTATAAGAAGTTTGCATTTCCAGAGAATTCTTAGCTTTTAATTTCTTAAATACATTAAAAAGGAAGCATCCAAAGCAATGAAACAAGAGGAAAAGATGCATTTCCACTAAAATCTTAACTAGAGTAGCTTTACTTCTCAAGGAGCCTAGCAGGTCCATTTAACTTCACCCTGCCTTTTCAGTATGGATCCCTAAGAACTGCTAATATTTAGGCAATGAAAACCAGAGAAGATAGTGCTCAAAGGAAAGTGAGAGGTTTTGGTTGCCTGTGCATTAGTTGTTTTTCACTAGTGTTTCCATATTGAAGGAGCAGGATGGGAAATAAATGAATCTGCCTGCTTCCTTTGCTTACTTCTGTTACCTTTGGACGTGTGAATTAATAATACATGGATAGTTTTGTTTACTACTTCCATAGAGGCCAGCAGGAAGCCAGGCAGGCGACTTTCTTCTTCATCTGTGTGGGAAGCTAACCGTTGGGAGAGGCACATTTTCTTAGAAACACAGTGAAAACTAGTTGCTTGGATGGAGATGTTAAAAATAAAAAAGGTAAATGAGGACATGATCACCAGTCAGAGAGTTGGGATCCTGCGTCATTGTGTGCAGAAGTGACATAGTTTGGGTTTTTTCCAACATTTGGATTTATGGATTCATCTAGGGACAAATACCAAGTGGGGAGTGAGTGGTCTTTCTGAAGCCTTCGGTAGCCTGTTTTGGAATCATTAATGCTGTCACTTCAAGCATCTTCTCTGGTTTTCTCCTGTTTCCCATTTAATACTGTGAAGACTGTGCTTCTGATATATGACCTAGGTTTTTTTCCTTCTTTAGTTTTTGGTATGTTTTTTTTCTTTAACCAGTCATCTTCTGAAAATGAAGAATTTAATTTATACAATTATGATGTATTTATTACCCACAACATCTTCTCCCAGGTCTTTTACCTCTTGATTTCTGCTCATCTCCCTTACCTTGAAATAAATTGGAAGCAATTTTATGGAAATCTAAAACCTTGTTGTGGTATAAATGAAGCTTTGAACTTCCATTATGCAGAATATCAAAGTAGGTGATCCTAATGGTTCCCTTAATCTTTAAAATCTACAGTCAGGGCTGGTTGGAGAGTTTCTCTTAAGATTGATTGTAAACAGAATTTGGTTCTCCCACACAAATTTACTCACAGGAACAGAATTTCTACATAATGTAAAGTTTTTCCTTTTTAGGCTAGTGGATGCATGATTCCTTCATTGTCTGCCTTTGCTGTTCCCCTTGAAATTATTTTCATGACCCATTTCTTTCAGACTATCCTGTTGTGGTCCTTCATAGGAACTCCAACCTGTCTGAGATCTCTCCCTCCACAGTTAAACTCCCCATACCCACCCTATGGTGCGCTATCTCCTAGGATGAAGAATCATGAGAGATCATGTGCATCATGAGAGAAGTTACCTAGCCAGTGAATTCAGGCTGTGTGGAAGAAAAGAGGCTTTTATGACACATTTCAATGCGTTTCTGAAGCAAAAGCACGAGACTTGCATGTTTTTACTTGAAAAGTCAAAATTGGAGGAATGAAGGTCCCATTTTTCACCTAGTTCAGTCCAGGTGTTCATATGCTTAGGTGAGGCTTTATAATGTATCCATGAGAGCTTAAAGGATAATTGTCTTAGTCGTAGTAAAGGAAAAAAAAATGCGGATTTTTTTGGGGCGCACAACTTTGTATCTCTGTTAGTTCTTTTAAGTGTGGGACCTGAAGTTTTACCTTGAATAGTCATAAAATCTTTTAAAAATGCCTAAAAATAACATTGAGGTCCACTGATCTATTATTCTTTCTCAAGGAATGATCACCCATGCCATTATTTGCAGAACTGTGGTCTGTTCTTCCATGATGGCAGTTGCACTACCTTTGCAGACAGTGGTTCGGTGCTCTTCTTTTTTTATCATTGAATGGTTTATCATGTTGAGCTTGTCTGCCATGTTACAGCACTGTACAGAAGACTGTTACTTCTTGTGTATTGCGTTATGTGCATAGGGAGTATCTTTCTCCAGTCCTGTATCTTGCAAACTTCTATGTTCTTGAGGATGGTCATTGTTCTGTCTTTGGTCTTAGCAGTCCCATTCCTCTGTCATTCTCTGTAGGTCCTGATTTTTTTGATTCTTGATTTTTCTTTGATGTGTTTCCTTGATGGGCCTCTTGGCCTTAATTGAGCTAAATAAACTAACTTTCCAGATTAAATTGAAAGGATTCTACAACAGGGTTCACAGTCTAGCTGGATCAACACTTGACCAAGGGCAGGGCACAGTAGTAGGGAACAGAATGACTTCTTTCAGCAGGCTTGTGCCAACTTAAAATAGTTGTGGTGGTACATTTTAGCAGCCTTAGAAGCTTTTCAGCATAATGCTAAAAGATAACTAACTCTGACACTAAGTTAGTTCTGAAGAGGTTCCTGTTGGTGTGTCAGACATATTACAGAACAGCTGCAAGTTATTTTAACAATGATAATTTGGTTGTAGGAAAATATATTTCTTGTAGCAAAAATATGCAATCTTAATTTTCCAGCTTTTGTAAAACATAAATGTTATCTCTCATTTTGTAGTTTGTATAAATCCATGGTGACCTCTGTATTAAGTAAGCTTGCTACATTTTTCTGCTGATGATTTGTGTTTTGAAGTGTGCTGCAGGAAGTTTGTACCTATAACCACATACTAAAAAAATGATTTTACCAAAACCTGAAGACTCAAGAGACATGAATGCAGGTAAAACAGCTCTGTAAGTTTTCAACTATCACAATTAGGGAGAATGGGGTTGTCACAAGTCATGACTTACGAAATTTGTGGATCAGTAGTGCTCTGTAACTCTAGAGTTTGGAGTATGTCTGACTGGAAAATCACGATGAAAATGTCATTTGAAATTCTAACAGTGACTTGGCTTTTGCAGGCCAGTCCAAAAATACCTCATGATTAATCATCTGTAAAAAACCTCATAAACCCCACATCCTTCTTAAGTATTATTTGGAGCTATGCTTGCTTGCATCAGCTCATGATATGAACTGTTTTACATAGTGAAGTGTCTGTTTGTAGCTAAAAGAATGGAAATCAAAGATCTTAATAGAACAGAATAGTCTTTTGAATTTATAAACCGTTTGGTTTTTAAAGGAGATGGATGAGTGAATGGAACTACCTATGTTATTTAAAACTGGCCTTGGAATAATTATGTTACTGATCCAGTAACGTGGGGCAAATTGCAGTTTTAATCTTTCATGTTATTACCAGCATTTGCAAAGTATCAGGGTACTCTAGGGAAGCAGCCGTAAGGATTAAGAATTTTAGTGTATGCTCTAATTCAATTTTCTGCTGTGTTCAAGATGCTCGCTGTGTAGCAAGTTTTTATGATGTGTACGAAAGGTGAGGCAACTTGTAAGAAGGTGAGGCTTCTGTGATGCACATAATTTCATTTTGTGGTATGGAAATATTTAGAAAGCATGGTGACGTTTTCTGAATCATCTGTACTGTTTGCTAAATATAAGCAACTTTATCAAACTGTATATAGTGCCTTTTTGTTCCACCATTTTTAATCTGTTTTCATATTTCTATTCTTTCATATGCCATTGACTGTTACTTGCAGGGTTTTTCTTTTTTCTTTTTCTTGAGGAAGTCTAATGAACTGTGCAGAAACCACAAGCACTAGCAGCACTTACTATCATGATTAACTTGACCTTTTCCTGCAGTTGTGGCCTTTTGAGAAATTGTTGAGACGTGAGAGAGAGAAAAAATATATTACATCCAATACACTTGGAGTCTGGGTCAGATCTTGTTAAGACCATCTTTAGGTTGCACTTGTCCCACGGATCTTTGGTTTTTTTAAACCTGTTTTTAGTTAGTGCCACTGCAAAGTTGAAACTGATGGCCTGATTTTGATTACGACTCATACAGTGGTGTCAGTCAAGAATGAGCTGTATTGAAGTAAGTGAGGTTTAGGTGTATAAAAGCAATATGAGAGGACAATCCCATCCAGATTATTATGCCACTGTAGTCTGAATGTGGCTTGCAGTGGCATTTCCATTTGATCCCCTTGTGGGTGACTGTATAGAGTCAGAGCCAAGATTCATCTAGCTCATATACTGTTTTTGAGACTGTCTAATATTGGAAATGTCAGGAAAGGGATTAAGAAACAGGGCAGTTATGGAATGATCTTTTTCTTCATGTATCCTCCCAGCTACTGGTGGTTGGTCAGACTTTCTGAGCTAGGAATTTTCCTCGTAAGATAAAGAGTACAGCTGGTTTAGGTAGCTGTAATAGCCAAATGCCCCTTGTTCTGTCTGACCTATATTCCCTGTGACGGCATTTCCTAGCGTTGTTAATTTTCCAGGGCTTGCTTGGCTGTCAGCACGGGGCCTGCTCTGACAGGCTTCAGTGCCTTTTGGGGTGCGGAGCATGGTGAGCCCTGGCAGAGGGCTCACCCGCCGCGGCACCGAGTGGTACCCAGTGCCTGCACGCTGTGTGCAGGTGGAGGGGCGATGGTGCCATCCAAATAGCTGCTCTTGGGGTTTATAAAGCACCCCTGACTGCTGTACATTAAAATTGAAGTAAGACCCGTTCTGAGAAGGAGTTTCCTAAGGTGGGATGGTATTGGGTGTAGCCATCCTTTGTCTCTCTTAAGAGTGTTTTTTCTTCTGCTGCTTGTAACTCTGCTTTAGGAAGGATTTTGACAGCTAAGTTCTTTGGTCATTAAGCCAAAATTATTTCACCTTTGGAGAGTGTTTGAAGAACAGCCCTGGGATGATTGGAGTTGCAAAAGAGAATGAGGGAGAGAGGAAAATTTACCTATGTTTGCAGATTTTTGCCACATGGTTTCAGAGGGGGTGAGTGATTTGCTCATCAACGTCCTAACTTGGTTTGAAGTCAGTGGCCTGGTTGCAGTGCTTTTATACTTATATGCAACATGGGAAGTCCAGTAGCCTGGCCCATAGCTATTGGAGAAATCACTTTGTCATGGGAAGCCACTGCAAGTGTGACTGACTGTACATCTAAGAAGTTCTTGGAAGATGCTGTGTTTTAAGAGGTATAAAGCACTGCCAGGTTTGAACTTAAGCACAGAATAAAGCAGACTCTGTCTGCGTTACTCTGTCTGTGTGATCAGAGTCTTTTCTCCTTAAGAAGCTGAGTAGGCAAGCTAAAGTTCTTGTTTCCTTACATTCTACCTTCACATCCATGCAATACCAAGGTCTGTACTCTGGAGACAACATACATTTCAGATTCAAATAATTCCCACTGGCCTCTGTTGGCGTTGTTCTAGATTGTGCCAGTCATGCTGGATCAGAATCAGGCTATGTTCCTTTATAATAGTCAAATGCCTCTCAAAATACTTCTCTGTCTTTAAAATTCTCAGACAAATTTGTGGCTACTTCAGGGAGACCTATTTAGAAAAAGGGAAATACAAATTCAAGATGCAGATACGAAGTCAAGTTGTTGCATGTCATCTGAGCCCTGGTGACTGTACATGTGTTCTTAGCCTGTAATTCACAGTACCTCAGTGAAATAGACTGTTTCTCTGCTTGGTTTACCCACGTGATAATGAGTTAAGATCATGCAGGGAGACTTACAAACATCAGGTGAGGCATGACAACCCATGATTAGTCAATAATGCCTTTGAGCCCATAGGCTTTTGGGAAAGCCTGCTCCTTTTGTATTGATACTGTGCGTTGTACAATTGTACACGTTTGGAGAAGGAAAGCTATTTACATCTGATCTCTTAGAATGAATTTAAGATCCAATTATAGCCAAACATAAATATATACAAATATTTTCATGCAGGGGGTATAAACGTGACTAGCTTATGAAGTCTTTTCCCCAAGTTCACTAGTAATTAGTTCTCCTTCACAGCTGAAAGTCAAAGCCCTAAGTAATAACGATGGATCTAAGGAAATGTTTCAGAATTCCATAATCCGTTATCTTTCTCTTAATTTACTTAACTGATTTAAACACTGTGATTCATTGGGTTCCATCAGTCATCAGTTACCTTCCACTCTGTAGCTATTATATGAACTGTATTCCAAAGCACTGGATGCACACTCTGATACATGGTGTTAAGATGATCAGCGTCAAAAGGGTACCAGTTGAATACTTGTAGTGACTTTAAATTATTCTTTCATTTACCCATATTTCCTGTGTTTTCTTCTTCAGGTTAATTAATTGTCTATATTTCTTGTTAAACTGGCTGATTTTGCTTTGAGATTCCTTTTCAGAGCTAGTTTTGTCTTCTCCTTCCCTCAGACTCCCTCCTCCTCATTCAACGTCCCATTTGCAGTGTCTTTAGTGCGGGCCATCAGGGTAGGCATTTTCAAAAAGCTTTTTCATCTTCTAAGCTTTAGTGCGTAATTAAAGAGATGGTTGCTAAGAAATTGTGGAAAGCATCATTAAGAGGGTCTGATTTGCTCTTTTCCTTACCTTTCATGCACAGGTTTCAGATCAGAATTTATGCATAAATGGAATAGCAGCATCCCAAAGTATTCCTGTGCTGAGATTGTAACAATGGACAGAATACAAGGAGACTGTGCCAGTCCTGTGCCACCAGGAGATGCAGAGAGGAACAGGACTGAAGAACAAGACCCACGACTAACTGTGTTGGGAAAAGCACATGAGTTCTTCCAGATTTGTGATCTGGAAGGCAAAGGCTTCATCACTCGTCAAGACATGCAGGTAAAACAAAATTTGCTATGTGAATGCACAATGAAAGAAGCTCCTAATGCCCTTAATGAGTTGAGACTGATTTAGAGTTAAAAATTGTAACACCCTCCTGATAACTTTAAAGAGATATGTAGGATATAAATAATCTCTTTGAAGTCTTACATAATGCTTGCATTTGTTTCCACAGACAAAGCAACAAAAAAGTGGAAAATTGAAGTAGGTGAATTAATTCCATTCTTATTGAGAAAGTTGAAACTCCAGTAAATTAATTACTTTGTGATTGGCCACAGCATCATGAATGTATTCAGTCCAGCAATTTCATCTTTCTGTTTTTTCCACAAAATTAAAAACTTTTCACAGACAATAGTGAACTCTCAACTGGATCACATATATATGTAGAAAATACAGAGAAACAGTATTTTAGCATCACAGTGTTCACCATAATCTTACCAAATTGTTCTGAAATTTTCTGAGGGGCCAAAATCAGATTTGCTGGAAACGTAGCTGAAAAAAACCCAACTATATAACAAAATCTTTTGAAAATGGGATTGGATGTATGCTGCAGAAATGATAAGGTGATTTCAACTAATGTGGCAGAAAACAAGAATGTACTCATGCTTGACATGCAAAGCATAATTTCATTGTGTTAATCCATTTCTACTTCAGTACTTATGGATGAAATAGAATTGGGGAGTGGTAGCAAAATCAATTCAGCACAAACTACTACCAATGGAAGCATCTAATATAAAACGTAGAAACCTTCCATATCCTCAGAAACAGAGATGTGTCTGTATATAGGAAAATGCAAGTGCAACACTTTTAACTACGTATGTTGGAAAAGCAAAAACCTCATAGTAAATTGCTCAGATTCTGGCAGTTGTGTGTTTCTGAGTTTTGTGATGACCTGTGCTAATTCTGCAAAGTTGAAAAAATACAGGAATGCAGGTGTTTGCTGTGCTTTAGGCTTTACCAGTATACATTATCTCATTGAAGTAACTGAAACAAACAAATGCATCGTTAGTGGTAATTTTGGTAAATCCATACCCATAGAGAATTTCATGGATTATAATTTTATTGTCTTTCCAAAAACTGAACACCATGTATTTTCACCTAGTGGAAGACCCGTATCTGTATATGTATATATGTGTATATGAAGGGTTTTAATATCTATCTTTGCAAGGAACATAAAAACATTTGTTTCTGTTTGATTCTAGGTTTTATGCTTAGAGTGCTGGTAAATTTATACTTTAGGTTCTAAAACACATGTTGTAAGAAATGCAGTAGAAAAAGGGCTACAAAGGGTTACAAAGAGCAGATAAAGCACATTTCTTCTATTTCACCATGAGTATTTCTTCACCGTGTCTGACAACTTCAGTATATATGTGTCTGGTTCATTTGAATACAGAAATAAGGGTACTCAGAATACTTGGGAAGTTTTTTTTATATTTGCTTTTATTTCCTGCTGATCCAATTAAAGCTAATATTACAAATACAGACATTTTGAAGATATTGGATTATCCTTACTCCACTCAACACTTTAGTAAACAGAAGTAACTCAGCTGAAATCAGTGCAGTTCCACTGACAAAAAAATGGGGTGAGACCCATCTCCTCCCTTTGACTTTACAGTGGTTTAGTGACAGTGAATAAAAATTATGAAGTAAAGTCTAATTTTACATTAATTCCAGCAATTCAGAAACCCTGATTCTTTGAAGCCAGGGGTAGCTTTCTCATTGTCCCATCTTCCTTATAATTCAGTAAAACAGAGATTTGTTTGGACACCAGTGACAGTGATCTACATTTTCTAATGGATTTGGTATCCTTTATTTTATTAATATACAAAATAATGATGTTTTCTACTGAACAACTGTACATTAGACATATACTGCTACAGTTATTCATTATGCTTCATTCATTAATCATTGAGAAAAATGACTAGTTAACTAGAAACCCTGTATTGCAAGCATGTTTGAAATCAGTATAGTTGATTCTGATTGCACTTTTCATGATGTTCAGTCCCTATAGCAAAGACAAATCAATAAAATAAATCAGTTTTTCCTTAAAAGGTACCAAGTGTTGATCACGTTTGGATCCTGCTATTTGTTAGTTCAGCACTACTTACCATTAATGAAGCATTGCTTCAAATGCAAGATGCTAACATGAAGCTTTTTAATCTTTAGTCATGTGATATGAGGCATGATTTTCAACAGAGAGTGCTGAGTATCTAAAAAGTGCTGAGTATTTAAAATCCAATTAACTTCAGTGAAACAGATCTTGCAAACAAAGTTTTCTGATGTGTCTATAATATAGTAATTATATTAAAGATTTACGCCTCCCATATTATATCATGCTGTTTATTTTGAGATTATGTTAATACTGGTTGTTTGGAATCTTTCATTCCATTTCAAAATATCAAATGTGCTCAACTTTCAAACAAACAAGGTTTTCTGAAATTGCAAGAAAGCAAATTCTGCATGAGACTTGAAACAACAGCTTTGCACTTTGGGCCTTGAGCTTATCATGAGTAAGGAGAATAAGTGTTGCAAAATGTTTTGTTTTAATGTGTATAGCAGAATTGGGTTCATATCTTGCTCTTAGCTGTTTGACCTCTGTCTTTTTATTTAGCAGAGTAAAAGCTTGGTATTTTTAGATGAGTAAACATAGACATCATGAAAGCACAGAGCACACACTGAGTGACAATTCAGATAATTTCCCTTTAAGCTCCAGTGGTATATTTGGAAATGTTTTATTTCCTTTTTTTTTTTTTTTAAATTTTTAAGAGCCTCATGTTGAAAGGATCGATGTATTTTTACAGTAAGCTCAAAATGAGCAAATAAACTAAAACACATCTATGAGACCAACCATAAGATTTTGTTACTAACAAAAAAAAACCTTAAAATTTTTTTGAAGAACAAAACCAAGAGGTTGGGAAAATACTGACTTGATCTTAGTAACAGTGGTTAGTGTGGCCCCAGTTCATCAAAGTCCATAAATCATAAACTACCCACAGGGAATTTAATGGAGCAAAATGTTGATACATTCTTCAAAATCTCCTATTTTCATAGTTTTCAAGGAAATGCAAGTAATTGTGGTGTTTTCTACTGCAAAATTAGTATAATTCAGTTCAGAATTTGAACCCTGCAATAGGGCACTCCAGCTGTAGTTGGAGAAGCGTGTATTTATCAGTCAAATTAGCAGCAAGACCCACAAGCATTTGTACTGGAATAGCAGGTGGGCCTGTGTTTATGACATGGTCGGCAGAGGACAGCCAGCTCTCGGGAAGCACTCCTTCAGCAGGTCCCAAATACCTGGCAGTAGGAGTACAGTTTTTGTTTTTCTAAGTGTAAAAAGAGTAATTTGTCTGAAGCACCTTCGCCCTCATCAGTGCAGTGTAGGCTGTAAGAATTTTACAAGAGAAGCTAATTTTGAAAAGTTTCCCTGTAGATCTAAAAGATTAAAATATAAAGCTTTGGGAAGATGTGTGTGTTTAAGTAAGAAACTGATAATAAGTCAGGTGTATTGCTGATGAAGTAACTTATTTAGACTGAATATACATCAAGTTTTCTTAGTTTTTTGGAAGCAGGCAGCAATGCATAATTAATCCTGCTCAGATATCCCTTTGGGACTATTCCATGTAGCTCTGTGCTTTAGCAGCTCTGTTGCTTTCCCTTCTCAAGACCACCTTGGAGTTCCCTTTACTGCTCTTCCATTCAACTCATACAGGTTTTAATGTATACCCTAAACCCTGGTTTATGCACTCAGCTAATTCTTACCTTGGCTGTATGGCTTGGTATGTTGAATAGTGTTTTCTATTGTTCTTGGGTTGCAGGAGAAACTTTCTTTGGCCCTTAAATCCCTTCCCTACAGTGGAACAGATTAGTACTTTTGTTCTGATGAACTTTATCAACCTATTAGCTTGCAATTTTTAATATGTTGTATATACAATAGGAGTTCAGGGAAGGGATTAAAATCTTAACTAATGAGGCAGAGGAGTTCACCAGTGATATTATATTGCTTCTCAAGCTGAGGAAAGGTTTTAATCTTCCTAGTGCTATCTCCTGGTGCTGTTGTAGTTGTTTGCTACTCTAGTTTCCTGTTATTTCCAGGAATCTGTCTATACTGTTAAAAGAATTATAGTAAAACCATTAGGGCCAGATTTAAAAAATGTTTTTTTCTTTTATGCCTGTCTCTAGATTCTCAGGAAAAAATATCTGATTTTGTGGAACTGCTTTCATTAAGTTTTGTCTTTTTTGGTGTGAGCATGCTGCAGTTCAGAAGTAGATGGTCATCAACTACATTTAACTCATTACTGGAGCAGCAGGTTTGCTCCTTGGACACTGCAGCTTTCTTAGCTTTGTTTTATTTATTTATTTAAAATATTTACACGTTTTAAAGCAGCTTTAATTAGGACAGTATACCCTCTATAATGTTCTTGATTAGAGAGTCTCTTGCTTGACCTCATGACATGGAAGGAACTAGGTGTACACTTCTGCTTGCAACTTTGTCCAGCTGCATGATAATCAAGGCATTTCACCAAGATAATCAAGCCATTTCACCAGAACGCTGAGACTCCACCTCAAGTTCTACCTCGTCCCTTTGTGATTGGAATCTGTGTCACAAGGAGATTGTTCTCACTGCTTTGTCTTAAAGGGTTCATAAAAGCAAATAATGAAGTTAAAAAAGCAAATCTCCCTCAGTTGATGATGTTTTACTCTGTGATGTATTTAAATTTTAACTCTGGAAAACAGATGTATTTAAATTTTAACTCTGTATTATGGATGTTCTGTAGAATCTAGTCTTCCTCTCATCCTGTAGTACTGGGTAAAGTTGCTTCGTGTTTTGTCATTCCAGAGACTGCATCCTGAGTTACCTCTTAGCCTGGAAGAACTTGAGAAAGTTTTTGTTACATTGGATGCTGATGGCAACGGCTCACTTACTCCAAAGGAGTTCACCACAGGATTCAGTGAGTTTGGAAAGCACGTCTCCTTTATAGAGCTTTATTCATATTCTGTGCTGTTCACATCAATAAAGACACATTTTATCTCAACAGTACGCTTAACGATGCACACAGGGAGCCAGACTGTTCCTTAGATACAGCAGATATATGCAGCAGATGAAGTGGTCAAATTATGTCTATAAATAGACAGAGAGCTCCAGGGTCTTTCTCTCCTGTGTAAGATGGCACAGTATGAGACATATGATGTAACCTGTTTGAAGTTGTGGAGTAGATCTATGAACAAATTTTAGAAAATTCCCTTGGAGGAAAAGAATCTTGTGTTTTATTTCATATCAGGTGATAAGACCTGAGAGATAATTAAGATTAAGATTAATGTAAGACAATGTTGAAAATGTGTTAATACCATTGTCCTTACATCTGTGGGAATGTTTTCTACAACAAATTAATTCTTCAAATGATGTCACTTTATTTCAAAACAAACCACGATGAGGCAATTGTTATCACTGAATGATGGGAGCTGATAAGTCTTTTGTAACTGCCTGCTTTGCAACAGCACTCTTACTGTCATGTTTTTTGTGTTTGTGAAAGGGTTGTTTTCTGCCCAGCTGTGAGGTTCCAGGTAAGATGACAGTGTTAGTTAGTGAGACTGTTTGGTTGTTTATGCAGAATCAATTTTGTACTTAAATTTTAGCTCTGCTGACTATAAGCATCAGGTTTAAGTATTTTCTCTAGAAAACTGAATCTCTTCTACATGTGAATTGTAACATTAAATCTCCATTTAAATACTATGTAATAGGCCCAGCAAATAGGACCTTCATTTTTGTTTGCAATCATTTGAAATTTTAGTTCTCTTATGTCCCACCTCTCCCATTTTAGAGCTAGATCAAGTATCTTAACTAAGTATGCTTTAATCTGCAAATTGTCATTATTTAAAAATGAAATAATGTGTTATTGCTTTACTTTTCATAAGTAAATTATACATATTTCTTAGTTAAATGGAGATTATTTTCATAAGTAGTCTCTGCAAAAACAAAATCTTGTGTTAAGGGATGTTGTAAGTGGCTGCCATGTCCAGCAGCTGCAGAGCCTGGGGATTCTTTCTGCCCAGCTGCTGCAGCCCAGTTCAGAGACCCAGATGGATGTGGCTGCTGCTTTTCTGTTGCAGGTTCAACTGGTAGTGCAGTTAAATGTGTGTCCTAGAGGCACCCACACATGCACACGCACAGACACACAAAGGACCTGCACCCAGCAGACTACACAGACTGCCACAGACAAGGCGCTGCCTTCAACAGCACCTGTGTGTAGGGTTCACATAAAATGTAAGGATAAGACAGTGTAAAGCATGCTACGTTTTAACCTGCTACACAGGATTGACGGCTATTTTCTAGGGATCCAGGCTAGATAGTCATACATTTGGCTAGGTGATGATGTTTCTAGTAGAAGCAGAAGCTGTACTAGATAAAGGCTGCTTTAGAAAACTAGAGAATGGAGAAAGCAGAGTAGCATCTGGATAAAACTTGTGCTGTACCAATTAGTGTGGGAGAATCCCGTTCATATTTCTAAATGGTGGAAAATCTGAAATTTACTGTAACCTCTTTGCAACATAGTCTATTGTTTCTGTTGTCAACATGCTGTGCTGGGTGCTGTGAGAAAAAATGCAAGATAGAGATGATAAAACCATAAAACCACACCAGTATTTTGTTTCCTTGAGTCTAAGGTAACTTCTGTACTAGAATTTAGAATATAACCAAAGATCCTTTGCAGAAAATCACAATTTTGCCTAGATTCCTTAAAACTTCTGACTTGCAGATGTTAAAATAGCTCACACATTTAGAATTTGATGGAATCATCATGATAGAATCATTATAGAATTGTTTGGGTTGGAAGGGACCTTAAAGGTCATCTAGTCCGAACCCCCCCTGCCATGGGCAGGGACACCTTCCATTAGACCAGGTTGCTCAAAGCCCCGTCCAGCCTGGCCTTGAACACTGCCAGGGAGGGGGCAGCCACAGCTTCTCTGGGCAACCTGTGCCAGTGTCTCACCACCCTCACAGTAAAGAATTTCTTCCTTATATCTAATCTAAATCTACCCTCTTTCAGTTTAAAACTGTTACCCCTCATGCTATCCCTGCACTCCCTGATGCAGAGTCCCTCCCTGTCTTTCCTGTAGCCCCCTTTCAGCACTGGAAGGCTGCTCTAAGGTCTCCCTGGAGCCTTCTCTTCTCCAGTCTGAACAACCCCAACTCTCTCAGCCTGTCCTCATAGGGGAGGTGCTTCACCCCCCCAGTCATCTTTGTGGCCAGCTCTGGACCCACTCCAGCAGGTCCATGCCCTTCTTCTGTTGGGGGCCCCAGAGCTGGACACAGCACTGCAGGTGGGGTCTCACAAGAGTGGAGTAGAGGGGTAGAATCCCCTCCCTCGACCTGCTGGTCACACTTCTCTTGATGCAGCCCAGGACACAGTTGGCTTTCTGGAATGTGAGCGCACATTGCTGGCTCATAGTCAGTTTTCCGTCCACTAATATCTCCAAGTCCTTCTCTGCAGGGCTGCTCTCAATCCACTCATCACCCAGCCTGTATTTGTGCTTGGGATTGCCCTGACCCATGTGCAGGACCTTGCACTTGGCCTTGTTGAACCTCATGAGGTTTGCACGGTCCTACCTCTCCAGCCTGTCCAGGTCCCTCTGGATGGCACATCCCTTCCCTCCAGCGTGTCAACCGCACCACACAGCTTGGTGTCATCGGCAAACTTGCTGAGGGTGCACTCAATGTATCTTGTCTTCCCCAACAGAGCACAAGTGCATTGATTATTCATGTGGCAATTCCACTTCTGCAACCTCACAGTACAACTACTGTATTTCTTTCTTCCTTTCTTTTTATGGATATCACTAAAAAGCCTGTAGCTGTTTATTTTAGTATTCTTTGCAAGTCTCAGTATTTTTGGCTCTCTTGTCTATATATATATTCTTTTTATCTCCAAGTTGTCGATTTCTTTTTTTGTTCATTGTATTCATTGTAGGATCTCAGCTTACCTCTTTTTTGAGGTCAATATTGATACAGTCAGATCTGAAGGCAGATCAGATACAGTCAGATACAGCCAGATCTTTTCTACATATGTGTCCCCTCCACACCCTCCCACTTTGAGATGTGAGTTCAGATAGTTGTGCACTTTTGAGTCTAAGATAGTTTCAAGCTTCACCTGTTTGTTAATTTACTTGAACCCTTCTAACCAGTTGAGTTCAGTAATACCTATTTTTGCTTAGCCTCATGTTTAAACTGAATCAACTGATTTGTCAATTTCTTATAATCAATTCTTCTATAGTGTTCTCAACACTTACTAGAGCAAATACAAGGTAACATCATGTCTTGTTGGCTAGTGAAAAATTGTTGAGAAGGTCTCATGACTTTCATGGAAGTCTGTCATGGCTGTGATGTGGTCTCAATAGCCAGGAATATCTGAATCACAGAATCATAGAGTGGTTGAGGTTGAAAGGGACCTCTGGAGGTTATCTGGTCCAAGCCCCCTACTCAAGCAGGGCCACCTCAAGCTAATTGCCTCGGTCTCTGTCCAGATGGCTTTTAAGTATCTCCAAGGAGGGAGACTCCACGATCTCCCTGGGCAACCTGTGCCAGTGCTTGATTACCCTCACAGTAGAGAAGTGTTTCCTGATCTTCAGATGGAACCTCCTGTGTTTCAGTTTGTGCCCATTGCCTCTTGTCCTGTCACTAGGCACCACTTAAAAAAGCCTGGTTCTGTCCTCTTTGCACTCTCCCTTCATGTATTTGTATGCATTGATTATATCCCTGAGCCTTCTCTTCTCTAGACTAAACAGTCCCAGCCCCCTCAGCCTTTCCTCATATCAGAGATACTCCAGTCCCTTAATCATCTTTTGTTGGACTCTCTTCAGTATGTTCCTGTCTTTCTTGTACTGAGGAGCCCAATACTCCAGGTGTGGCCTCCCCAGTGCTGAATAAAGGCAAAGGATCACTTTCCTCAACCTGCTGCCAATACTCTTGTCTAATGCAGCCAAGGATACCATTAGCCTTCTTTGCAGCAAGGGAACATTGCTGTCTCCTGTCAAACTGGTGTTCACCAGGATTGCCAGGTCCTTTTCTGCCAAGCTGCTTTCCAGCTGGGTGGCCCCCAGCATGTACTGGTGCATGAAGTCATTCCTCCCCAGGTGCAGGACTTTGCACTTCCCTTCATTGAATTTCATGAGGTTCCTGTCAGCCCATTTCTCCAGACTGTTGAGGTCCCTGTGGATGGCTGCACAACCCTCTCGTGTATCTGTCACTCCTCCCAGTTTGGTGTCATCTACAGACTTGCTGAGGGTGTACTCTGCACCATCATCCAGGTCATTAATGAAGATGTTAAACTGGACTGGACCCAGTATTGATCCCTGGGGTACATGCCAGTCACTGGCCTTCAATTAGACTCTGCACCACTGATCACCACTCTCTGGGCCCAGCCATTCAGCCACTTTTCAATCTACCTCACTGAATGCTCAACAGCTTGTTGGAGGCCTTACTGAAGTCCAGGTAGACCATATCCACTGCTCCCCCCTCACCTACCAGGCCAGTTACTTTATCATAGTTTATCAAGTTGGTCAAGCTTGACTTCCCCTTGGTGAATCCATGCTGACCACTCCTGATGATTTTCTCACCCTTAATGTGTCTGGAAATGGTTTCCAGGATTAGGTTATCCATCACCTTCCCAGGGGTCAAGGTTAGGCTGACGAGCTTGTGGTTCCCTGGATTCTCTTTCCTGACTTTCTTGAAGATAGAAGTGACATTTCTTTTCCTCCAGTCTTCTGGCACTTCTCCCAGTCACCGTGATCTAAGATTATCAGGAGTGGCCTCACAGTGACTCAAGAGTGGCTTCATAGTGACATGTGCCAGCTCCCTCAGCACTCCTGGGTGCATCCCATCAGGGCCCATGGACTTACATATGTCCACTATACTTAAGTATTCCCTGACCTGACTTATCCTCTTCCACCAGGTGTACGTCTTCCTTGCTCCAACCCTTCTCTCTCATCTCTGGGACTTGGGATTCCTGAAGGCCAGTCTTGCTAGTAAAGACTGGGGCAAAGAAGGCATTCAATACTTCTGCCTTTTTCATGTCCTGTGTAACCAAGTCCTTCATCTCATTGAGGGACACATTTCCCTAGTCTTCCTTTTGTCTCCTATGTACTTAAAGAAGCCCTTCTTTTTTTTCTTTTTTTTCCCACATCACTGTCCAGATGCAATTCCATTTGGTCTTTACCTTTCCTAACCACCCCTGCATGCCCAGACAATGTTTCTGTATTTCTGTTTCCTCCTAGGTTACCCATCCTTGCTTCCACCCTCTGTGCTTTCTTTTTGTGTTTCAGTTTGTCCAGGAGCTCTTTGTTCATCCATGCAGGCCTCCTGGCTTTTTTGCCTGGCTTCTTATTCATTGGGATGGAACTCTCTTGAGCTTGGAGAGGGTGATCCTTGAATATTACCCAGCTTTCTTGGGCCCCTCTTTTGACTAGGGCCTTATCCCAAGGGACTCTTCCAAGCAAATATTTGAAGAGGCCGAAGTCTGCTGTCCTGAAGTCCACAGTTATGAGCGTGCTTTTCACCCTTCTCCCTGCCCCTCTGGATCCTGAACTCCATCTCATGGTCACTGCAGCCAATGCTTTCTTTTGACTTTCACATCCCCAATGAGACCCTCCTTGTTGGTGGATATAATGTTCAGCAGAGCACTTCTCATTGGGTCCTCTGTCACTTGGAGGAGGAACTTATCATCAGTGCACTCCAGGAACCTCCTGGTTTGCGTATGTCCTGCTGCATTTCCCTCCAACAGATACCAGGGTGGTTGAAGTCCCCCGTGAGGACCAGGGCCTGCAAACATGAGGCTGTTCCTGTCTGTCTGTAGAAGGCCTCATCCACCTGGTTGGGTGGCCTATAGCAGACACCCACTATACTGTCCCCTTTGCCTGTCCTCTCTTTAATCCTAACCCATAAGCTCTCCATCAGCAACTCTTCTATCCCCACACAGAGCTCCATGCATTCCAGCTGCTCTCTCACGTAAAGGGCAACTCTCCCTCCTCATCTTCCCTTCCTGTCCTTCCTAAAGAGTCTGTGTCCTTCCATTGCAACACTCCAGTCATGGGAGCCATCCCACCATGTCTCCATGATCCAATCTTCCTGTTATTAATAGAAATATCCCAAATAGATTGAAGAAACTGCTGTAGGGGTCAAGTTTAGAGGAATTAAAATGCATGTGAGTCAAATGGAGGGAAATAAGTGTTGATAAAATGTAGCTTTCTATATGCAGTTTATACAGGAATTTGAGGTGTGCATTTGGTCATGCACTTAAAAAAATGTTAAAATAGGAGATAGGTTTTATCAGTACCAATGCTATGATTATTTTAGATTCCTAACTTCTATTTAAGGATATCAAGAAATAAGACCACAACATTTATTAAGTGCTTGTTGCTGCAATTTATGTCTTTTGTTTATGGAGGCCTGAATTTTTTCAGTATGCTTGTGGATTTTGAGGTGAGTGATTTACTGAAGGTTAGACATTAAACTGGGGACAAAGGCATAGAACTCAGGGATCCTCTTGCCGTGCCTCATCCTTTTGCTGTTTCATTATACTCCCTTTTCTTGTAAACAAGTGTAGGAGTTTCCCTCACAAATCATATTTACTGTAAAATTTGATCTTTAGTATATTGCTGCTCAGTGACATTGGTTCTTATAGTAAATTCTGAAAATGCTAACATATGTAATTTCTAATTCTTAGGCCAGTTTCTTTTGGGGCAGATTGCTTTGAATAATGAAATGATGCAGCAATCAGAAGGTGAAACATCCCACCCACTTAAATGCGAAGAGACCATGAATGATGATGAGGATGAAGAATTTCAGTTCTCAAATCTGATGGATCGGCTTGGAGCTAAAATGGTTTTGGATGAGTGAGTCTTCACAGCAATAGTAATAGATTGTATGATCTTTTATGATTCAGCTCTGGGTTTGACTTTAATGGAATCCGAGGTGAATGACAAGAACCAAGGCTGCTCAGTTACACAGTGATTTTTTTAAAAATTAATTTTCTTGGTTGTCAAAGATGATAAAATGCCATTCAATATTCAAGAACAAAGCTATTGTACTTCATGCATATGAAACGTGTGTTTGTGCCATGTGAAAGCTATACCATTAACCCACTAATTACCATGGATTTTGAACTTACATAGTTACTAGCATGTAATCCACAGATGCCACTGATTTTCAATCAAACAATGCACGATGACTGCTTTTTTTGGCAAGGTCTGTGTTTAAAGTGTACCAGTTAACCACAAGAAAGAATGTTTTCTCCCCTTTTTCTGCTTTTTCTTCCCTCTGTGCATAATTGCAATTGTGATTGCTCTAATAACACTACCTCTTTCAGGACGAGAATGACTCACTCTGAAACACAAAACCCAAAAACTGCTTCTAAGAGCTTCTTGTGTGTTGGCCTGACATTCATTGGTCAATCACAATGAATGTTCTAGATCAAAAAAAGCATGGGGCAAAAATGGGAGAGAATCTGGACAGAGAGTAGGAATGTTTCAGAAATGCATAAGCGATCCTTACCATGAAATAAAAGTGCTCATCAGTGCTTCTTTTCACCTGACTGCCTGTTACAGGAAAGAGATGATTGTCAGTCATCCTGAAAGGTTTTCATTATGAAGAGATTTTTATCACCCACTTTTTCTATCCTTATCCTCATTTTGTCCTTTAAATATAGAACTCTTTGTTGGCTAAGTTCAGGCTTACAATGCACGTGAAAGAGAATGAGTCAGGAAGAAACAAACAGAAGAAGTTGTTCAGGAGAATTTTGTCAAAGTCTTAAAAACCCATTATCGTTCACAGTAGAACATCTTTTTTCTGGTGTCTGCTGAACAGATTTGGAAACAAAACATACTCTTGGTAAATCTTTAAATCAAAATTTTCAAGATGTCATGTTCTGATTTTTGTAGCAGTCCCACTGTAAAATTAAAATGAGTTGAAAATGAAAGAACATAGTGCAAATGCAATTTGTTAACTTGTCTAAGTAACTTAGGAGACCGAGTCTCATTCATGTCTCATGAGGAAGTGTTGTTGATTAGCCTTCCCACTGTCCCCTCCCTACTAGATTCGTGGGAACTTCTTTACTTCTAATAGAAGTGACGGGATGGTACAGTGTCTCTCATCTGTCTCCTTTCTTATCCATTCCTGTTTAGAGGAAATGTCTGGCAAGGCACCCACTAGACAAGCAGTTCCTGTGATTCTCTGCAGTCATGCATGGCCATTCAATAAATGCAATTTCCACCATTTCCCACCCACCTCATCCTTTTCAAATCTGGCACTGCTTAAGTAGCCCTTTTTTTTTAATAAGCTTTGTGTTCTGACTAGTGATGCCTCGAAGCCTTCATCCACTAGGATCCTGTGAACATTTATTGCAGCCTGAGAAATGTTGTCTTTTAATGAATCCTTTGTGATCTTTTCTTTCAGTGAGAGTGATGTGAAACAACTTTGGTTGCAGCTGAGAAAAGACGAACCCCATTTACTTTCCAATTTTGAAGAGTTCCTGGTCAGAATTTTTTCCCAGCTCCAGGAAGCAGATAATGAAAAGAACGAGTTGGAATGCGCTCTAAAAAAGTTAGTACTTCTTTTTGTTGTACTGTTTCTGTAGTTTTACAACTATCTTCCCTACTCTTTGAACCTTTGAAATAAACAAGGTGTTTCAGTGCAGAACTGAGGACTGTAATCACAAGAGTTCCCATAACATAAAGTTTTATTAGTCATGAAGAGTGCCAGTAAAATTATTTGTAATGTGGAAGTGGCTGAAACTAGCTTTTCTCTTCCAGTTAACAGATTTTGTTGACTGAAAGTCTTCTGCAGAAGTCTATTGCATTGCAGTTTTAAGACAGTTTTAAGCAATTAACTTCTAGTTAATCAGTTTGACTCCAGAGGACGGTCAGATTTACCAGTAAATGTGGTAAATTGTCTGTGTGCTTTGCAAATATTGCGTGCAGAAAAGCTGTAAATCTGGATTAACTGGCCAGAGAAATGAGAGGTTTAAGATGTTAAAGGAACCCAAAGCACTGATACCAGTGAAAATGTAAGTTAACAAATACAAACATAAACCAAACATGAAATACAGTAAACAATATGTATTGGCTTTATATATAAAAACATATATAATGTGTATATATATAAACAAATACATAAAACATATATAAAACCAAATATATAAGAACTAAAAATTAATAGATCATCCTTTAATATGTAGCTATCTAGAGGGAAAAAAATTGTGATGCTAAACCTAACTAGAATGCAAAATAATGCTTATAGTTGAAGTTCTCCTGTATTTTTATTATGAAGTGTCACTTCTGAATTTCGCATTCTTACAGATGGAGTAATAAAGGCAAATAATACATTGCTGAACATTTACTTCATTTGTTCAGCGCTCTGTTGGCTATTCTGAGAATCTGATAAGGCTTCTGAAGAAAGAAAAAGACTAAAAATGTATGGTCGTTAAAGACAATTGGTTTGTATTGATAGCAGCATTTTTATCTAAGTCTACAAGTGTGGTTTTAGCCTGCAGACAGCTTTTCAGTTGGAAACAGCATAGAGGTAGTTGTGCTGTCTGTTTTAGACTAGAGATTATCAATAACCGTGTGTGGTGAGGGGTTTGTTTTGTGGTTTTATTGTGGTTTTTTTGTCAGACCGTTGTCAGTGGTTTTTTTGGGAACTGAATGAATAAATTTGTCTGTTTAATAGCTGTGATCAGCACAGAAGCGCATGGGGAATACATTTTCTTCTATCCAGTTTATCAAGAGTGAATTTTATTAGTGAAAACATACACACATGCAGCCATCCCCCACATTTACATTATTCAGAATCAAACCTGCATTCAGAGATCCTTTGAACATTAGCATGGACTTTAGCCTACCTGATGTGCCTGCCTGCACCCTGGGCGCCTTACCTATTCTTTGACTCAGACCTTGGGTCCTTCCAGATGTGGGTCGTCTTCTACTCACTGGCTAGTTCAGCTGGATTGAAGTTTGCTACCAGAATGTGTTCATTTGCTCACTCATTAGCAATCACAGATCCTTCAGGTATTAGCATGAGGCTGTTTAAGTCCGTCTAATGGCCATGCTGAGAACCTAGTCCCTTTACCTCCAGTCATCAGCTCAGACCTTGAGTTTTTCTGGATGGAGATCTCCTCCTCCTTGCTGGCTAGTTCAGCTTGAAGTGTGCTTGTGAATAACACCCATGCAGAATAGACATTGAGTTCACACAGTTAGAAATAGGATGTAATAAGAAGATAGTATAGTCTGTGATAATCAGACATGGGGCTTGACCAGACAAATATACTAATCATTGGATGCTTACACTTGACTAAGCCACTTATCCCCCCACTTCACATCCACCTTAGTCCCTTTCTCTATCTTTGTCTCCTCATAAATAAAAAACATGTCCCTAAATACTTTTTTTGACGTTGGTCCCAGTTTTTCTACATCTGTATGCAAATTTCATATTTCTGATACTGGTAGCTAAGTAATCTTGCTTTTATATGGTGTTACTCATGTGGTTATCTAGATGCTGTTTTCCTTGGCAAGATTCTTCTCCCCAGAAGGTGCCGAATAATACTCTCCTTCAGATAGCTATAAGGTTGGCTGTCTACTGCACAATTCCTCCTAGAACACCTGTGAAAGCCATCACCCATCAGGGTGCTAGTTGTAACTGTTGTCAGTTTCTCACTGTTATTTCTTATATCCAGCAATTTCTCATGTAATGCCCAGTAGTTTCTCATGCTCTGTTCTGTTAGTTAATCCTCAGGCTAAGGCCTAGTCACCTCGACACTTTAACACTTAATCTGTACCAGTGTTAATATGTCTCTTACAAACCTGTTCTCATAGAACTCAGTAAATTTACAAATAAGTTTCTAATACATATGTGTAACATGCAGCATGATCCTGTGTAGAGGAAATTTGTGGTAATTGTGGGTATTACTCAAAGGCATAGGGTTGATCTCCCTGTGAATTTTTAATTATATATGTGTGTATATATATATATATGAGCACATGCATTTAAAGAAACTTTCTATATGCCAAATAAGTTTTTTTCCTAGGAAAAAAGGTTGGTAGCTTTTAAATAGTCTTGAAGAAGAGATTTGCATATTGTACTGTCTACTGCTGACCCTCTTACAGATACTAGGATTTTTGTATGTAAATTATGACACTGTGCACACTCAGTGTGTGACTTTTTTTGTTACTTAGTAACAGGCCATAATTTTTTCAGTATTAAAGGTCTGCTTTACTTGTATTTCAGGTAAAATGACCCAGTCCGATTTTGTCAGATATTAACTTCACCTCAGTTTTATATTTTATTTTAAGCAGTTAAAACAATTGTTGGAGAAGAAACTTAAAACCTGCCACTGTGATCCCTTAGTTAAAAGAGTTTAACAAAGATTCCTAACAAGATACCAGATATATTCCTGGTACACTCATGGAAGAGGTCTATCAGTGCATCAGACATATTCTGTATGATGGGGGTGTTTCTCCTTTTAAGTGATCTGTAGTTCTGGTTCACTAGAACAACAGCCAAAATACTGCTAATGAGTTTTTACATAGAACTCAATACACTTTAAGGAAAATGAAGCAAATAGCCACACTTTTATCCCAGAAATGGTGTTCTTCTCCTCACTGGTGTTTATAATCATAAATGAATTGATGATGAGCTGTTGCCCATATTTGTAGATTTTAAGGCAAGATGAAACTATGAGGTTTAAACCCTCTGCTTTGTAAATACTCATTTGCTTCTTTATTTCTTTTCATTTAAACAGAAGTGAGAGACTTTTACTTCAGTGATATATCAAACTAAATACTGTACATATATCTGGTCTGGTGCTGGAATAGCTAAGCTGTGCACTGAAAGTCTGGACTAGTAGCTCCTTACATTCTTCCATTTTGTTTTTGGCATCTACACAGTAGATAGAGTTTTTGTTTGCCAGGGTTCTCCTTGATTTTCTGATATTTGTATTTAATTTTAAGTGCTAATTTGAAATTAGATGTCTTCTTAAATTTAGTACTGGTGTTTTTTAAATAATAGGGTGATGGTAACTGAATAGGCAGAAAAGTGGTAAATGAACTTAATTGTACGTAAATGTAAGGAAGATAAAATAATTTAAGTCATGTTTAAATGATAGTGAGCTTGGAATGGACAGTTACAACTCTGGAGAAAGCCCTTGGGGTCATCACAGAAAGCTTCCTGCAATCATCAGTTCAGGGTGCAATGGCAGCCAGAAAAACCCAGTAAAATACTATGCATGATAAGGAACGGTACTGAGAACATGACAAAGCATGGTTTTGCCACTACAAAATCTTGGTGCACCCACATCTTGAGTACTGAGTGAAGTTCTGGTCTCTGCGACACAAGAAGAATGTAGTGGAATGAAGAAAGGTACAGAAAATGGCAACTCAGTGGTTAAAGGAGTGGAATAGTTACTCTGAGAGAGTGTCTTTAAAAGGTAGGATCTGTTGAGCAACGAGGTAAAGGCTGGAATGAAATATGATAGACCTTTACAAAACTATGAGACCACTGACTAGGCTGAATGCGGAACTGTTATTCTTAAAATCCCTAGCAACAGAACCAAGGGGCATTTATTAAGACTAATAAGAAGTAAGCTTAAAACAGATGAGAAAGAGACCTTTTTCTTCTAATAGCAGATAAAATCTTCAACTGCCATTAGCCCTGTCTGCTGCTGTGCTTTGCATTTGAAAGACAAACCTAGTAAAAAGGTGGACTGTGCTTCAAACAAGAGAGTTCTAAACAGAGAAGATAAACATAAGGGTAAACGAGAAGGGAAGGATGAACTGACTTCTCATTGGGTTAGCACGGGACAGTGTCAGAGTACACCTTCGGTGATAGAAGAGGAGAATCAGGCGTCTCAGATTAGTGCACAAAGTGCACAAATCACTGTATTCTTTTAAGGGGAAAGAAGAACCATTACAACAAACTGGATGAACAGCAGTTGTGAAACCCAAACAATTCACACTGCAGCTACATGAACGGGCAGAAATTAAGCCCTTGAGAGTGATCCTGAACTCATCATGAGAACTTAGTGAACTCACGTTTCATTCCATTTTGGTTAACGTGCTCTGTCTCCCATTTGTTCCCATCTCTGTTTATTCCACAGCATTACTGGAAAGAGAAAGATCACGTTATCAAATATTGCTGATATTATACAATTATGCATTGAGTAAAACTGGATGGTATGATCCCAGAAAATAGAGATTTTGTATTTTCACATAACAATGATATGCCCTTATGGCTTTAACTATTTTTCTGCTTGTGGGGAATATTTGCCAGCTAATGTATTGGATTATTTTTTCTGCTGCTTGTTAATTACGTTACTTATAATTGTGTCACAGTTTTGATTATAACAGGGTACTATTTTATCTTTCTGTCTAATTGGCTCAGAGTTAAGAATGGTAGACCATGAATGAAATGCTTGGGGAGTACTCAACCTGCAGAAATGACATGTGCTTATGTGCCAGACCAACTAAAAAGATTCCTCATCTAGAGGTACCTCCTGGATGTAGTCTTGATGGTGCTGCCAATATCCTTTGCTTCCAAACACATAAGAGGAAAGAAATATCTAAATCAGCAGCTTAATAATATGGGACTAAAGTTATTCTCCCTGTCACACAGAAGCAAAGAAAATCTTTATGATTCCCATGGAATCACTGGTTGCTGTGCAATGTGTTCTGCCTGTGCAAAGTTACAGGGTTTTTCAGTACATAGTCAATCTAGCCCTGATCAAAGTGACATTATACTGCATGAATACAGTATTTTTAAATATGATCTTAGCATCTCTGCCATACCTTTCTAAATAAGTGTTAATTCTTTATGAATCTGTGTAATTTTATTCCATTGACAAGTGCTAATTTCTTATGAAGCATTTTCTTAGTTATAACAAAATAAAATTTGAGATCAGAACATGACCTGACTTTACACTGTAAGGGGAGTAAGGCAGCAAAAAGGGCTTCTGGATTTTCTGTCACTCTCTTTGAAGCGTTGCAGTCACATGAAGAGGCCCTTGTCTGGGCTGCTTTTCTCACCTAGTCAGAGTTCACAAAAATCTTAAGTGACAGCAATTGTTTTCCTCAGATTGGTGTAGCTTGATATTTCTTTACTGCTGCTGTAAATCCTGAGAAAATGCCTTCCTCCCCACATTTTTTACCTGTGACTGAAAATGCAAGCTGGCAATGTCAAGTGTTCTGATGTTTGAAAAAGAGAAAGAAAGACTTGTTTCTGGTGTTTCTTACTCTTCTTAGCATAGGTAAATTTTGTGAAGTTTCTTTCTGTTTGGCTTGGCTTTTACTGAGAAGAGAGCCAGGCCTTTAATAAGTGAAAATATAGAATATGGAGAGCATTAGGTATGAAAAAAAAAAAAAAGTAGATACCCAGATTACAAAATCAGCAGCTTTTTTTTCTACTGTATATTCCTTCTCTTGCTTTTACTGTTGTGGATGCCCTAGGAGATTATGTACTTTATTTGTAACAGAAGCATTCTGCAGATTGCTTAAGCAACAGCTCTGGCAAGAGGAATGTGAGGGAATACATGGTATTGTCATAAAGGCCCTATTAATCTATTAGAAATCTTTCTAGGGTGTCCCCTGAGTTTGATGCAAAGTGTTTTTTGCTTTTCAGTTTCTGGATTAATCAGAAAGAATAGAATAGAATAGAATAGAATAGAATAGAATAGAATAGAATAGAATAGAATAGAATAGAATAGAATAGAATAGAATAGAATAGAATAGAATAGAAGTAGAACAAAGCATCTGTCTTGTTCCCTTTCAACAGCTAAATTTTTTCTGCTCAAACTGAGGCATCTGTTCAGTGTGATCCTTCATGTGTCAAACTGCAGTGATGCTAATTGCAGTATTCTGTTGGAAAAAGTGAGCTTTGTAGGTCTTCCTTTTTTCTACAGTCGGATACACTTGCATGCAGCATATTTATTTCTGTTTCTCACCTGGGCTTTTCAAATTGTTTCAGCAAAGCTGTTAGAGAGGCAGTAAGGCAGCTTTCAAGAAGGACTTTGAAGAAGTCTGTTCTTAGACATGTTAGAAGTACCTCATTCAGTGATCTTGAATGGTGAACAATGCAGTTCCAGAGTAAAAAAAATGAAGTTGCAGTGAAAATACTTCTTTTAACTGGCAAACTTAGGCTCTGGAATTCTTAGAATTGTCACTAGGAAGCTCTGTTCCTTAAACCTAACATTTAGTAGTCATCAAAACTGCATAATGAACATCTGCTTTATATGGAAACATCAGATGTGTAGCTTTATTAGCCTTTGAGCTGTTGAGGCTTTCCTTCCATGAGAAAAAAAAAAAAAACTAATCTGTGACTTTTCCTGCACAAAAATTCCTGTTTTCTTAACCCTAGAACATTCTCTGGAGTCTTGTGTTAAGGCAGAAATGTGGGGCTTAGCTTGTCATGTGAACCGTGACTTGAAGTAATGCTACAAAGAACCACTCAGTATACTTTTATCTCTTACTAGGAAAATTGCTGCTTATGATGAAGAAATTCAACATCTCTATGAGGAAATGGAACAGCAAATAAAAAAGGAGAAGGAGCAGTTTCTCTTGAAAGTGAGTGTCTCTTTGTTGTTGTGGGCATGGATTCTGCTCCCACTTCCAGTGGTTTTATACTCATTCTGGGTGTGAAATGAAAGTCCACAAAATGCATTTCACAGCAGAATAAGAAAAAGCATCATTTACCTCACTGCTACTTTTGTACTGATCCAGGCTCTGCAGATTCAAACTAAGTGATTTGCTGGATGAGAGGAGCATCGATGTCCTGTGCTCAGTGGTTGGCATACAGTAGCAGCTGGCATTCTTTTGAAAGTCAGCTGAACTACAGCCTCATTGTTTTATTGATGCTGCTATGGGTACAGCTTCTGATCACAATTAGGAAAAATGCTCTTTGAGGTTGTTCAGAGCAACACTAATCCTGTTGAGTTCTGCAGTCTCTGCTTTTGGAGAGGGAATAAGTTCTCACTGAAGAGCAACAAGAGATGAATCAAGTGATGGTAATTTCTGAAGCCACCATGGCTATTTGCAAAGTAAACATAGGACAGATTCTTTTGTCATTGCCAAGGTGCTTCCAGAACACCTGACAATTAATTCCCTTTTCTTACGAAGTCTCCTTTAAATATCCTCTACTGCTTTCATAGTCTGTTCTCTGGATTTTTCTGTCCTGTTTTTTTCTCCTAAAACAAGGAAACTAACAAGAACTCCCGGTATGCTCCAGGAAAGTGTCATCTTAGAATCATTTAGGTGGGAAGACACCTATGCTGCTCCTAGCTAGATCAGATTGCTCAGGGACTTGTCCAATTGAGTTTTGGGCATGCAAGTGATGGAGGTTCCACAGCTTCTCTGAGTGGCCTGAGACAGCCAATCAAGGCTCATGCCTTTTTGTTGTCTTGAAGGCAGTCTTAAATTAAACCAATATACGGTTTCAAACAACTCGCAGTACACAAAGTGTTGCCAAAACTAGTGGATATCCATCAATTAATGACTGCCTCCATTCTTTATCAAATATGGTATCCAAAAAATCCTTTAGTGATCCAAATACATGAAGTATTTTTTGTTTTCTGACATAAAGTGTGTTAGAGCAAAAAGAGCCTTAATCAGCTGTCTAAGGAATCAGACTTTTCACTTGCCTCACAGGGTAGTGAACCTGACTTACAAATTTCAAGATTTTTCCATTCCAAGCTGAGAGCAGTTTTTAGTGGTGGATGGGATGAAGCCTTTATATAAAGTTTGCACGTCAGCCGAACGATAAAAAGTATTTGCAACTTTGCCTGACAGCAGTTGTTGTGGAAGAAATGTTTTATATGCTCTTAATAGCCCACAACTGAAGCTGTATTGAAAATCCTAAAACAACAAAGGCTTTTCCATTAGCAATGATTGTTGGATCTCCTAATTAGTTGTATATTTGAGGTAAAGCTATTTCTTTCAAGCTTTTTCATTAAAGCTTCCCACTGAAGCCAGCATTCAGAAGCCAGTTCAGTCAGCATTCACATTAATGGTTGTCAGACGTTCAAGAAGTATTGTTTCTTGGCATGACTAATTTGGGGAGATCTGACTGTTAAATTCTTTCTCTAATGCAAAGTCTCACAAAGACTTTACAGCCTGGAGAGATGCATTGATGCGATATAAAAGGGGAATTATTATGGCTTGAATGAAGAGCAGCTCTTGAAGAATACATGTAAAGAAATTGGTAAGATGCAGATGCAGAGTACAAATTGTAGCTATTTACGATACTTAATACCCTGCTGACTGAAGGTTGTACAAAAGGGGCAGTTATTCTGTCTTTTTGACTTGGATATATATTCTTTCACATAAGTCAGTTAAAATGCATTTGATTACCCCATTACATGTACTGCTGAAGGGGAAAAGCATGTAGGAACCACTGCTGTCTTGGGGGAATTTTTGTTTTTGTTTAGAGGCATTTTCCTGGGAACCTTAGAAAGTAGAAGCCTGTTGTGGAGGAAAAGAACATACTCTCAGCTAATATGAACTTCTGGAACCCAATTTTACTCAGGGGACGTCTGAGAGTTTGTCTCGGCTGAGGAGTGTCTGAAGGAGTAGTCTCAAATAGAACTGGGAGTTCCCAGAGATTGCAGGATGCTTAGTGGACAGGTTGATATAGTTGCTAAGTGAATGGCAGAGCCTGAAGCCCAGATCACTTGCTTATACCAGTGGAACGTCTGTGACAAATTGTTGTTAGTGATGGAGTTTAAGGGTAGCAGGTATTGTTTCTTTTACTTCAACCTGAGTTGCGCTGCTCTGTGTCAGTAAGCTCTATGTCCCATGTCAATCCTGGTAGCTTGTATGTGAGTTACTGTATGACTTCATAATAATTTAAATTTGTCCAGGTTGTTTCCATCAGTGCATTCTCATCACTTCTCTGTGTCAGCAGTTGTCTGGTTCAGGAAGCCAAACGTGCAGAAAGGTATTCACTTTTTTGCTATTTTTTTTCTGCTTGTTTGGCTCTCTGAAACAGCTCACTGCTGCAACATGAATGCTAGTGTCTAAGAGGATGAGGGTATGTGTATCTGGAAATAGGAGGATCCATTCTAGCTTCATTGATTTAGGTTGACTAAGCTCCTAAGGCTCCTGCCTAAGATAGAAGACTTCTACCTCCACTTTGTAGACTTGATGCCTACTCACGTGCAGTCAAGCATGTCCTGTAGCAACTGCAGTCATTGAAGTTACTGGACTACACCAGTTTACAGAAGCTCAGAGTCGAGATTCATGATTGATACCATCCCTAAATTGAGTTCTATCAGTAGCTCATTATGTTCACTGTGAAAAGCTTGCCTGTTATTTTCGTGCCTGATTCCTTGTGTCTCCTCCTGCTGACACAGTTGTGCTGTTCTGTTAATCCATTTCCTCTTTGAATTTTGCAGGACACAGAGAGGTTTCAGTCCTACAGTCAAGAACTGGAGTGCAAGCTCCTTTCAAAAGAACAAGAACTGGAACAATTGGTTCAAAAACAGAAAGGGGTATTAACTGATATCCTTTAGAGTTTAAAAATTGATCATTTTTATTTGTTCATATGATTTTCTTTAGGTACTATTTTAGGTCCCAAAAATGGAAGTTGGTGTGGTGTGGTTCTGCCAAACTGTGACCCTCTGTTGCTTTTGTGTCATGAGTGTAGATATCTGAATGCATTTAAAAGTGAAGTTATGACTGCCAGACTTCTACACGTGTGCTTAGGAAAAATGTTACCATCTATTTCTAAAGCAGTTTTCCTTTTATATGATAAAATGAAAGAAAAATGCTCCAGGCATTCTCCCCAGGTACTAGGTTAATTTTATGAAAATGTAGCAGAATTCCACTGCCTTCAGTGTGCTAGGAGCTGGCTTAATGCCCAGACAGTTCAAGAGCAGAGAACAGTGATTTGGGTCTTATAGTGTACACCTTTGCTCAAAGCTTGTACCAACTACACATTTACTTGTTTTGGATGATTCAGCACTATGAACTTGAAATGCTCCCTCCTGAACAGCCTGCTCCTCATACATGTCTCTGTGATAACAGTTTTATAGCAGTGCACAGTTCGCTTGCATGATAACAGCTTGTCAGGTTTCCATATTAAAGCCTGATGTGTTTTGCTTCTTAAAATGCATGGCCTGCTTGGGGAAGCAGAGTATTTCTGCATGTGTGAACTTGTAAAGTGTCTCCAAGGTCAGTACATGAAAGACTAGTGATAGGGAAAGGGGGTAACACTGGAATTTAAAGGGCTGAAATGAAATGCTGTGAAACCAACTTCCTCTATGGAATATGAATATAAAATACATGTAAAATTTCTTTTCCTGGCAGCAGTGCTTAGGAGTGCCAGTCCTGGGAAGTAGGAGGGAAGTAAGAGAGGAAGGGAAGAAAGAGGAAAAAGAAGTTCGAGGGCAGTTTCCTAGTTATGTGTAGTTTTTAGATCCTCTTCTGAGGAATGAATCCAGGTGCTGCTGAAGCCAATGGTAACTGTAGGATTCTACTTGAGTAAGAGGGGAGACAAACCTCTAGTTTACTATAATTATGCAAGTTTAGCTGATGAGGATATAGGCCATTGAAAGTTGAAATTTGAAATCAACTGCCTGGTGTTAATTACCTTTGTTCAGTACCACTGTGAATCAGAATAGATGTGGTTTTATGCATGCTGTTTACCACACTGCAGCACTATAGTGAAATAATCTATACTTTGAAGATATCTGTGGGGGCACACAAATCAGGCATTTTTAGTCTGAAGCTACCTGCAAAAATATAATAAATTATTTATAAATGTTTTGTAATGATAACATTTTAATATTCTCCTTTTTTGTTGTGTTTTTTTTTTTCTTTAAAGCTGTGTTTAAAACTTAGTTATCAACCAGTAGTTCTGTAAAACCCTTCTCCTGTGATTCTCTAAAATATATGTGTTCTAAATTTGGTATAAAACCCACAGAAGCTATACAAAGGCTTACACTCAATTTTAAGACTGGTGCAATCAAGTAATACAGGCATGTTAACACTGCAGTAATACTGCATCAGGAAGGTTTATCTTATGATTATTGTCTACGTTACCTATTGTCTACTATTGCCTATCTTAGAGAACATAAAACAATGTGTTATTTTTATGAATATTTTTGATCTAATTTTATGTTTTCCTTTTCTGTTCATTGCATTGCTTATTATTAATAGTATTACTGTGTTTTCTATTTTATTTGTCGTTTCTATTATTTATCATTTCCCCTCTCCCTTATGAATTTGTATGAGTCTCAACAAGGGTGCTTTTGAAGGACAGGATCTTAATACCACCATAAAAATTAAACTGTCCCATTTTATTTTTATGGAAAGGAAGCTGTGTTGGACGAATGGAATTCACTACTTGTAATCATGTGATGAGTGAGATAATTTTATTCAGATGATTGATGGCATTTGAAACTTTTGTTATTCAACCAACTGATTGGTACCCGTTGTCAATCTTATATGCAATATTTGGTTTTTTTTTTCTAGTATAGCAGCCTAGCCTGTTTATTTGAATACTTAGTGTAGTTAGAAGCAGTGTTTTGTACATATATTTTTCTAATTACTAATGATCATCTCTGAGAGTGACTCTCATCTTTTCTGAGATCTGTTTTTATAATACTATAACCCCACTCATTTTCTGGTATTACTCTTCATTCACTTAGATATCTGTGTGCTAGGTTAGCTTCCACCTGTCTAATGTTTGCCTTATCCAGAGCACTCTGTCACTTTCGCCTCCTTCTCTTGCATGTAAATATATTTTGGTAATTAAATCTATTCTTGCAGACAGTAATGGTAGCTTTGTTTAATTAGAACTTCCATGCTTGATTGTATGAAAGAACCACTTTGGAGTAATAAGAATCCTTTTTTCCAAACTTCATTAATAAGTCTTTTTCTTCTATTTTTTTTTTCTTTTTAAATACAGTGTAATTATTCCTGTGTTGGAAATTAGTATAAAAAATGTGAAAGGAAACTTCCAGATAAGATGAGTTCAGTGTTGTTTCTGTTGAGTTAGCCAGAGGTAGTGTGCTGGTGTGGAAGTCCCGGACACAACTTAGACGATCAATGTGATCAAGTTGATGCCACTTCATTAAAGGATACACAGCAATTTATACTATCACAAAGCTTCACACGCTGCTATCTTATTGCTAATAGGCTAAAGCTACTTGTTCACGCGCCCTTCTGCCCTCTATGATTGGTCCCAGTGTGGTGTCCACGCGCTGCTCTCCCACTAGGTAGGCATCCTGTTTTGAACAGTCCAATTTCTTTATCTTTTGCCCAGAAATGTAGTTTCTAAATCTATCTCGGCCTTGCTTATGTCCTTGAACACAGCTGCAGCTTGTTGTTACAGTGAGGCTCCTTGGTCTGGATCGCTCACAACATGTTCGTTGTTCTCCAGCGATTCCACAGTAGTGTCCCTTATGAGGGTCTTCTGCCTGGCATGACTGATCTGATTCCATGTTGACTGGCCTTCTGGAGGCCAGGATTCCTTTGGCTTGGGCCCTTTTTGCTGGCTACCATGATCTTGAACTGTCAGCTTGATCTACATCGCTTAGATAAAGCACAAGGTACTCTCAGTAGTGTTCCTCAAGGGATGTGTGATGGCATGTCTCAGAAGGAGGTACTGGGGACAGAGGATGTCCAGCATAACATCTAGGGCACAGATTCTTATATTAGGGGAAGAAAGTAGGTGTGGAGCAGGTAAAAGGCAGGAGAGCTACTTGGCTTCTCACATAAAATAATGGGTTCTGTGCTGATGAGAGCCACTGAAGAGCATGATCTTGGGATTCTGAGACATCATGGATCAGTAGCACTCAAAAAATGCAAATCAAGTGATAGGATTGTTAAGAAAGGCGTCTCCAGCCTTATAACACTATATAAATGTTTCATCTTTCACACACACCTGAAATAAATAGGAGAAAAATACGGAAAGGATGCTGGGCTAAGAACAAGGGAATGCATGAAGAGTGCTTAATGTATGTGTCTTTGAGGAACAGCAATAGCTGTCCTCAGCAACAGTTTGTTTGTATTGGACAATCCCAGTTCTTCACTCAATTTTAAACTTGGAGTTTTTCCTCCCATTTTTGTCAAAAAAAGAGAAGATACACAGCTACTGTGTCTCTGCGTGACCTGTGGTAATTGGTTAATTCTCTCTGTTACCTAGATTTTCTTAAAAATGACTATGGGCCATGAGTCTTTCCCAATCAATTTTCATCTATTTGATGACTCTGGGAGCCAATTTGCAGCTCCAATAAGCAGCTAGAGCCTATATGGTCTATGCCATTCTGTACCAGCTGAGCATCCACCTAATGAGTTATTGTACTGTATTGAGAGTTGTTTAAATGAATGCTTTACAAGTAGTGTTTGGCATTACTTAAAGGATTGTATAGATAAAGTGAAAGGGCGGGAGCTCTGTATTGCTGTAAAGTAACCATTTCTCCTCTTGTGTCCCAGGGTTTAAATATTATGAGCATCTGCTATTGAGCATAGTTTCAACATAATTATTTTTCTCACAAGAGTAAGCACCAGGATTTATAGCAAGCATTTCTAATATCAGTACCTATGATTCTGGGAGCTGATGAGGGCTACCATTGCAGTTACATTTCCAGACCAGTCTCTGTAAATTTTCAGATAGCCATACTGTTCTGTAAGTGAGATTTCTGCCTGCAGTTTGTTGCTCTTGAGATTTTGGAAGTTCATCTTTGTGTGATCAGTTTTTGCTTCTCCCAAAACCATTCCTCTGGATAAGAAAGTCTTGTCTTCTGGTACCTGAAGCATTTGGTCTTAGTTACTTAGAATAGATAACTTCATTCTGTCAAGGAATGGAAGCAATACTCAGAAACTGAAGTGATCTATCAATGTAAACCAACATTGCTCAGCAGTAATTTGATGCCCAGCTGGTCAGTGTTCCATATGAACTGTGAGCCTGCTGAGGCTACAGTTCAGCAAATATATCAAGCTGGGCTGCTGCTGAGATAAGTGCATCCACACTACTCTTGTTCCTGACCTTTCACAATCCCAGCCAGAAAGTATTTTCTGCTTTTGTTTTCTTAGAATCATAGAATGGTTTGGGTTGGAAGGGACCTTAAAGATCATGTAGTCCAAACCACCCTGCCATGGGCAGGGACACCTTCCACTAGACCAGGTTGCTCAAAGCCAACCTGGCCTTGAACACTGCCAGGGAGGGGGCAGTCACAGTTTCTCTGGGCAACCTGTGCCAGTGTCTCACCACCCTCACTGTAAAGAATTTCTTTCTTATATCTAATCTAAATCCACCCTTTTTCAGTTGAAAACCGTTACCTCTTGTCCTATCACTACACTCCCTGATGCAGAGTCCCTCCCCATCTTTCCAGTAGCCCCCTTTAAGTACTGGAAGGCCACTATAAGGTCTCCCTGGAGCCTTCTCTTCTCCAGGCTGAACAACCCCAACTCTCTCAGCCTGTCCTCACAGGGGAGGTGCTCCAGCCTCCTGATCATCTTCATGGCCTCCTCTGGACCCACTCAGTCAGGTCCATGTCCTTCTTCTGTTGGGGGCCCCAGAGCTGGACACAGCACTGCAGGTGGGGTCTCATGACAGTGGAGTAGAGGGGAAGAATCCCCTCCCTTGACCTGCTGGCCACAATCCTCTTGATGCAGCCCAGGACACGGCTGGTTTTCTGGGCTGCGAGCACACATTGCTGGCTTATACTTTTCTATCCACTAAATACCCCAGGTCCTTTTCTACAGGGCTGCTCTCAATTCACGCATTGCCCAGCCTGTATTTGTGCTTGGGATTGCCCCGACCCATGTGCAGGACCTTGCACTTGGCCTTGTTGAACCTCATGAGGTTTGCATGGGCCCACCACTCCAGTCTGTCCAAGGTCCCTCTGGATGGCACATCCCTTCCCTCCAGCGTGTTGACAGCACCCCACAGCTTGGTGTCATTGACAAACTTGCTGAGGGTGCACTTGATCCCGCTGCCCATGTCTCCAACAAAGATGTTAAACATTACTGGTCCCAACACCAACCCCCAAGGAACCCCACTCGTCACTGCTCTCCACTTGGACATGGAGCCATTGACCGCAACTCTCTTGAGTGTGACCATCAATCCAATTCCTTATCCACCGAGTGGTCCATCCATCAAATCCATGTGTCTCCAATTTAGAGACAAGGATGTCATGCGGGACAGTTCAAAAGCTTTGCACCGGTCCAGGTAGATGACATCAGTTGTTCTTCCCGTATCCACCCATGCTGTAACCCTGGCATAGAAGGTCACCAAATTTGTCAGGCATGATTTGCTCTTAGTGAAGCCATTGACTGTCACCTATCACCCTATTTTCCATGTTCCTGGGCCTTAAGGTTGCATTTAAAACCAAGACTAGAACAACAGCAGTGTTGTGAAGCGTGAATAGACTGGCAGAGCTGGGTAAGGACAGATTTTGGGTTGGGTGAGCTCTGGTTATTGGCAAGTGCCAAATGAGAGTTCTAACAAAATCCATTGTGTCTTAAATCTGGAATATTTAACTGGTATCCTTGTAATGCTCCTGGTACATTTTACATCCCTTAAAACACATACTGGAAAAAAAATAATATAAAAAGCTTTTATACCTTCGGGTCAGTAGTGCCTTCCCTAATATAAAAGTAACTAATTTTAGTTGTCTTAACTTTTGCTTTGTCATCTTATATTTGCTCAGTTAGCCAGGGAGATGCAGGTGGAACTTCTTCACATACCAGAAACTGCTGTCATCTGCTGTTATCTGTTTCACAGGAAAGGTGTCTCTTTCCTTTATATATACTTTGAAGAGTGCATATAAAAGTGAATAAAAAAACTTTAATTCACACTTCTTGGTGGATTTAGCTGAGGTGGCAGAAAGGTTACTGCTTGTTGATATTACTGGGGATGGGAAGTTTTATCAGCTACAAGATTTAAACCTAACAGTTTTTAGGCAGAAGTCTGAATTGCTCTGTGTAGGCCTTGTCATTGTGGGAAATTGTCTAAAATAGCAGTTGTGAATATCAACTAAGTACTGCTAATCTGCTCTGTAAACACGTTTTTTGTGGTTTGTCCTGGTGCATTTTTGAACTGGATGAAATTCAATCATAGACTGGAATGGCTTTGTTTTTGTGTAACATAATTATGTCTGCATACAGAACAGTGGAAGAGCACCATATGTGTTTTATTCATATGTTGGCTTTGATAGAAATAGCTTCCCTATTCAACTAACCTCTGAGACTTGAATTGAAAGCCTCAAAACCAGGATGCCTCAGTTAGTTATAATACTTTCTCTTCTCTTTTCTTCCATCCCAGTTAGAGCAGCAATGTACAGAACTTCTCAGTGGCAAAGAAGAAACCAAAGTAGAGAACACCAAGCTGAAGCTGACTAACCAGGAGCTGCTGAGAGACCTGGAGAGAACGTCTCATGATCTAAGCCTTGCTCAACAACAGTTACAGGTGCTTCAGGAGGAGGCATCAAGACTACATGAGGAGAAGGAAATGTAAGTCTCCAGCTGCAGGGGTTCTGGTGCATTTGCTTAGCATGCCAGTGAGCGTCCTTCTCAGGGTATTCAGTGCTGTGATTTAAGTTTGTGTCATAAGCAGAAACCACCAGCAAAGCCAAATGCGGTTCTAGTAATTTTCCCCCAAGTAATTCAGCATGTTTTCTGGCTTCTACAGAGTCTTTTGCTACTTCTTCAAAACGTCAGTGTTCTCCTGTTTGTTGAGGGTGTATGGAACCAAAAATCAGTTTAATTGGTTAAAAAGTATGTCTTAGTTTTGAAATACCAGTGGAATTAATTACAGAAATTACAGTTTGGCACATGATGTTCCATTTTCCTCAAAGCTAGGTCTGTCTGAAACTTGATTCTCAGAATGTACTCAGGCTATGAGATGGCCAAGATGGCTTCTTTTCTTCATCAAAACCAAGCATGTTATTTCTGACTAAGGAGCCTAGCCAGCAAGATAAAACGTAGTTTATGCAGCTAAATCAAAATTCACACAAGGCATTATGGCAATCCAGAACCATCATTTTGGGGTTTCCAGTTCAGATGTTTTGGATTTCAGATTCTGACTCTGAATTAAAAAATATTTTTCAAAAAGAAATATTTGCAATTCATATTTTGAGGGATATTAATGGCCTTTAAGTGACAGATCAATCTACCTGTTTGCTCCAGCCTTTCGCACAAAGCAAAAGTTGCATCACCCTGAAGCTGTAATTGGCAGAAACATTCACTGAAGTCCTTTTAATGGAAGATAGTTTTAAAAAATGCTCAGGGATCTGTAAAACCCTCTTGTTGCCAATGGAGAGCTCATGGATGCCAGACTGTGGTGCATATCTTGCCAGAATCTATGTATTTCAGTAGTGAACTACTTCATTCAGAGCTGTTGCTATTTGGCATATTTCAGGATAGAGCAGAATATTAGATCAAATGTCATATTCTGTTTCTGTTAAGCTTTGTGCCAAACTCTATTTAGTTATTACTAATTTAATTTTCCTTAAGGGTATAAATAATGGACTTTGCTGATAAATGATTGTTAACGGCCACTGTGTTTAGAACACTATTTTTAGGTTTGCATGTTTGTTGTGTGTTTTGGAAATAGACAGTAGAAATATTCCTCCTCAAGGTGGTTTGTTTCCTCTTTGAGGCCTCTCTTTTCAGATCCAGAGCAAAGACTGTGGAGTGATCTGGTTTTAAAGCTACAGAGGAAATCTGCCCAGTGGTCAGACTGATGAATAATACTACTGCATTTCAAAGCACTTTGGATTCAATAGTGTTTTATGGAATTAGAGCTCAGCCCTACTCAACTGCACCTGCAGTGTTGCTTTAAACATCTGTATCAGTCTGGTAAGACCTGAGCTGTTGAAGCAGGTGTAATGTTCAGACTGTGCACAGGAAGAACTTGAGGCTTCACTGAAAGGCAAAAAACATGTAAAGCCAGACACCAAGTTGTGTTAAGTCTAAGTAAATGGTGTAAATCTAGTGTAAAAATCTGAGATGCTGTGTCCAATTTTAAGGCTGCATAACTGTTAAAGTCAGGAAAGTAACTGTAAAAGTCAGGAACTGAAAAGAAGTTGTAGGGATTGTAAATGCGTGAGCCTGATATATGGTTCCAGCTGCAAGATAAACTCATAATTTTGGATAAATTGTTACATGGTCTTTTGTGGCCATGAGTGAGAAGGCTTTTAGCAGTATGTCTTCTCTGAATGATGCAAGTGCCAGTATCAGTGTATATTAAGCTCTCAGGATGAAAAAATTATAAAGCTATAGTTTTTTTAAAAAGAACCTCTACTCCTTCCTCTGCTAACTCAAACTGCTGTGGTACCGCGGGCCTTTTATTGAATAAACTTTTTTAAAATTAACTACCATTCATGCAGAATAAAGTCTACAGGTTTGGAGAAGCTGAAGTCTCAAATGTGGATACTCCCGGGGGAAGCATTTTAGCAGTGTTGTTACTGTGATTGGAACAATTTTATTTATTTCTTCTCATTACAGGGAGGTGTACCGAGTGACGGAGACCTTAGAAAGAGAGAAGTCAGGACTTCTGAAGCAGCTGGATTTTTTAAGGTAATGCAGACCTTACATTCAAGAACTTCTTGCATTATTCTGAAGAGGTACATTAAAGGATGAAATTATGTTGGGATATGTACTGGATGTAGGTGTTCAGGTGTTGGCAGTGGGGTGCCGCAGGGGCGGCCTCTGTGCCCGAGAGGAGAGGCTGGGGCTGCCCCATCCCAGACACAGCTGGTCCCAGATGGTCCCAGCAGACCCACCAAAGGGCACAGCTGAGCCCCACAGCCAAGATGGTGACACCTCTGGGAAAGTGTGTGTAGGAAAGGGTAGAAAACACTGCGCAGCAGTTAAGAGAGAGGAGTAAGAAAAAAATGTGTGAGAAACAGCCCTGCAGACACCAAGGTCAATGAAGTAGAAGGGAGAGGAGGTCTTCCAGGTGCTGGAGCAGAGATTCCCCTGCAGCCTGCGCAGAGCCCATGCAGGAGCAGGCTCCTGGCAGGAGCTATGGCCCGTGGAGAGGAGCCCATGCAGGAGCAGGTTTTCTTGCAGGAACTGCAGCCCATGGGGAACCCACACTGGAGCAGTCTGTTCCTGAAGGACTGTGCCCCATGGAAAGCATCCACACTGGAGCAGTTCGTGAAGGACTGTAACCTGTGGGAGGGAACACATACTGGAGCAAGGGAAAAGTGTGAGGAGGAAGGAGCAGCAGAGAAGGAGCTGTTACGGACTGACCATAACCCTCCCATTCCTCATCCCCCTGCACCACTCAGGATTGGGAAGGAGGTAGAAGAGTCGAGAGTGCAGGAATGAAGTAGGAAAGGAAGGGTGGGTAGAAGGTGGTTTTAGTTTTGTCTTTGTTTCTCAACATCCAGTTGACTGTTTTGTCTGTGATGGTAGGTGGTAAGGAATCTTCACATCTTTATCTTGACCCACAAGCTTTTCCATTTTCTTCCCCTGTCGTGTTGAGGAAGGGGAGTGAGAGAGCAGCTGGATGCACATCTGGCAGCCAATCAAGGTCA